>NC_137828.1:33431346-33916346 GCF_963921795.1 Nannobrachium achirus | reverse complement strand
TTTACCCAGAAGTTATTGATATCGCCGTGGACACCGTCACACAGATCGACCAGCAGAAATGCAGAAGATAATTACAAAATATAAAAAGACAGTGGTCAGTTGAGTAGCCTACACTGGCCTTAATCGCCGTTCGGTCCAACCCGAAGTGATCCGTGTTTGTGCGACAGTAAATTCCCCCGTTTCTCTCTTTCTCTCTCTCCCTCGCCCCTTAGTCTCTCTCTTTCTCATAATTTCATTCACAGTTCCCTTTGTTTAGCATACGCTACTCGCGGCCCTTCGCAGAAACAGTGTCAAGTTGACTTCAAGTCCAAGTTTCCTTCAGTGTCAGGGGGGGCATTTGGGGCATCTTGCTCACAGAGGGAAAGTTTTTATAATGCGATGGGACATATATTATATTAAATAGTTCTATATTATGTTGTGAATGACAATGCCGCCGCGACAAGCTGCGCACAGGGTTAGGGTAGGCCTACTGAGGGTAGGTGTGAGATGAAATGAGAGATAGAAAGAGAGAGAGGGAGAGCCGAGAGAGGGGTTTATTGCGGGAGATCGCTGGGTTTTGCAGGCTCAGGCAGAGTTTGAAGGTTCTGGAGATATGCTGGTGACACGCTCAATCACACACCCGCAGAGATCGCGCTGCTCGTCCTAGAAACAAATCCTGTGACAGATCAATTCCAAACACAGTTCAACTGCATTAGCAGAAATCCGTCTGGTTTGCTAACCCTCTGGCATTTTAAGTTTCAGTAGGGGTACACTTAACAGGAACCAGGCCAGTACCAGAATGATCATGGAGGGCATCAAAATTAGACTACCACTAAAGGAATGTCTTTTTCACTGTACTGTATGCATAAACAGAACATTCCTGCTAATCTAGTCTAACTCGGAGTTCACTGTTAATTCTGCATTTCAGTGTTTACAATGACCCTAGACCCCATTGAAAGTTGCCAGTAGTCAGTAGAGTCCCGGTCTCATTTGGGCACTTGCAGTATGTCTCACTTAGTGGTTAATCGAAGAGAATCACCTATTATAAAGTACATGGGCAGTACATATATTCTGACATTTATATAGTGTGTAAAACATTTCCACTCCCTGGGTGCTGGGGCAGCCATGCATGTACCCCATGTCGAATGAAGACATGCAGCAGCAGGGGCGTAGCCAAGGGTGGGCCTAGATAAGCCTAGGCACACCCATTTCGTTTTTGTGCCCACCCAAAACGAACAAAATTATCAGTCAATTATGAAGTGATTTCTAAAATTAAAACGTCTCCATATTGCTTGGGAAGTCTACTTCCATGATTCCTAATTTAAATGATTGCTATTTTAAAATAGCCGATGTACAAGCTCACATCTGTGCACACCCACAATGTGCCAGGCCTAGCCAGTTGGTAAATCCTAGCCAGTTGGTAAATCCTGGCCAAGCCCCTGCGCAATAAATACAAATATGCTATTTTCAGTCTTGAAAGAAAATGTGAAATATTTGGAATATACACAAAGCTTGTATGGGGAGACAAGACATAAAAATGTTTGAGAACCACTGGTTTAAACAACATTAGAAAGTAAGACCAAATACGTGACTATACACTGCTGAAACAAGCCCCAAAAAACGCAACCTGCAACTACCATTGATGAATTGAATACGTACATACTTTTTGTGTTATCCTTTTAGAATAGTTTTACATGGTAATTGTACCACTGCTATTATGCAAATTGCTTAGTATTCAATCAATCAATCAATCAATCAATCAATCAATCAATCAAACCAATATCTACAAGCTACTTTGCAGAAAAACAAAGCCAAAGTCGCTCATAATAATCAGACCTAGCAACACGTGCGCTGACTCAGAGCAGAGGCTTAGGGGGTTGGGGGGCTTAGAGGAGAGGTGAGAGAGGTGGGCTGCTTTTGGAAGTAGGGATTATTATTGAGTGTCTGGGTGCTTGTCATCTTGTCTGTGGAGGCACAAGGGTGTCTGAAGTCAAATTGAATTTGTTCTCTAAAATGTGCTTTGTTGTGCGTACCAACGCACGCACGCGCGCACACGCGATAAGAAAGAAAGAAAAGAAAAACACAGAATAGATCACTAGAATAAAAACAGCAGATGTACAAACTCACAGTGAGCTTGTTATAGCTAAAGTCTAAAATGATACAGATGTTTACCTGCACCATTGGTTCTGTTGCTTAGAGCAGTTTATCCATGGGGTTGTAACAATGCTGTAAAGAGAAGTCACACACACACACACACACACACACACACACACACACACACACACACACACACACACACACACACACACACACACACACACACACACAAAACAGAGATGCAATTTATTGTTTTATTGCAGCCTACCATAGCCTGCAGCCTCCATCTGAATCATAGAGAGAGCATTACAGAGTGGATGTATTTTTAATAACTAGTTAGATATTGTCAATAACAAATGATCCTGTGTGACTGTGCAACTGTGCATACTATCCTCCAGTGCTGTGTGAACAACATTGGCTAAGTAGTCTAGAACAGTGGTTTATTGTCATACCTCCAGACAAGGTCCCCCATTGGGATAACAGCGCCATCTGGCGCTGCAACAGAGTAAAACTCATAAGCTCCCGTACGAGAAATATCATTTGTCGGTAGGGCTGTCAATCACAAACGAGGGCACCGCCCCCGAGTGTATATAAGCCCTGCGGGCTATCATAACTTCCTCTTCCGCACCTCTGCTTACCTGCAACTAGAGTATCGCGAACTCAGCCATATAAGTATAATTTTCTTTAAAGTTTAGCCTAAGCGTCGGCTAGGAAGTCGGCCACCGGCCTTTATAGAATATCTCCTGTACGTCTTTATTCTTCAGTTCCAACAGTTTCGGCGTTCTCACCTGTTTCCTCGCTGTAAGTTTCCAGCTTCTTCTCTGAGCTTGTTATTGTCCGATAGCCTCTTGTAGCTTAGCCTAGCTTCAAGCTATCGTTGTTCCACGGCCCTCGGCTAGCATGCTGCTATCCTTGTTCCCCTGGAAGTGTGCTCGATGCTGGAGACTTATCGCTGGTGAGGACACCCACCCGCGGAATTTCCTTCGATGATCCCGCAGGCTGCTTCATGTGGTGAGTCTTTCGAGTGTTAGCAAGTGCCTTGCTTGCTCGTTCCTTTGTTTGATAGCCTCATGCTAGAAGGCCCTCACCAGGGCACTGATTGCTAGCGCGCCCTAGCTGGGTGTCGCTATTTTCTTTACTTCTAGCTGGCTAGGACTTTCCAATGTTTGTCCGGTGGTTTCTCGTGTTGTCCCCGCCGCCCTGGTCTCGCCGACCAGGGCTACGGGCCTCTCCTGGCAGGTTGTGTGGGCACGCAGCGGTGCCCGCTGTTTGTGCTTCCTTCACTTAGCCTCCGCTAGCCTTGTGGCCTGCCTGGTTTTCCCTCCACCGGACTCTGTTGCCTCCGGGGCTCGCGGCGCTGTACGCCACAGCGCTGCTTCTCGCCCCGGGCCGCAGCCTGCAGCCACTACGCCTATAGGGGGCTCCAGCGCGCCGCTGGTGCCCTACGGCGGACGGCTGCAACGTCACGGGACTACTTGCTGGTTCTCGCCCTCTCTCCCGCCGGTTCGGCTGGCCGCCGTCCCAGGGAGGAGAACCTGCTAGCCCGCCCGGCCGCTCCCACGCCGGGGGCGGCTAGCGGCGTGGTTTTTCCCGCCTGCAGCCACGACGCCACGTTGTTTCTGCCTCCGGGGCTCGCGGCGCTGTACGCCACAGCGCTGCTTCCCGCCCCGGGCTGCAACCTGCAGCCACTACGCCTATCGGGGGCTCCAGCGCGCCGCTGGGGCCCTACGGCTGGCGTTCTGCAACTTCGAGGGACCCCGCCCGGCCGCTTCCACGCCGGGGGCGGCTAGCGGCGGCTCCAGTTCCCGCCTGCAGCCACAACGCCTATTGGGGGCTCCAGCGCGCCGCTGGTGCCCTACGGCTGGCGTCTGCAACTTTGAGGGACACCGCCTGGCCGCTCCCACGCCGGGGGCGGTGAGCGGCGACGCCGGTTCCCGCCCTCTCTCCCTGGTACGGCTGGCGCCGTTTTATTCAGGGGAGAGAACCTACTGGTCCGCCTGGCTGCCCCCATGCTGGGGGTGACTAACGGCGACTTCCTCCTCCTTCCCCTTGGATTTTTCGTTCTCGGCCATGCTGGCTGAGCCCGGATCTTCCTGGCACGCTTATGTTCTGGTGGCACGCCTCCGAACAACGTTGTTAAAAGCGGGGATGAATTTGAGAGTGAGGATGAGGAGGGATGGAATTGGGTTGAAGGCTCTTCTCCCAGTATTCCTCCTACAAGTGAGTCTTGCAAGTCCTCGGTTCCACGAGGACCCTGCATCCTTCCGCCCACCTCCGCCTTTACCCCCTCTCTCCCCTCCTCCATGCAGAAGGAGTGGAATGGGTCGGCGGCGCCCCAGTACATCCCGCTCTCCCCTCCACTGTGCCAGTGGAAGGGGGCCTGGGTCTGCGGCACCCGGACTGTGGTTTTTTCCACATGGTGGGGCTCAAGGAGACCACTTACTTGCGCCCAAGCGCACTGAACACAGCTCTCCCCACAAGGCTTGTGGGAAGTGGGTGTGTTAGATGACATAGGGTTGAGGGCCTAGCCCTCCACGGGGTCTGGGTTCCGTGACGGCACACGGTCCTCCTCCCCCCGAATGCAGACGTTGAGTTCTGTCCCACGCAGGGGAGAATGAAAATCTCTGTTGCCCAGTAGCTTTTTCCCATGTCATCAGTAAGAGTATGGTAGTCGAAACAAAACTTTTGTTTACCTACCTCTCAGTCCCTAGCACAAAGGACCCTCCTCTCTGCTTACAGCCAGTCAGTGTATAGAGACCCATGCAGGGTTCTTTATTCACTCAATGGATTACTTATTGTCCCAGTCCTGCAGACTGGTGACAATTAAAAGGTTTTTCCCTGGTTTGCAATGGGCTCCACTGTTTTGCTATTAGTCACAATAACAAAGCTTCTCTTCTGTGCTATTCTCCTCTGTCTCCACTGAGCGGCACTGTCGTGCCGAGTTCAGTTCAGAACAGGAGTATGGAGTGTTATGTACAGCATCTTAACACTCTTCAGGGACGCCGAGCCGGACTCCTCCCACAGAACATGTGGGATGAGGTGGCGTAGATGACCTTGGACTGTGGGTACAGGGGTCCCTGACTACACAGGGACCTCCTTCCCCCAGGCGCTAATATTTATTTTCCTTATTCCATGCAGGGATAATGAAAATGGTTACTGCCTCCCTTGTCCCCAAGTCTTAAAGTGTTTTGAGCGAGCGTGGCCTGCTCACTCCTACACTTGCACGGACAACCTCTCTTCGCTTGCAACCGCTCAGTGTAGTGAAGCCCATGCAGGGCTTTCTACTCACTCACGATAACAGATTTCCCAGTCTTGCAGTCATGCAGACAGGTTACAATCAGAATGGGTTGCAGACATGCTGAGGTTCCCACCCATGTTAACTGCGGTTCACAGTGGTGCGGTTTCTCCTATGTGCATTTTTCCTCTGCCTACACTAAACGGCACTGTAGTGTCGATTCTAGTGCAGGACAGGAAGTGTTCCACTATCGGTGTGTGGGATTATGAGTTGGCCTAATTTTCCCTGCAAGGAACTATTAAAGGCCTCAGATCTGGTTTAAACGTTTACACGTTCTTCCCCGTGCTGGGGTAAATGTTTTTACGTAACGAACCGTATTTCGCAGAATGCTCTTTCTGTTTCTCTTTCCACCACCGTTCAACATGTTGACGTCACGTCCGTTGGCGCGGCCGTCACCGGATAAGGAGGGGAGCTTCCCGGATACGGAAGTGCTAATCCCCAACGTTCCTTCTCCCCCGTGCAACCTAACGGTTTCTCCCTCGTTTCACAGCACGTTAGCACGTTGTGTGAAACGGTTAGGTTCCGAACGGAACCCTTGTTTATTTAATACCCTTGATGGTATTCTGATAAACATTGGAGACTGTGCAATCCGAGCTATGGGTGTTACGTCAGTAACACGTGGCCTTAGATTGCATTTCTTGAACCACCCCCGCTTCCAGCTGGGGTAATTACACTCGAGCTCGCGCTTGTAAGCAGGGGCTCTAAGTGAGGAAATAAGCTCGGTACTATGCAATGGTGCTGTAGTAGAGCTCTTACGAGACCTGAACCAGCTTGGTTTCTGGACTCGAATTTTTCCTGGTTCGGAAAAAAGGGGGGGGGGGGGGGCTGCATCCCTTCTGGATTAGGGATATCACACCAACTTGGTGTTGGCCCACCTGAAGGCCTTGGGTTTTCAACGTCTTTTTGGCAAAAGTATGTTGACGCCCTCCCAGCAGATCTCCTTCTTGGGGATACCTCTGGATTCGACCACGATGTCTACCCGCCTCTCTCTGGAGGGGGTGGACAGGTTCCTGACGTGTCTTCGCTCCTTTCGAATTGGACCAAGTGGTCAGTTACAAGGAGTGTATGAAGTTGGCAGGGCTGATGGCTTCAGCGGTGCAACTTCTTCGCCTGGGCAGGTTTCATATGAGACCGTTCTGGCGGTGGACACTGACGCTCAGGATTCCTCCCCTGCAAGGGTGCAGGGAAGTGGTGGTCAGCCAGGCCTGCATGGACGCGCTGGTCCCATGGCGGGACCAGGCGTTGTTAATGAGTGGAGTCTCCATAGGCGTGGTGGTGTCACGCAAGGTGATCACCACAGACGCCAGCCGCTCGGGCTGGGACGCCACCCACGAGGGGCGCTCAGCCAGGGGTCTGTGGACCCCGGCCACGTTGGAGTACCACTTCAGTTATCTGGAGTTAATGGCGATCTACTTGGCTCTCAAGTATTTCGAACCGTTTCTCCGGGGTTGTCATGTCCTGGTCAGGACGGACGACATGGCAGCCTTGTACTTTCTCAACAAGCAAGGCGGCCTCTCCTCGCGCACGCTGGATCAGCTGGCGCGCGAGATGACTCTCTGGTGCGTACCGCGCCTGAGGTCCTTTAGAGCCTCCCATGTTCCAGGCCTTCAGAACGGCGGCGCCGATCTGTTGTCCAGGGGGGAGCCTCGCTACGAGGATTGGTCTCTCCACCATGCGGTGGTGAGACAGATCTTCTCCAGGTTCGGTCAACCTCGGTTCGATCTCTTTGCTTCCCAGGAGAACGCGAAGTGCCCCCTCTACTTCTCAGTGAGGGGACCTTCGCCTCTGGGGGTGGATGCGTTAGCACACGAGTGGCCGGAAGGCCGTCTCTATGCGTTCCAACCGCTGGAACTGATCCTTCCCACACTGGAGAGGATCAGGAGTTCCAACCTGGAGGTTCTTCTCTTGGCACCGTCCAGGGGAGTGTGGAGGTCTCTGATCACCCCACTGCTCTACCGGTCCCCCTGGCAGCTCCCCTCGCATAGGGACCTGCTGCGCCAGGCGGGGGACGATATCTTCCATCCCGACCCCCAGGCCCTAGACCTGTGGTTTTGGCCTGTGAGAGGGAGAACCTGCTAGCCGCAGGCTTCTCAACGGCGGTTGTAGCTACTTTTCAGAGTGCTAAAGCCCCCTCCACTAGGGTGGTATATGATGGAAGGTGGAATGTTTTCTTGGACTGGTGTGAGCTACAGGAGCCACCTGTGGTGGCTCACTTGGCTCCAGCCCAGAAGGCGTTAGTTTTCTTGCGGGACCGCCTGGACCTTGGTCTGGCGTTCTCTACGCTTAGGGGTTATTTAGCGGCTTTTGATGCCTGTCACCTGGGGGTGTCAGGCATGGGCCTTTCTAAATTCCCTGAGGTGGTCAAGTTCATACACGGTGTCGACCGTTTTAAGACCTGTGACTAGATTTTTGTTCCCTGCTTGGGATCTACAAGTGGTTCTTGAGGGCCTTTGCAAGGCACCCTGTGAACCGATTGGGAGGACCTCTTTGAAACATTTAAGTTTCAAGACAGCTCTTTTGCTTGCCTTGTCTACGGCTAAGCGTGTGAGCGACCTTCATGCGCTCTCTGTGAGCCCTGATTGTATGAGGTTTCTCAATAATGACTCCAGGGTTCTTCTTAAACCTCAATTGAGTTTTATTCCTAAGAACCGAATGGTCCAGAAGGAACCTGTTGTTTGACGGCTTTCCATCCTCCTCCGTTTGCATCGGAGGAGGATAGGCGTCTTCATTGTCTTTGTCCAGTTAGGGCCCTGAAGGCCTACTGTGACAAGACGGTGGACAGCAGGTCTACTTCTCAGCTTTTCGTGGTCATGAATGCCCGTCAGCGAAAAGCGGTGTCCAAACCCACTCTGTCGAGATGGATTGTGGATGCTGTTAGGTTGGCTTACACCCGGGCTGGGTCTGAAGTGCCGGAAGCACTTAAGGCCCACAGTACTAGGGGTGTGTCTACCTCTAGGGTTTTGTCCAAAGGTGTCTCCATTGAGGAGATTTGTGCGGCGGCGAATTGGTCTTCGCCGTCCACCTTTGCGACCTACTATCACCTGGACGTTGCGCCTTCTGCTATGGCGCATACGGTTCTAGGTGCTGCTGCCCCGCCTACTATGTAGTGGGGCGGCTCTCTCCCCTTCCTGGGACAGCTTGCTACTGTCTCTAGGATACCTGGGGGGGGACCCTGAGTCTTTCCCTTATATTACTGTAGTATTATAAGGCGGACCTGTGTCTGCCCTTAGTGCATATGGCAGGCCTCGGTCTGTCAGGGTCTCTTTTCTGTCTAAACACGCCCAGGCCCTGTGGGCCTGGGTCGGATCAGTCTTGAAAGGGGTCACGTCGGTTGACGGGACCTCCTTCCGGGTGTGGTCGGTGTGAACGACAGTCTTGTCGGTTCATGGCTTCTCGGGGAGTGTATGAGTCCCAATGGGGGACCTTGTCTGGAGGTATGACAATAAACGTATAGGTTCCGAACGGAACCATGTTTATTTAATACCGGAGGACAAGGTCCCCCAGAATAAAGCCCCTCGGTTCGCTAGTTGCGGGCGCAGAGGTGCGGCTTTAGAGGAAGTTATGATAGCCCGCAGGGCTTATATACACTCGGGGGCGGTGCCCTCGTTTGTGATTGACAGCCCTACCGACAAATGATATTTCTCGTACGGGAGCTTATGAGTTTTACTCTGTTGCAGCGCCAGATGGCGCTGTTATCCCAATGGGGGACCTTGTCCTCCGGTATTAAATAAACATGGTTCCGTTCGGAACCTATACGTTCTCAACCTGTGGGTCGGGTCGGGACCCCCAGGGGGGTCCCAAAATTATTTGGGGGGGGTCCCCAAATGTTTAGATAAATGTTAACATTGTTTTCTCACTCAACTGTAACAGACCAACATACAGTATAAGTGTATACAGGGTATCTGCACATTTATAAAGTGACTTTGAAGACCTTTTTAGTACCTTTGTTCATATTAGAGGCAGAAATTGTGAACATTTTCCACCACTGATCTACATGCTCACAACGCCTCGCAGAGGCGTTGTGAGCATGTAGATCGGCTATTTTCACAATGGAATAGATCATGTCAAACTAAATGTAATGCCAACTCCTACAATTCCAAGTGCTTGTGCAGGGTGGGGGGCCCCCAGTTCAAATATGTTTATTTTGGGGGTCACTGAAGTGAAAGTGAAACTAACAGTGGTGGAAAGACAAGTAACTCAGTACATTTACTTAAGTACAATTCTGAGGTATTTGTACTTTACCTGAGTATTTCCAATTTCCAATACTTTTACTTCAACTCCACTACATCTCGGATTGTAACATTGTACTTTTACTCCACTACATTTATTTGAAAACTTAAGTTAGCCTTTACTTTGCAACTAGTAACTAGTAACTGTGTTTATTATCACAAAACATACATTAACGACTTCAGCCCTACAATATATATGTTACAGTATGTTCAAGAAACCAGTAAAAGTTGTCAAGGAGCACTCGTTTTGACGTTCACCACACACTAATCACCACCAGATGGCGACGTCAGCCACTGGATAAGAGAGTTACGTCACGCTTTGAACTCGCCGCAGACCGGAAGTGTTTACTCTTTATTTACTAGCCTAGCCTAGCCTAGCCTAGCCTAGCCTAGCCTAGCCTAGCCTAGCCTAGCCTAGCCATTAGCTCCATTGTAGTCACTTGGACAGGGCGTTTAACGTGCGCTTGCCCAGGCCTTACGGCCTGGGCATAAATATAACGATTGCATTCACCACGGCTTCGTAACTCGCGCGGCGCTCCGCCGGCCGCGCGGCCCTGGCCCGCTCTTCGCGGCCACTCGCGCCTGCGGCGCTCGGGGGCGAAGAGCAGGACCAAGGTCCGCTGGCCTTCGCGCCGCTTGGGGCTTCGTGGACCCAGGGGGGCCTCGTAACTCGTTTGGGCTTCGTGGATACAGGGGGGCTTCGGTAGCCGCTCGCAGTGTCGTGGACAATAGAGCGGCGCACCGCCTGGAGTACGTTGTTGTGGCGACCGCTTGCTCCGCCCCGTGCCGCATCTCGAGTGCTCCGCGTCTCGAATGTGCTGTTTCTCTTATATACTATGACATATACATTTCAGCCATTTGAAAATAGCCGATATATAAGTTCACAATGTGTCGCATGGATATATACAGTACAGTATATACATCTACATGAATACTAAGGGTTCAACGGTTTACGATATTTTGGTGTCACGGTTTTCGATACAAAAAATATACAGAAATGTCCTTGATTTATAAATGTATTTTTATAACGACATATTTTTTGGTTTTAACTTACAACAATACGGTACGGTACCTCTAAGGTAGTGGTTCTCTAAGTGGGCTCTGCGGACCCCTAGGGGTCCTTGAGGGGGTTCCAGGGGAATGTGGATGTGGAGTGGTATTGCATTTTATTGTTCGGTACAGGGTCATTCGGTTCGGTACACCCTCGTATTGAAGGATTCAATACGAATACATGCGTATTGCACCCTTAATATAATATAAACCATACTTATGTAGGGGAAGATGGGAATTTCCAAGGGAGTAGTCAGAGTCCAAGCAGGTGGTCGGAAGCCAAACAAACAATCCAGACGAGGTGAGGCAGGCCAGGAGTGACACTGCAGCGAGCTGGGTCCGGAAAATGAACAAAGAACAAGCAATCAGGATGGCAGAAAAACGCTGATGCTAAATCTACAGGGTACGAACAGCAACCGTGTAGGCTTCAACTAGTACTTGCCAGGTATTACTATGGGAAGATCTGGCGCTAAGCTGTGTGCCAGCCGGGTAGAATCTTGAAGGCGGGCCCAAATGCTAGCGTAATGAATACATTGCGATCATACCAAGTACTGTAGTAGACTATACTGTGGTCCGTAACCTATACTGGACTGAGCTACTGCTGTGACCCATAACTGTGAGCCATAACAGAACAGTACCGTATAATGGTGATAGATACATTTTGTGTAACTGGGTGTTTATACTCTAAAATGGCCCTCCTAGATCATACCTCTGATTCCTGGGTACAACATTCCTCCAGTGGTTTTCACGCCATGGCTCAGTGCAGTAATTTAGAGGAAGCAATGAAGTGAGGTTGTTTGTGATTCTCTGTCAAGGCCTGGTCCCAGTTTACTCCACTGAGGCCAGTTGAGGCAAAAAGCACTTCCACTCCAATCTGGCAAGCCATCGTCAAAGAAAGGGGAACAACCACTCGGTCTGTACCTCTTCCTTCAGTGGCGTAAGCCATCATGACTCTGTCTCGAGAGAATGCTTCCACTCTGACTGAGTGGTTGCCACAGCTCTGCTCCCTGTAGCACACAGAGATAGTGTGTAGATGGATGGGCTTGGGAGAAAACCTGTTCCTCACAACAACAAAAAAGAACACTTGGCTTGGGATTTGTTTATAAAAGAAATTACTTTTATGTTGAATTCAGTGGATTATACCGGTTTCTATGTTTTCTGTTTCAAAGTCTGAAACTGTTTACAGAAACTCAAAGCAGTGTGCATTTCACATCTTAAGACTCATCAGACCCATTACAGTTCATTGCCAACCGGTGAAATGAGCTAGTTTGAATCACAAGAGTACATCAGGTGACTGTGTGATTATGATTTGATTAGATTTCCCATTTATGCATGAGATTATGAGGACCCCTAGTGGTTAGTTATGGTCTGACAGCTGAGCTGTTCTCTGCAGTTGGTTGGTGTTAGATGTGGATACTGGCACCTGTAATTGGATCCTGGACTTCCTGACACAGAGGAGTCAAGCAGTCAGAGTCGGCACATCTAAAGTCGTTTGAGTGAACACCCAAACACAGGATTTCCTCAGTCCCTCAGTTCACGCACGACTGCTCTGCCAATGCTGATACAAAAGCTGGCCCCGAGTAGCAACTCCACTGCTATCACAAAGAAGGCCCAACACCGTCTCTACCGCCTCCGTCAGCTTAAGAGAGTTGAACTTCCCATTACTGTCTCGCCTACTGTTTCACCTCCTGGTAACAGCACAGCTATAAGGAGAGAAAACAACTGAACAGGACCGGGAGAAGAGCTGTTAAAAATCATTTTTACCTCGCTGCCATCCCTGGCAGATACAACAACCATGCATAACATGACTAACATCATCAAGGACACTACCCACCCCTCTCACAGCCTGTTCTTCCTTCTGTCTTTGGGGAAATAACACAGGAGCATCAGTGCCAGGACGGAAAGGATGGGCACTGTGTTACTATGCATTAGATGAGATGAACTCTATGAATTTCATTCCGTTTTTTTTTTTCATCTGGTTATGTTTGTTTTTTATGACATGAATTCTTCTAGTTTTTAAGATTTATGTATTTATTTAGATTGATACAGTATTTCATTGCACTATTTTTTTTATTATTTTAACTATGATATAAATAATTTCTTTCCCCCGAAGCTGCTTGCAGATGGAAAACAAATGACAAATAAAGCAATCTTGCTGACAAGGTTAAATAGTAATTGCAAGTATTTCTACATAATGATTTGAATGCCAGGATTGGTGGCTTAATTAATATGTTAATTGTCAATCCCAGAATATAGACCGATTCCTCAGATCGGTGTCAAGCAGCACCGCTTGGCACAGTGACACCGCAGCTACACGGCAGCGCTCTGGAAAAAGGGCTATAGTTTGCCCGTAAATACTTTAGTGATGGCTTACTCCTTCCACTGTTTTATATGATGGACCCAAAACCATTCACATGTGTCTGAAATACTGTCTTATCTTTTTGATGCAGCAATGTGTACCATCTGTTGCACTCACCTACCCTTATACGTGTGTATGTTTGTGTGCGCGCGCACACGTTCATATAGGGGTGTGGGGGGTGCGCGCACACAACAAAGCACATTTCAGTTTCAAGTTCAGTTTGGCTTGTGTGTGGGTGTTTTAGTGTTTACAGACATTGCCCAAGATTAACGGAGAGTTGACACATACAGTACACACACCCACACACTTACGCACGTATCGTTTATTGTTATAGTGTGAGAAGTACGCTTTCAGCTTTCCTATTGTACCATGGTTTTGATGATCAAAAGCATCCATTCCAAATGAACCTCTTTCAAAACCACAAAAACTGTACACATTTCTTTCCTCTTTCGTGTGAGCTAATCAGTGCTTTGCTCACCATGCCTGTTAATTGGCTCTAAGCCTGCTTGTTCTGTTGGTTAGTGCTCTACAAACAAAGCAGCCCTGTCTAAATGAGAGCTATAACGATGGTGAGAACTGGTCCATGTTGTGGATACAAGCCGTCATCATATTCACGCCTCTGTCAGAGGAGAGGTGGAGAGGTGGGAAGGGAAGACCAGAGCAGAGCACAGAGAGGAGACATCAGGAGAGGAGAGGAGTTGAGTTGAGTTCAGAGCAGCCCTGACATGTCCTGCCCCCCAGTGTCCACTGGGGGGCAGTAGAGGAGCAGTAGCCAGTAGCCACACTGTCAGCACAGAAAGCATTGCCTGTGGTGACTGATGACATTATCACTGGTAATACAAATGCTGGCTCTGAAATTAGAGATGAACATTAAGTGACTGAATCTCCAGTTCAATACTGTGCTATTGGGTTTCCAAACCTGGCTGCATTCAAGCACCTGAGGAGCGTATGGGAAGATAATATGTTCCTGCTGTAAATGTTTACATTGCTGCAAGGCATAATTTCCACAGATCAAATCGAGGAAATTTGTTTCATTTCAGTGTTTTTTTCCAAAATCAGATGAGTTGACTGTTTGATTGATTATGCATACGGCAGCCGGCAGGGATGGCACAGCGCACTCTCCCAGTTGTTTTCATTAGTCTGACTTTTAATATTTACCGCAGTTGAAAACCTCATCGAAAACAAATATGATTCACTTTCGCTTGTAAAATCGTGGAAAATGGCAGGATTCAAGCCTTGGTCAGGCAGTGAAACCACACTTTTATGTCTATACAAAATAAGAAACAACTTGAGTTCAGCTTGTGGGGAAAACACCCTGTTTTTGGCTTTGCAGTGTTGTTTTATGGCGGGTTAACAAGACAAGTTAGTTTCCCACAGTAAAGTTAATGGCCTCGTCCTATAGGTGGAAGTATTCTGTTAAGTATTCCCTGCAGTCCACCTTTTGTTGAATGTGTTAATGTGTGATACTTTTAAATGAGTCACAGGTTTTCAATAACAAATTATTGGGGTTTTTCCAACGCAAGTGACTTTAGAGGGAAAAATAATTTTGGCTGGGTAACAAAATCTTTTTTTGCCTTTATTGATTGGACAGTAGACTGACAGGAAATGGGGGGAGAGACGGGGAGTGACATGCAGCAAAGGTTGTCTGGATCGGGAATCGAACCTGTGACGCCACCAGGCATGCATGCCTATGTGGCAGTGCCTAAGTAGTTTGCGCCTGGACCAGTAGGCCAGCGGGTACCCCCTGGGTAACTAAATCTAAACTCTGAGCTCTATGAAATAAACCAAAATTCAAGTGGACCTAAAAGCAGAGTTCCCTTGAAAGACAAAGTGACCTGGGTTTCTTGCCTGCTTGGTCTTGTTGCTTCACTGAGTTTAGTTTGTTAAAGGTGGTGGTGCCATTTGTACTTTTTTTGTTTTGTGTATGTGTCTATGGAGTTAACATTACTCTAATAGACCCCCAGGTGTGGTTATAATATGCAAATATGTCTTCCCTGTGTATTTTTGGTTTCTTCCTGAAAACTGAAAGCCTCTTGAGTCAAAAGGCCCAATTGAAATACACAGATTTAATGAAATCATAATATCATCCCCTCCCCTTTTCACCATCTAGCAACATCTGTGGGTGTGGCTAACTTCAGGGTCACCACCCACCTGACAACCAGGCATACCTAATGAACTGGTGGGTGTGGCCAGATAACACTTTCTGTAAATTTTTTATATAAGTATAATCACGGCAGCCCAGCTTTAAGAGAAGACTACAGCATAACAGCGCTGTCAGACTTGACCACAGAGGCCAAAATGCAAGGCTCATATATTTTGCGAGTCCCATCTCTCACATGCAGAACATACAGCAAGGGCTAACAGAGATGCTGAAAGTGCAGTGGTGAAAAGTAACTAATTCCATTTACTCAAGTACTGTAAGGCTGCACCCACACCAAAGCACCTATGAGAGTGGATTCCCCATTCCACCAATGCATTTCAATGAGAATGGAGCGTTTTTTTTTTTTTTGCAGAAATCCTCTACTGGCATGAAAACGCTCCATTCTCATTGAAATGCATTGGCGGAATTGGGAATCCACTCTCATAGGTACTTTGGTGTGGGTGCAACCTAAGTACAGTTTTGATGAGGATTTTTTTTGAGAGTGTGACACATACATACGGGAGTCATCAGACCCCCCCCCCCCCCCCCCCCCACACTCCACCCACCCTGGGGTGAGCAGCTAACAGGCCTTCTTTGTGCATTGCCCGTCTCCGGTGGGGGTCCTGAAACACGAGTGGGGGACGTGAGTGTACCTTTACCCACAGGAGGTGATTCACGGTGACAGGAGGGGTTTTGACGGGGCTAGGATGAGGCTATTATAGAGCCATGTCTGATCTCTGATACATGCAGGATTAACCCATTTAGGCCTAGGATTATTGAATGCTTTAACCAGTGAAAAATAGCAGATATACAAGCTCACAGCGCGGCACCGAGTGCCGCGCTGCGAGCTTGTAGATCTGCTATTTTTGAAAAATCATGATTTTTCTTTGCAAGTCTTTGAATATATCTATTTAAAAGCGAACATTTGTAACTCAAATATTTGCTTCTGGGGGGTCCCTGGAACAACATATTTTGAGATGGGGGTCCGTGGCCAAATACCTGTAATTGTGGGGGTCCTTGACATGAAAAGGTTTGAGAACAGCATGATTTAGGGGAAGGATTTAGAAGTCGGGTCAAAGATCGGGTCAAAGATATTCAAAGACTTGCACTCATTTTCACGATTTTTCAAAAATAGCAGATCTACAAGCTCGCAGCGCGCGCTGTGAGCTTGTATATCTGCTATTTTTCTAAAGTTAAAGCATAAAATAATGGTTAAAGTGGTTAAAATCTAACGCGACTCGGGCGCGTTCCAGGTATTTGAGAGTTTTTAAGGCAGTGTGGGCTGCTGCCCGGGATTACTCTGCCTGTGTGTGGTTCTCTGTGGAGCTCTTTAGTTCTCTTTGAATGAGACCATTATGGCTGCCGCGACCAAACCAAGCCTGACCAAAACAGTGGTATCCATGTCCCGACAACCCCAAAGATGTCCTCTCTCTTGACGTGTCCTTCATTTCCCATCTTGAAATGAAAGTTAGAAAGAAAAACAGACACAGGAACTCATCTTTATTGAATATTTATTGTCTCCATGCAAGCTTGGTTGTGGTTGCTCCCTCGCTAGAATTGGGTGGGGGGGGGGGGTCTCGTCCTAATGAATAACTGAATGTGGCCATCTTTAGTAGTAGAGCATCCCTGCTACTCATGTTGTTCCAATCTACTTCACTTCCCCCTGTTTCATGTCCACCAACTTTTCAAGTAGCTGGATCCGGTGGTTGCTTGTGTCTCTTTGCTCGACTTGCAGCTGCTGAAACCTGTGTGTGTGCGCGCGCGCGCGCGTGCGTGTGTGTTTGTGTGTGTCCTCGCGTGCGTTCGACTGTCCAGAGTACTGTGGTAATGGCACTGCCTGTCTCTTTGTTCTCTTGTCTTTCGCCAACATTGGCAGACGCCTCACGCAACTCCTGACGCCAGAAAAGCCCCCTTGAGCGCCCCCCACCCCAACCCCCACCTTCTTTGCACTCCCTGACCCTCCCCCCTTATGCTGCCCGCTTCTGCCTCGCCCCAAAATCAACCGAGAGACACAACAGTTGCCCCCGGCAACCCAGCGGTGTAAACAAACAACAATGCCGCAACGAGCACATTGTTCCCCACGAGAGGAGAGGGAGAGGAGGACGGAAGGAGATGGTGGAGGCAGCAGGGACGTGCAGAGAATTTTAGAGAGGCAGGGGCTGAAATTTCCAAAAGGGCCTTTTGGTGGAAGCACCGAAAATAGCAGACCTCCACGCTCACAACGCGAGCTTGGAGGTCGGCTATTTTCGGTTTGTGACACCACACTGAACTAAGCATTATCAAGTCAATACTGGAGATGTGGCTTAATGGCATGGATTTCTACACAGAAACATAATATGCTGCATTCAAGTTCAGGAGAGTTTGGACAAGGCAATTCTCTTGAATGCTGCCTTTGGGTATTGCATGGAAAGAGGGCATTTGCATTTCTTTCACCATAGTAAAAACTGCAATTATGGTCTGGAGAGGGCATTTTTTACAGACATAAAGGGCAGGGGCTCAAGCCCCCTTTGATGTCTATGTGTGCACGTGCCTGGGAGGCAGTGAAGAATGAGAACACGAATGTCAGTCGCTGTGCCACACTAAATCTTTCATATAAAGCACAGGCTTTGGCATGGACGGGTATACATCTCCTGAAGGTTATGACGGTGAGAGAGGAATGTCCCCCAGTAAAAGACGAGCGGCGCTCCCATTACGAAGCCCGTAAAAGTCTCCGTGGTGCAGACGGATAAGTTAATCGAGAGGCAAATTGCAGCGGTGTTACTGGAAGCAATTACAGTACCAATAGGCGAGTAGGCTGCTGTGATCGCTGCCTGGATGTGACTGTAGTCGTTAATGTTGAGTACAAACTGATGCCAACCGCTTTATCTGGGGTGGGGGGGTACAAACACAGTTTAGGGGGGGTCTGAGAGCAGCTCTGGCCTGGATGGACTAAGCAATGATGTATTGTGGTTTTTCCTTGCCAGAAGCGAGAGATGGTAGATACCCCAAGACCACTTTCTAGAGAACACTTAGTGGATAACAAACCTTATTCAATATGAATAGATGCATTGTCAGTAGAGCAGTAGGTTCTGAAGTGATGATGAATGCACCCCTATATATCTTATTCTCTCCCACCATTGTGTGTGATTTGACAGTTTTGTGAGTTTACAACAACAAAGAAAAACATCAAGTCACCCCTCAGGTATGTCAAAGGTAGTCGGTTTAGGATCTCGTCTGCTGTAAGATTAAGATGCAACTGACAAGCAGACAGAGTTATAGATCTGAATCTGATGACTTGCGTGTGTGCGTGTGATACTGTATCTATGTGTTTATCATAAATAAGTAGACAACACAATGACTTCCACAGCTCAGACATATAAAGGGCTTAAGGCTGGGGTGATGTTCAAACTACCTCCGAGCGAGCTACAGTAAATTGGTGCTTCGGTTTCTGAGCATGAGCTCCTCTCCGTTGACAGCCTCTTCGATGTTGGTCACTAATATTTTCATCTAAGTCAGGGGTCTTCAACAGGGAGTCCGGGACCCCTAGGGGGTCCTCAGAGTTACTGCAGGGGGGCCTCCAAATACTTGTGATAGGATCATTATTTTAAATGAACAATTGAACCCTTGCATCCCTATACTCCGAGGAGAACTTCAGACAAAAGTCCCTGCTTCATCTCTCTCTCTCTCTCTCTGCTAAGGGGTCCTTGGCCTGAAAACGTTGAAGATCCCTGACCAAGTCATTTATTATTATTATTGAGTATTAATTATAATTTGTTTTATCTTTGGACTGTAGATGGCAGCCTTGTTACTGGAAGACGCCTGTGTTTGCATACTCTATACCAGCATTTCTATACCAGTGGTTCTCAAAGTGGATTTCAGGGACTCTCTAGGTTCCTTTATGGGGGTCTGTAAAGTCTGTAACTTTGACAGTGTACAAATGGAACCAAATGGACCGTTGGAGACCTTTGAATGTCAAAGTTTGAGAACCCCTGCTCTACACTGTGCAGGGTAATAATGCATGGTCCCTTCTTCGAGGATCACGTTCATAGCTTAAAGCATCACTCGAGTGCAGGTTTAGAGACGACGCCTGCAACGAAATTCAGCTTAAACCCGAGACGGCAGAGCAGCTCGATTGTCATGTTATACCCAGCCATAACGGCTGGCATCGTCATGCACTGCCTTGTCTGCGGCCGCGCGATGATCTCTGCAGCATTTTGTGGTTAGAAAGTGAGTTAAAAGGGGGCTTGCACCGATGTCTGTGATAAGACTTTTCCAGAGGCCTTGGAGCTGTGATCTTCTCCATCTGATTCTGATCAGTGTTTTTTTTCTCTCTCTCTTTTCTTTTTTTTTTTTTTTTACTGCAGCGCTCGAGATGTGAGGTTTTGGCAGTGGTGGAAAGTAACTAAGTACTGTACTTAAGTACAATTTTGAGGTATTTGTACTTTACTTGAGTATTTCCAATTTCCAATACTTTTACTTCTACTCCACTATGTCTTGGATCCAAATATTGTACTTTTACTCCACTACATTTATTTGAAAACTTTAGTTAAGTAACTAGTACTTTGTAGATTGATTGTTATTACAAAACATACATTAACCACTTCAACCCTATATACATTTGGGCCATTTGAAAATAGAAGATCTACAGTACAAGCTCGCAAAGATCTACAAGAACGCGACGCATTGTGAGCTTGTAGATCTGCTATTCAAACGATTTACTTTTACTTTTGGTTATACTTTAATTAAGTATATTTTGATGCCAATACTTTTTTTCCCCGGACTTCTACTTGTAACAGAGTATTTCTACATTGCAGTATTGATACTATTACTTAAGTAAAACATTTGAGTACTTTTTCCACCACTGAGGTTTTGGAACCTGACAGGCATATTTCTGGGACAAGGGGTGGGGGGTGGGGGGGGGGGCTCTTGAAAGCTGAGACATAATTATGAAATGTAAGTTGGAATATTGTTTTTATTACAAAGCCAAACAAATGCGTCTCTGAGCCCACTCACATCAAAGATGTCTGTGCGAAGACTAACCGCCGCCGCGCAGAGGCCTTGTGATCGAGGCCCTAATGAAACACAAATGCTTGCTTGTATGTGTGAGGGTGTGGGGTCTGCGCGGATCATGCTGCGAGTATCGTCGTGAGCACGCGCCGTATCATACAGCCTGTTTTTTTTCTATATGTCTGAGTATGTTGCTCGCACATGTTGGGCGCCTGCGCGTCACATCTGGGCGCGTCGCTCATGCGCGTGCGCCTGTGCTGTGTACGTGTCGTCTGTGTGTGACAGAGGCCCGCCTTGCCAGTACAAGGAGAGAAAAGCTAAGAACTGTCACTTACAGTCCATTAATTAGAGCCCAGTGCAGCTTGTTTTAGAATGACCTCCCATGCACCAAGCCACAGCTCGCCTGGTCCTTATGACGTTCATGAAAGGATGGAAATTCAATTATTTCACTCAGATGATAGACAATCCCTCACTGCACTCTGTGAAATGACTGGGATTTCATGTGTGTGTGTGTGTGTGTGTGTGTGTGTGTGTGTGTGTGTGTGTGTGTGTGTGTGTGTGTGTGTGTGTGTGTGTGTGTGTGTGTGTGTGTGTGTGTGTGTGTGTGTGTGCCCTTTCCATGTGTGGTACTGTAGGTGCTGCGTTAGATGATTCCACACTATTCATCTGTCAACGCGTCATCTGGGAAGGGGTATATTAAGTTATTTGTGAGATGAATGTGCTAATTATGACTTAAGCTCTTGTTATAGCGCGTCGGAGAGCAGCCGGAGCGAGCCAGTCAGTCGGTCTCTATCTTAAATGACATTAAATTACATGGAAACTTGGAAAAAGATACTCAAACACACAAACACTTGCTCTGTGCACTCCTCTCTCTCTTCCCCGCTTCGGCTCTGGCTTTGGTGTGTGAGTGATTGTGGCACGGAATTCCTCACCGCTCAGCCCCTTTGTTGGGATTGCATCGCTCGAATAGTTTCCATTTCCCTCCCTCCCAGCAAAGGCCCATTTTTATTTATCTGCCGCGTCTCGTCGTTGGACATGGGGTGCATGCATGGCTGCACCCAGCACCCAGGGAGTGGAAACGTTCGGGGCTGACAAACGGGAGGGTGTAGACAGACGTTTGTTGTGTCTAGACGGCGACGGCCTGTCACAGGGCAAACCGGTTCTCAGGGGGGAGACCCACTGTAAACGTATCACAGAGGTATTGTGTGAGAGGCTGGGGGCTGTGTGTGGAGGCTCACTGGTCCGCCTTGTGAACACGAGGGGAGCAGGCGACGCAATTTAGACGTTACGCGTTTGGCCAAGCTCCCTCCGTCCCAGGGCCGGCTGCAGGATGAAATGACTAAGGGGGCTTTTGAAAATTGTGAGGGGGCACATATTTTTTATATAGGCTAGTAATAATGAACATTCTTTTTATTATCTATAATACCAACAACAGATGCCAGTTTTATAATAATAAAATATAATAATAATAATATTCAGCCAATATTTGTGTTGTTTTTGATATTTTCTTGACTTTACATATATAAACTGAGGGGGCACAACTTGCAACTGAGGGTGCAATGCCCCCCCAGGCCCCTCCGTAGCGCCCGGCCTGCTCCGTCCCTCCCTCATTCACTGCTTTGAACGAAGATCGAGAGGAATTGACTGTGTAAAGTCAATCTACGTGTAAAAGTTAATTGGTCCAATTAAGAACCCAATCAAGGTCTCACTCAGTGTAAGTGGTTTATTGGCATCGTACACTGAATATCGTCGTTGTCGGGTGGAAACCCTGTATCTCCAAGTTTCAAATTTGTACGATCTTTTGCAAAGTAAAGCCCTGCTTCATCATACAAGGCCGTCGCACAAAAGTAGTGAAAACAGCACACGCCTCGCGATCACTAGTTTAAATTATTTGTAAAATGATGAATGCAAAACGAACGGTTTTCATCGGACAACGATGATATACTATATCCCTTCACTTAAATATAAATGATCAAAACTCATTGGCATTTTTCAGCCTTGAGTTTGCTTCCTGAACTCACTCGCTACTGCCATCATAATGACACGTCACAATGAGTACTTCAGCACTTGTTAGCCTTACATACATTCTCTACCGGTGGAGTCAATGTGGTGACATCCAGATCTGTCACCTCTCTGTCTGTCTGTCTGTCTGTCTGTCTGTCTGTCTCTCTGTCTGTCTGTCTGTCTGTCTGTCTGTCTGTCTGTCTGTCTGTCTGTCTGTCTGTCTGTCTCTCTCTCTCTCTCTCTCTCTCTCCTTCCCTCCCCCCGGTAGCAGTGTTGGAGTAATGAGATTAATTGGTCTGCACAGAGGAGGGATGTCATGGCTGAAGTTCAGAGCTGCTGTTGCACAGATGAAGGACTGCGCCCACTTTTAAAGTCCATTTCTGGCACCACCGCAGCACTGGCACATGGCGAAAGAAAACTGTAGATTTTAAAGGAGTAGTTCACCCCCAAAATGATTTTTTTCCTATTGATTAGTCACGCCATGGAGACTAGAGTTCAATAATATTTTTTGTTTTTTGTCACATTCCTAAGACAAAAATTTGATTCGAGTAAATTTACCCCCATTTATTCCGGAAGGTGACCCGTTTCGAAACGGGTCACCATCCGGAATCAATGGGGGTAAATTTATTGTTATCACATTTTTGTCTTTGGAATGCGACAAAAACCTAAAAATATTATTGAACTCTAGTCTCCATGGCGTGACTAATCAATAGAAAAAAAAATCATTTTGGGGGTGAACTACTCCTTTAAGCCCACATAAAACCTAATGCAAATTGCAGACACACAAACGCACAGTCGCACAGCCGCACGCACGCACGCGCACGCACGCACGCACACACACACACACACACACACACACACACACACACACACACACACACACACACACACACACACACACACACACACACACGCACACACACACACGCACACACACACACAGGTGAGGTTAATTGGGATGTAGGGCTGTATTACTTGAGTGCAGTCTTGTCTTTCTGGCCTGCAATAATACTTGGTCTTGACTCGGGCCAAAGAAGTTGCCTTTTGTCTCCCTGCTCTTCTATTGAGACATTTACATTGTGTCAAAGGTCATGTCTCACCTACAGTAGACACAGATCTGACACACATTTTCATTTGATGGTCAGTATTCAATGAATCCCCTTAGCAAGCAGGCATGCTCTATTACTGTACAGTAGCTCAATGGTTAACATTTCAGCACTTGTGCAGGAAACAGCGTTCAAATCTGGGGTAGAAGAGGACAGTTACATAGTTAGTTAATTACTAATGTGTAAAATAAATAAATACAAATATTTTGCTTATATAGAATTTATTCCTCTAATTTACATAGTGTTTGCACTTTATTTTGAATACAGACCATTATGTAGTAGGCCTAGTTTAAGTAGAGTAAGATGCTTGATGCTCTTCTTTTCCAAAGTAATTTAAATACTAGTAAGACACCTCAGGGCGACATGCGACCTCGCCCTTGTCGTGCCAATTCTTCTCGGACCAGTTACCCATATATGAAGACCCCTGGTACCCATATATGGAGATCCATGTACTGTATATGGAGATATGCTGTGAGAGCCCAAACATGCTTACTCAGTTATTCGTTATGTGAAAGTCCTATGATGTCTATGACATCTGACATCATACCCTTTTATGCCCATACATGGAGATCCCTGTCTGTAGAACCAGCCGTCCATATATGGGCATTCCCATTCTGTTAGTGTGACATCACAGTGAAGCCAGAGCATGATGTCAGGCGTGACAGACAGAGATACACACAGATATACACACATACGGACAAGCTGTGACCGTTCACATACTAGTCTGCGACCTATGGTCGCAATAATTCCAGTGATAGTAATATGTATCTATTTCTATTTTACTTTTAAAAATTCCTTTTGTAAAACTTGAAGTATTTGGTCTCGGCCTGCGCGGTCTCAATCTCAACTGGAGCTCGGCCATCCCCATTGGTCTTGGTTTTGAATCTGTCTTAACTCGTCCCAGTATTGACTCGGTCTCGCTCCGCCTTGGCCTTGATTTAGTCCCCCCCCCCCCTTCAGTCCCAGTATTGACTGGGTCTAGCTTTAGGTGGTCATTAGTTAAGTGGACTTGAATGCAGCACTTTTGGGGATGAGCTCATTGGGTTCTTCTCCCCTTCCTGTTGGCAGCTCCGTGGCTGTAAGAGTTCACAGTTGATGTTATCAGCCAAAATACTCTGTTCTGCTCACTTCTTCCAGCCAAAATCAGCCTCCCCACAGCGGCTTAACACCACGATGCTGTAGCTAGGGTGGACCTGGCTCTCTAGCACGCCAATGACGTCATGCTTTGCTGAATGTTTGGAACTGCCGTAATGTCCCCTTTTGACACAGGGAAGTGTAACTTTGTATCTGCGTGTGGGACATTATGCTCCCACCCACTGGTGGAAAAAGTACTCGATTTATTTTTTACTTCAGTCAGTCTCATGTGGTCTATGACATCAAACATCTATGATGTCAGACATCTCCGTATTTGGGAAAATATGGCCACATTTTGTCCAACTTAAACAACCAACTGTGCATTTTGTGGTCGAAGTTGATCCCATGCCAAAGCGTCAGTGCTTGCCCAGCAGTCTGCTGTCACACAGGCGGATGTGTGCACGCGCCCAGGTGCGTGTGCCCATGTGCACGACCGCGCCCTTTAGGGTGAAGTCGCTTCTCACCCTTAGGGCGTCTTACTGGTAATATTATAATTTATATCTGCAAAGTAACTAGTAACTAAAGTTTTCAAATAAATGTAGTGGAGTAAAAGTACAACATTTGGATCCGAGATGTAGTGGAGTGAAAGTATTGGAAATTGGAAATACTCAAGTAAAGTACAAATACCTCAAAATTGTACTTAAATACAGTACTTAAGTAAACGTACATAGTTACTTTACACCACTGCTCCCACCACAAAGCCCTTTGTTTACCCCAGTGACCTGCGTGTATCTGAGATTAGCTATCTCTTACTCCTTAGGCTCTCTCTCTCTCTCTCTCTCCATCTTAGTGTCCCAACCTGAGAAACCTGGGAATTCTGTGGGGGAAACTAAGACAAAGGGCGGAGCTGAGGTGACAGGCAGCTGTGTACTCTGAGGTCATGTTCTTCTCGCTGGGTCACAACGGAACGGGCCGACGTCTTCCTCTTATTTATTTATCAAGTTTTTGACAAAAGCTCCCGAGCGTCAATTAGCGATTTGTATCTCAGGCTATGACCCAAAGAAAATCTGGCATACCATTACCACATTAGTTGTGGCCCAAAAAGGCAAACGTGTCGGAAGGGAAGAGCGAGTGCGGAAGAGGAAAAAGAGGAAAAAGGCGATTGCCTGAACTGGAGCTGTTCCCACGGCCGGCAAATTGCCCAAATGGCCCGTGGCCTTCTCCCCACCCATTCCCCAGTACACCATGATGAATGGGACATTTAATATCACCATGCTTAAGGGTATTACTGGAACGTAACTGTCCCGCTCCACACACACACACACACACACACGCACACACACACCAAAACAATGCTCAGACCGTGCTGGCCAGCCAGGCTATAGTGCGTGAGTGTAATGATGGATGTCACCGGTCCTATCCAAACGTGAGAAAGCCCTGACCTCACTTTACGCATCTGTGCTCACGCCTACACACTACGCTGACGAGGCGGTATACGTACGGACTACGGTATACCGTGCATGGTAGTTTTATTAATAGGTTGTGGAAAAACTGAGCTAAGAATCAATTATCCTGAACAGCTATGCTAAGCAGCGGCATGTGTTTCAGTCACGCATCAGTGACTTGGCTTAAAGCGTTGCAATCTCTGGAGCTGGCAAGGCAGCTCCGTGTGTGTGTCTCTCCCAGCACCAAAATGATTCCCTGTAATGCCCACAGGAGAGGGGGAAACAGGTGAGAGCGGCTGGCTCAGTGCCACGCTGATGGATGGAGGGAGCGAGTTCTCAGTGAACGAGTGTCTCTTCTCTAATCTCGGTGATTAGTCACGCGTTCTCTTCTTTCAAGGTGTGAGGCCTGGGTTTCTTTTTTTTTCTCCCCAAAACCAAGGGGCTGGTAATGGGATATGGAAGAGAAAAGTATCAATGTTGGTTTCATGTGACTAGGTACGTACATACATACTACTGTACACCCAGGTATGTGTGTATTGTATACATACACTACTCCATACACGCACATGCACGCACACACTCTCTCTCACTCACACACACACACACACACACACACACACACACACACACACACACACACACACACACACACACACACACACACACACACACACACTTACGGTATGTGCATGTACAGAAACAATGACAGCTAAAGTTGTGAGAATCCTTTGGGGTCGTTTTGGCCGAAGATCTTGCATTCCTTCTGTGTGGTTGCGGAAATTAAATGGGACAAAATATGGTTCTGCTGCACTGGACGGCTCAGAATGTTCTGCATAATTCAAACGTGTTATTTTAAACAGCTTGACCGCCTCGCTTAACCAAGTGAGAGAGACCAGACGCCCGCTCACTATTCGTCCTCTTAACATGGAAAACATTGCAATATGTTTTATCTCTGGAGGATGTTCTCAAAAACCAGAAACGCCTGGCTCATTCAGCCTCCCTCTGCTTTGATCCTGGACTATATTTAACAAACTCTTCAGAACACACTGACCCTGTGGTATTGTACTTTCAGTGCTTTTCCCTTTCTCCCATAAAACCCACGGTCCCATGGCACTGACATGCGTTCGGCGTTCTGTTTGCCGTCTCGCTGTTGTCGTGTCACTGTTGGACAAGCGTGCCTCCGAGCTGAACATTGTATTGGAGTTGTACAATAATGATACCTGATTGTAGAGTGCTGTTTTAGCCTTGGACCAGGGCCATGCGTCGAACCTTGAAAACATGATGCATGCGGAGAGCATTTCACCCATCACTGCAGAACAGCTGTATTTTAAAACAGACCAGAGACGCGAGCGAGATAAAGCATGTGCAGTGCACCATAGATATCGTCACTGTCGGGCAGAAACCTCGTATCGCCCAGTTTCAAATTTGTACATTTTTTCGCAAAGTAAAGCCCTGCTTCATCATACAAGGCCGTTGCACAAAAGTAGTGAAAACAGCAGATCTACAAGCACACAACGCCTCGCACAAATAATTTTTTAAATGATAAATACAAAACAAATGGTTTTGGACATACAAGGTTTTCACCCGACAACGACGATATGGACCATAGACATAAGAAATATGGACGGTGGGAAGTCATTGGTTTCTATGCTGCGAAAATGACGCTTTTTTGGCCCTTGTACGGGTGTCGCCATCATTGTAGAAATCAACGTTCATTGGTAGAAATGGTACCATCTCGCGCAGGGATACTTGGGAGAATGTGGTGTTGAGTGTTAGATATGATTTATGATACATAAATGTATGATTTGTGTATGAGGCTCATATGACCATAAAGGTTGTATTATGAACTACTGTCTGAACTTACAGTATAGGTCCTTGTTACCTTGACCATGTTTTGGTTGTACTGTAGGTTCAGGCTAGTGGAAAAATACAGAGCCACCCTACGTGTCTCTGTCTTGTTATGATAATGGGAACGAATCAATGAGTCCCATGACCTAACTGTCATAATCTGTATTCCTTATATACTGTATGTTAACTTCCATCTTTGGAAGAGAGAATTAGCTGCCACTAGGATGATATGCTCACTGTTTTGTCTCTTTGTCTGACTCTCTTCAATACAGCAATTTATTGATTGTCCTTTGGCTCGTCTCTGTCTTATTTTGGTTATGGATTCATCCATATCCATATTTATTTAAGTTATTATTTACTCTTATCTATCATTGAGCTTGCCGAAAATAAAGCACTCGAAGAAGAATCATCACAAGTCTATGATCACAAGCCCCTCCTACAGCATACCCTGCTTTGACATCAATTATAACATAAATTGCACCATATTTTCACAAAACACATATCATTGTGATTGAAACAAGGCTTTAAACTAGCGACAGGAACAATAATGATAAAGAAAGAGGGAAATTATATTTAATTAAGAGAAAGTAAGGGTGTTACCAGGCTCAACGCGGTCAGGTCAACTCTTGGCACCTGTTAGCACTGCAGTAACGCTGGACTTTGAGTGTGCACAGTACATGCATGTTGTGTGCACGTGTGTATATGGAGAAAGAGTAAGAGAGAGTGAGAGAGTGAGAGCACGTCTGGTACATATGGACCTCTTTAGGGAGACAGAGGGAAAAGTAGTGTGCGCGCGCGTGTGTGTGTGTGTGTGTGTGTGTGTGTGTGTGTGTGTGTGTGTGTGTGTGTGTGTGTGTGTGTGTGTGTGTGTGTGTGTGTGTGTGTGTGTGTGTGTGTGTGTGTGTGTGTGTGTGTGTGTGTGTGTGTGTGTGTGTGTGTGTGCGTGCGTGCTGGGTAAGAAGCTGTCCTCGCCGGGACACAGGGAGAGATCAGAAGAATCCATCAGCTATCCATCCCTCGAACGCTCTCTTTCTCTTTCTCTCTCCCTCTCCGCTCCTATTTCCTCATTGTCTTTGTTGTTCTTCATCTCTTTCCCAGCTTGTTAGCTTCGCCTTCCTTTCACCGCGCGTCACATGACGTGAAGCTGTCATCGTCCCTGTGACTCGCTCTCCTGATGACAAACACTTGTGTTAAGTTCAGGGGTCTTCAACGTTTTCAGGCCAAGGACCCCTTAGTTGAGGGAGAGATGAAGCAGGGACCCCCACAACCTTTTCATAGATTCCATATAGTTTCATTGTTTGATAGCACAATCATCAGTGTATTTTGGATTCATGTCAATGTGTGTTTTCAGATACAGTATTTAACCACTTGAACTGTCAATACTTCATAAACATGACCTTTCACTCTGTAATTAGTCGTCTCTTTTTCCCCTCTACACCAAAGTTTCTATCACACAAAGATTTGGAGGACCCCCTATAGTAACTCTGAGGACCCCCTGTCCTTGGTATAGTTGAAGCACAGAGAATTTAGTTGATTTATTTTTTCCATTCCATACCTCTTTCCTTTTCAATTATTGACTTCGCTTTGGAACGAGGGAACGGATGGGGTCGGTTTGGACCGGGGGGGTGGGCTGGGCGTTCGGGATTGGTTGGGGTTTTGCGAGCAGTGCAGCAGTTGTTTTAGTGTTGTTTGTTTATTCGTCTGCGATGACATTTCTTGCTCTCTTGGCTCTGAAGGGGCCATCATAACCACTGGCAGTGATGCTGCCAGAGGCCGAGGATGATTAATGACATTCCCTCTAACCACCACCCCCCGCCTCTCTCTCTCTCTCTCTCTCTCTCTCTCTCCTCCAGAGGACCTGGATGACCTGCGGATGGAAGGCGTGACGGGTTTGGCCCTGTCCGGCAGTAAGTTCAGCCAGGGACGGAGCTCCTATCAAGCCGAGCCACAGGCCAGAGTCACGCTCAACATCTGCTCCAGGTGTGCAAGGTAAACGCTGATGCCTCCTGTCAATCGTCCTGCCAAGCGTTCTCTGACACCCTGTTTTGCCTCGTGTCTGGAAGAGATGTTCGGAGAGAGCTCCTCTTGCACAGTCAGCCTGCAGTGTGCTGGAGGCAAGCTGCCACAGTATCGTTTATCAGGCTTATGTTGTATGTGTGCCTCACAATGAAAGGAATTCAAGTGAAATCCAAACAAAGATTGGCGTGGTGGTAGTTATCACTGTCCCTTTAGTCCCCCCCTTTCTCCAGATCACTGTCCTTTCTCTCTCCGCCTTGGTATCCTCCACGCTCATCAGCAGAGCGCATACCTTAAGATGGCGAGCGCAGGAATTGTATCGTATCTTGAGTGCATTCCGGCGCTGTTTGTTTTCACGGTGCGGCCCCTCGTGCAGATACCTGTCCCCGTGCTATCGCCCTCTTCTTTCTCTTCCTTTATCGCTCCTTTTCTCTTCCGACACGTTTCCTGTTCCCCGCTGATCCGTGGCAACAATGCAGCGCTCAGATTTCTGGGTGTCAGAGTGGATACCGTAAGGCAGGCGCGGGCAGGAGCTGGGCCGCGATGCCAGGACCAGATAAACATCACTATCAGCCCTGCCAGACGCCAGGCACACGTCTGCCTGCATGCCCTCCACCCAGTGGCGGACATTTACTTAAGTACTGTACAATGTTGAGTTATTTCTACTTTACTCGAGTATTTTCAATTTCCAATACTTTTACTTCTACTCCACTACATCTCGGATACAAATATTGTATTTTTAGTAATTCTACACTTATTTGAGCACATTAGTTACTAGTTACCTTGCAGATAAATAAAACATTATAAAACATACATAAACCAATTTAGCCCTAATTTATACCTTGGCTATTTGAAAATAGCTGATCTACAAGCACACAATCTGCTATTTTCAAACATTTTGTACTTTTACTCTTGGTAGTTTAAGTACATTTTGATGCCAACACTCTCATACTTTTACTCAAGACATTTTGAATTTCTGACTTTTACTTGTAAGGGCACCCTCACACCAAAATACCTACATGAGAGTGGAATCCGCGTTCTGCCAATGCATTTCAATGAGAGGGGAGCGTTTTTTGCAGAAATCCTCTGCTGGCATGAAACCGCTTCACTCTCATTGAAATGCATTGGCGGAACGCGGATTCCACTCTCATAGGTACTTTGGTGTGAGGGCACCCTAAGGCTGCGCCCACACCAAAGTACCTATGAGAGTGGATTCCACATTCCGCCAATGCATATGAGAGTGGAGCGCTTTTCTTTTGCAGAAATCCTCTGCTGGCATGAAAACGATCCACTCTCATTGAAATGCATTGCCGGAATGGGGATTCCACTCTCATAGGTATAAGTAAAATATGTGAGTACTCTTTCCACCACTGCCCTCCACCGATTTGGACCATGTTTGGAACTTGTTTGTTTGTTTCATTCACGCTGGTTATTGGTGCGCTGCTATGCACATCAAACATGGACGGTTGCTGTGGTTTTGCAGGACAATGAATGTTATCATCGGCAGGGTTTCGGGGCGAGTGTTTCTCAACTGGATGATTAATAGTTTATAAATCTGTGCCTTATCCCCGGTTGTATCAGTGGCACTGTAAACCCCCATCTGTATCTGGAGCTGGTCTTTGGCACATGTGTGTCTCTTGACTGAAATGTCAGACATCTGTTCTACTCTCTCTTTCTCTCTCTCTCTCTCTCTCTCTCTCTCTCTCTCTCTCTCTCTCTCTCTCTCTCTCTCTCTTTCCCTCTTTCAATGGTTCCAGCCAAATTCCTTTTCTGTTCTCTTTAACCTGACCACCAAATCCTCCCCAAGTTTTACTGGTGAAGAAACCCTGGCCTTTTCATACTGCTGTTTGGTGAGTAGTGGAAGGGCCATAAACAGATCACTAAACTGGAATAGACGTTGGACACATGGAATGCCTGTGTGCTATTCTAGAAGCACGGGAATTTCAAATTAGGAGTTGTACGAAAACAAATGCACGCACGCATGCAGGCACACAAACCATGCACGCACGTGTACTACAAATTACGCAAGAAAGCATACAGGCACATTAACACATGCACGAGCAGCATACAGTGCACCAGGGGTGTCGCACCAAATTCTGAGCCCCGGGTACAAGGATTCACTGTGGGCCCCCCATGAATGTTCTTCATAGGGAGAGGGCGTTTAACACGTGCGTGGGAACGCATTATTATATTATTTTGTGCTTTAACTATTGAAAAATAGCAGATATACAAGCTCAGATATACAAGCTGCGAGCTTGTAGATCTGCTATTTTTGAAAAATCGTGAACATTTGTGCAAGTCTTTGAATATTTCAAATCCTTCTAAGGTTTTTTGAAAAAAACATCTCAAAATATTTTGTTCCAGGGACCCCCCAGAAGCAAAATTTGAGTTACAAATGTTCGCTTAAAAAATACATACGTATATTCAAAGATGTGCACACATTTTCACGACTTTTCAAAAATAGCTAAAGTATAAAATAATTAAGGCCCCTCCACCTTGGGCCCTAGTAACTCAGTCCCACTCCCCCCCCCCCCCCCCCTTGTGACGCCCCTGCAGTGCACACACCGACATGCATGCACACAATTAAATGTGCCCACTATGCCCACTCACAAGCAGTGAGGTAGAAAGGCAGTAAAAGTAGAGGTCAGGCAGTTGTAAGGAGAGGGGCTTTAACACTCCACCTCGATGGAATTCCCAGAAGCGCCTATCAAACCTGTCCCTCGCTAGGGCCAGCCTTTAAAGCCGTCGCTCCTCAGAAGACTGGAATACGAGGCACAGTTGTTTCCCAGTGTGCTCCACATCTGTACAGACAGCACTACTATACTGTACAGATGTGACCTTGCACCAGAGTTTTCTTTGTTTGTCTCTTTGCGAGCCAAGGTCTGAAGCTCAGAGGTGTTACTCAGTCCCTGTTGAGTGGCAGAAGGAGACTCGAGAGTCTAGAGCTGTCACAATTATTACATAATCGTCTAATCGCAATTATTTAACACTAGAAGCTGGGCCGCCCTTCGGGCGGCCCAGCGTCTAGTCGGCGACCTGGCCAACTCGGGAACGATGTAAATAGAGAATGAATGCCCCGCCCTTTAATGCAAACCCCATTATACCTGTTGTCATAGGACCCGTTTTGACCATCTGTTTTCCTGTGTCCATTTATGCCCATATATGGAGATATCTGTATCTGTCTGTCTGCCGGCGTCCATTTTATGTCCATATATGGAGATCACTGCAGATATAGTTCTGGGTCCATTTTATGCCCATATGCCCATATATGGAGATATCTGTCTATTTGCGTCCATTTTATGCCTGCCCCACCCTTTAATGCAAACCCCAATATACCTGTTGTCATAGGACCCGTTTTGACCATCTGTTAGCCTTTGTCCCCACCCTTTAATGCAAACCCCAATATACCTGTTGTCATAGGACCCGTTTGGACCATCTGTTTGCCTTCTGTTAGCCTTTGTCCCCACCCTTTAATGCAAACCCCAATATACCTGTTGTCATAGGACCCGTTTTGACCATCTGTTTGCCATTGTCCCCTTATGCCCATATATGGAGATCTCTGCACACACAGTACCGGTTGCGGAAAACTCTAATGTCAGACATCAGCTCCGCATTCGGGGATTCATTTTATGCCCATACCCCTTATGCCCATATATGGAGATCTCTGCACACACAGTACTGGTTGCGGAAAACTCTGATGTCAGACATCAGTTCCCCATATATGGAGATATCTGTATCTGTCTGTCTGTCGGCGTCCATTTTATGTCCATATATGGAGATCACTGCAGATATAGTTCTGGGTCCATTTTATGCCCATATGCCCATATATGGAGATATCTGTCTATTTGCGTCCATTTTATGCCTGCCCCACCCTTTAATGCAAACCCCAATATACCTGTTGTCATAGGACCCGTTTTGACCATCTGTTAGCCTTTGTCCCCACCCTTTAATGCAAACCCCAATATACCTGTTGTCATAGGACCCGTTTGGACCATCTGTTTGCCTTCTGTTAGCCTTTGTCCCCACCCTTTAATGCAAACCCCAATATACCTGTTGTCATAGGACCCGTTTTGACCATCTGTTTGCCATTGTCCCCTTATGCCCATATATGGAGATCTCTGCACACACAGTACCGGTTGCGGAAAACTCTGATGTCAGACATCAGCTCCGCATTCGGGGATTCATTTTATGCCCATACCCCTTATGCCCATATATGGAGATCTCTGCACACACAGTACTGGTTGCGGAAAACTCTGATGTCAGACATCAGTTCCGCATACGGGCATTCATTTTATGCCCATATGCCCATATATGGAGATCTCTGCACACACAGTACCGGTTGCGGAAAACTCTGATGTCAGACATCAGCTCCGCATTCGGGGATTCATTTTATGCCCATACCCCTTATGCCCATATATGGAGATCTCTGCACACACAGTACTGGTTGCGGAAAACTCTGATGTCAGACATCAGTTCCGCATACGGGCATTCATTTTATGCCCATATATGGAGAACATGTGGCGTACGTGATGTCAGAGCCTTTTATGAAGTGATGTCACAATGAGTCAGCGCTTCCTCCGGAACAGCCTGATGTCAACAATCAGCTCCGCATAAGGAGATTCCGAACGTTTCGCGCCGGTTTCGGAAAACCGCGAGTCGGGTCGGGTCGAGGCCCGGCACTGCACTCCGCGCGGCGGCGGGGAACGCGCGTGCCGAATCTGAAGCCGTGGGACGAACGGTTCTCGAGATACGCGGATTACAAACAAACAGACAGAGATTTGTCGCATTTATAGATAGATAATCGCGATTATTCTTCATAATCGTCATAATCATTTCCATGTTTAAAAATGTTCATATATATATATATTTTTTTTAAAGTAAAAAATAGTGGAAATAGCAGATCTACAAGCTCACGACGCGTCGTGAGCTTGTAGATCGGCTATTTCCACAATCAATGTTCTTTTTTAAGTATAAATTTGTCGTTTCTTTGTATAATATTTAGGTTCCATGACAAAAAAACTATTAAATTGTTAATTGCAATTATTTGAGTGACAATTAATCGTCATGTAAAATGTCATAATTGTGACAGCCCTACTCGAGTCTTTACAGCACATCCAGACGACCTTCGTTCCTGCTGTCACGATTACAAATATAAGTTGATGATTGATGATTGTTGATAATTGTCACTCAAATAATTTAGATTAACGATTTAATTGTGTGTTTGGCGTTGAACATTGGAACATATGAGTACATTTTTAATTTCTGTTTTCCTTTTAGGATTCGTAATAAAAAATGGCGTAGGGCAGATATGACAAATAACTTAAATATACAAGAAAGTATTGACATTTAATGATTTTATACATGTAAAAATATTATAAATAGTTTATCTACAAGCTTACGACAAAGTTGCTTGTAGATCTGCTATTTATAATATTTTTATATTTGAAAATGTCTGAAATCTTTTCCACATGGAAACGATTGGCGATTATGCAAAAATAATTGCGATTATTTCAAATAATTTAGACGATTATGTAATAATTGTGACAGGCCTAGTTGTACATGACACCCACTCTTGTACTGCCCCATCTGACTGCATCGCCCCTTGTCTGGACCTGTGGCCACGGCCTCAGTTTCAAAGAAGCATTCCTCACATACAGTACCTGTCACCTCTATACTGAAAACCCCCATTCGCTTGCATGTGAGCGTTCACCGTGGCTAAAACGGTGACTCTGTGGTCTCTAACGCTTGTTCCTCATTAGCTGCACACTGTGTTCGATAGGACTGAGACACATTTGTCGCCATTATGCTGGTCTACCACCCAGAGCTGAGGAAAAGGTGACGCTCACTTTCACACCCACAGTGTGAAGGCGACAACTCTCTGTTCGTCCTTAGAGGGTGTTTATTAATTTACAGCAGCGCCACCGTAAGCTACTGTGTGTGTGTGTGTGTGTGTGTGTGTGTGCGTGTGTGCGTGCGTGCGTGCGTGCGTGCGTGCGTGCGTGTGTGTGTGTGTGTGTGTGTGTGTGTGTGTGTGTGTGTGTGTGCCATTAATCACACCTGAGGCTGAGGTGTGGTCATGATCCGCCTGCTAGTGTTCAGACTTTTAACAAGAGACGGGAGTCCATTTACATGTGAGCAATATTGTTTATATCAGCAGTAGGCCACTGTAGTACTGTAGTTCCAGACCGACAGACATACTACTATGCCACAGGGTGTCTGGGTGGCGCAGAGATAAAGCACTCACCATAGGCGCCAGAAAGGGGATCGGAATGGACAGAATGTAGCCCCAATATTTCATGCAGTTGAAATGTTATTATTGAAATGTTACACAAACGTTACAGAATATAAAATAATAGAAACTTTCTCTCTCATTGTGGTGGACACTAGCCTAGTCGCCCATGTCGACGATGTCAGGGGAATGGAATGGTTTTAATTTTATATTTTACACGCACCATTGCAAAGTGACAACGTTACTTTTTCCGTGACAATGAGTGCTGTTGTTTAGACTAGAAAGGCTCTTCCTAGCTCTTCAAAGGCAAATGAATCGACGTACCGGTATCTATCTTTACAACTCTGTACTCCTGCATTGGCAAAATCACCATCTCTTTTTTAACTATGCAGTCCTGAAGCAGCTTCTCTCTCAAGCGTTATTTTATAAACAGAGTTCTAACTAGTAAACTTGTTTTCCCTTGAATTTATATTTACGATCTAGGCATGCTTGGTCTTTATCAGAGCAATAATTAAACTCAGAAGGAAGAGTGTACAAATGTCATGTAAACGGACTTGACGGTAAACTTCCTGACATCACCGCCTGGTCACGCCCAACACTAATGTTCCCCCACTTTCCCCCCTAGCTGGCGCCTCTGACTCCCCCACCACCACAGAGACCCAGGTTGGATTGGGTTTGGCCGGAGTCACGGAACCTCTGCAGTCTGCACGTGTTATACTTTCCCGGTGAAACTCCACGCAGCTGGTGACTCCATGCGTATCAGTGGAGGGTGGCACATAGTTGTCTACACACCCACCCCAGGACCACAGAACACGTGGGGAATTGGCAACACATGAATTGGAGAGAAAATGCGGTGGGGAAATGCGATAAAAAGCCACATTGTTAAAACATTTCCCCAAAATGAGCAAAAAAAAACTTTAACGGATTCTGTCATGAATGCAGCAAATAAACATGAACATCAACCACAGTTGAACAAGCTTTCTATTTCAAATCAGATGGAACTGAAAGTCAACTGACACCAATTCAGACATCAGACATCTTCCTCGACCTCCTGTCCCCTCCTCTCCTTTCCTACAAGACAGACAGTGTCCATGCCACCCACCCGCCCGCCCCAGCTCTCCTGTGTGTGTGTGTGTGTGTGTGTGTGTGCGCGTGCGTGCGTGCGTGCGTGCGTGCGTGGCTCCTAACCAACATTGACAGGTCAGGAAACAGGCTGCTTCCTCTGGCTCTGTGCTGGCCAGTTGAAGTGTAAAGAGCAGTGTGGCCTATGTGTTGTGGGCATGTCCTTGTCTCTGGGGCTACGACTGTGGTTACGCCAGCGCTCGCCCACCTCCTGGATATACCGTCATCAGTCTCTTTCTTTTTAAACGGGGCTTTCGCTCACGCTGCGAAGAGTTCTGTGTGCAAACGCATCCCAGACTCAGGGGCAGTCCCGAGGATGTTGGTGCCGCAGCCCTTCAGGAAACAGATACCTCTGTGCAGACTTCTGTGGGATTTGTCCTTCTCATTAAATTAATTGCTTTCATTTCTGGAATGCACTGTGGAAACGGTATACAGGACTTGAGGCTAGGGGCAGCTTTCATTTAGAGAGTGGGACGGGCTATAGATAACAATCTCTGGGATGTTTCAGTGGTCTCTCAAAGAGACAGAGAGCGACATGGAGAATGGGAGGGGGGGTGACAATTATATAATTTATATATTCCAAATCCTCTGTTTTTGTGCTGCCGCAGCAGTCACAGAGATAGAAAGTCAAGGGGCTTGCGGTAAGGGGAAGCAGCACACCATGAATGGCTACTGACTGCTTTCTTTTGCCTTGAGCTAATGGTCCCACTGATGACTTGGAAATAGCATGCAGCAAAATAATATGGATCATAAAGCATTGTGTAATTACAGTGTGTTATGCACTGTTGATTTGCAGCCGTTAAGCACTCACTGTAAGTGAATGTGTTTGTAGGAGAGTGGAAACGCTGTGAAAGAGTCACATTCTATACTATCTATCTCTTTGCGGACCACAGCATAGATAAACGACAGTTCGGGATGGATGACAGATCGGCAGTTATTATTGCCAGTGAAGAACCATTCCCCAGACTGTTTGTCTTTAACCCACAGTGTGCGTTCCCATCTCAGGGAACATTAATTTCTTTTTACTATGTCGCAGAGACAGCCAAATCTCTTGGAGCCGCTTCCATTTCAGTCCAAGCAGATAGCTTTGAAAAGACCATAGGGGCTTGGAACAGCGAATGATAAAGACCAGTTGTGATTCAAGAGGAAATTAAATTCAAGGGCCAATTTTCCATTATATATTATTTTCTTAGTTAGTACAGTGTACAGTAATTGCTGGTGGAAAAGTTTGATCTACAGCACTGTAGCTCTGTTCTTGTATACGTAATGCACTCACATTAATGTATCCTGCTGTAGGGAGGTACACTTCAGGTTTCATTTCAAAAGCATGAGAAGTTGGTGATGGAAGAGATATGATCTCTGCCCATAAGTTGTCCCCTATGTTCTTCCTGTCTCGGCACTGCCCCAGTTGCCCATGCCCCCATTGGCTGAGGTAGAGATTATAAACCCGCTGTACACTTCCTCTTTGTCTCATCACCTCAGACTGATAGAGGGCCCGCCGTCTCCGCCGTGATCTGACATTTTGGAGTGAAGACACATAACAAGTTTATCCGGCAGAGAGAAATGTAGATTCCAGAGATAATTAAACCACTAACCACCCATTGCGAACAATAGCGCTGCTGTTTCTAAAGGGCTTGATATCGTCACTGTCGGGCAGAAACCTCGTATCTCCAAGTTTCAAATTTGTATGTTTTTCGATAAATAAAGCCCTGCTTCATCATACAAGGCCGTCGCACAGAACTAGTGAAAACAGACGATCTACAAGCACACAACGCCTCGCGGTGTGAGGCGTTGTGTGCTTGTAGATCGTCTGTTTTCACTACTGTTTAGTTCATTTTTTAAATGATAAATACAAAACGAACACTTTTGGACATACAAGGTTTCCACCCGACAACGACGATATACTTTGTTTGTATCACGTGCTGAAAATAACAGATCTACTACACGCTCACAATGCGTCACACTGCGACACGTTGCAAGCTTGTAGATCAGCTAGTTTTTGGAGGCTGCGACATCGGCGCGGAAAACTACGCTATAAATCACCCTTAACAACTCACTGGGTTGTGTTATGTTACATGTCTCCAGGCTGCAGGGGGACAGCCTATCGAATACCAGGTCTGAAGAGGGACACAGATCTCACATCGCCGAGCAAGCCGTTCCCGACATCTCCTGTGAGTTACACAACAGTATAACCCACGAGCACTCTTGACTGACACCGTTGTGAACGTGCCGTGATAATGAGATAAGAAATTCAAAACTGTTAATTCTGAACACTTCCATTGTCTTTTTGTCTCTCTCTGTCTGTGTCTGTGTGTGGGATGTGTGTGTGTGTGTGTGTGTGTGTGTGTGTGTGTGTGTGTGTGTGTGTGTGTGTGTGTGTGTGTGTGTCTGTGTCTGTGTGTGTGTGTGTGTGTGTGTGTGTGTGTGTGTGTGTGTGTGTGTGTGTGTGTGTGTGTGTGTCTCTCTCTCTCTTCTGGAGTATAGACCCATCGCCCGCGGTGGACATGCTGGGAGGACGGGGGCAGGAATGCGAGGCCGTGTCTCAAGTGACAGGCCCAGTAAGTGTCTTTTCGCCCGCATCCATCGTCAGACAATCTAGATCACCTTACCCACATCAATTACCACGTCGCTGTCTCCTCCTCAGCCACCATTGTCAGAAAGGGAGACAGATAAAAAACCACCTCAATCGTCTTGTTATTAGGACAAGGCCCAAGCAGATCGGATCCTCCTCCACGGGGGCATTTCAGCATTTACACAACGGCTGATAGAACCGAACAAGTGATACACCCAATGAGGGATCTTCCTGGATCACTTTGCTGTCCTCTTAGGGCACTTTGTGTGCAGTTTGAAAAGGATAAACGTAAAGAATATCTCACAACACAATTAGACACGAGGCTATTTTAGATGGCGGACACAATAGGCACAAAATAGGAGTCCACATGCCATTGTTCTATGGGTGGATGATAGCGTGCACAGCTTCACATGCTACAGGGTCACCAAGTTGAGGTGGCAAACTGTATAGCAAGGAAGCCTACAGGGCCGTGCTGGCTCACACGTACTGTAACACACACACACACACACACACACACACACACACACACACACACACACACACACACACACACACACACACACACACTCAAACACAAACTGGCACAGACACACTCACATGCTATTAATAAAGTGGTCAGCCAAGACGCCAGCACCGTTGTTTAATTATTCAAACCAGTCGATACCTTTTTATAATTACCCAGAATCAAGTGTTGGAATGGCCTTTTTTTTTTCTTTACTGCAGTTTTACAGACAGAAAGGGGGCTTTGGAGTTGTGGATTTGCTCCGTGTGTTCAGCAGATGGAGAAAGGCTCCAGACTCACTGGCATCAGGTTCCTGAGCGACTGCAGTTCAGTCAGAAGCCTTGTAGTTCAACGCATTAGGCCAATGCAACTGTAACCATTGTTACCAAATGGGAGAGAAACGTTGTGTATCAGCTGAAACTATGCATGAAATGAAAGGATGACATCCTTCTGTCATTTTTATAGTGGGAGAGAACAGTTTAGGAATGTTTCCCTCTAGGGGCACATTTGATTTCCCTATGACATGGATCCAAGCTCTCTCTCTCTCTGTCACACACTACAGTACATAGGTTGAGTCTTGTCTGGCAAGCTAAAGAGCAAGGTTCTAATTCGTCCCATGTGGAAACAGAAAGTGTGAACGTCTCCTGTCACCCTACTGTAGCTATTAGCTAATGTGGTTGTTTGCTGTTTAATTGCTTTATGTTGGACCTGATTTGAAAGGCAATTGCAATTTGTCTTTATAATAGCTTGTTAGTTTAACTGGTCCTCTGGGGTCCTGTGACCAGAGGCTTTAAATGGCATGGAACTAAATGTAACACTTTCAAGAGTTGACTCATTTCTTTGGACAAACAATAGCTGAAGTCATACAGTGGGAGAAGCCTCTATAGTCTCAGCAACACCACAATCCCATTTCCAGTATTTAATAATTCATTTATGAAGATTCATAATTAAAGACAGTCACTGTTCTTTCCATGTTAGATCCCTAAATTATATTGTTGCAATATTAGTGTTAGTAAAGGGATATTGTAATAAAAGTAAAACATTTGCGGTTGCTCTGTTCGAGCAGGGCATTAGTAGAGCATGCCTTGTGCTGTTGATTGCCCTGCACTGGGCAGTGAATTTTGGAAAGTAAACACTGTTAATGGTTATCGTTAGTTTAACAAGCCTCAGCCAGCGCCTCTACGTGATAATTGCCTAATAAAGGCAGATACTTTCCTAAAGCAATCGCTGAAGCATTTCCCTGAGAATTCCTTCTACAGTTTCCTGTCAAATGATATGTTTTAATCAAACCTTCACTCGGCCCAGCCTGGGTGTTACCGTCATAAAGTCAGTCAGGGGAAAATTGTTCATTTTTATGGTAGGAAAAAAAAAGAAGATAATTAGAGTGATGCAATGTGTATGATTCAAGGCAGCGTTGTGCAGGTTTATTTATATTTCCAGTGGAATTTGGCCAGGTTTCAGGAGATATACTACATGGCAGGGGCCCTTTTCATATTTGGCACCAATCCTCCCCATTCTATCAACAGACTGCTCCCCACACCTCTATGCCTATGCATACATGATTATCTTCAGAGCAAATCACCATGATTTAGAGCATAGGTAACTCTAGAGCCATTTTATTTCTGTAAAGGTTTGTATCTTCAGGATTTCCAGACTTTCCTTATTAGTGGTTTTCTTTAATGTGGCCTCTGCGTGCCGTGCCTTGAATTATTTTCTTAACTCAATAAGTGAGCTTAAAGTACAGTTTGGTGAAAGAGTCATCCACTCTGAAGGCTTATTCGTCAGCATGAAACAAATTAAGTTTTTCTTCACTGACTTACTCCAACCTACTGTGTGTTGTGATACTCATTACCAAATGTTGAAAGAAGTGGTATGGAGGTGCCAGTTGTGATTGCTTTCTTCCCGTTTGATCTCTCAACAAGACATTGTATCCTCTCTCTCCACAATCTCTCAGCCACAGTCAGACTCAAACCTGACCAATGTACAGTTGTGGGTTCTGCAGGGATACCCGTGACCCAAATAAACATGCGTGTCTAAGCATGAACATGGCTGGCCCTCCTGCCAGGAACCGACCAGATTAACCGGGGGAAACAAGAAAGAATCAGATTCACGATTGTCTTTTTTAGTTTTTTGTTTATAAGAAACCCATTTTACAAAACCTCAAACAAACAAAAGCAAATTACTCAACCTCACTGTACCGAAGAAACAAAGCGTCAAAACAAAACAACAGAGGAATCCATGACATTCGTGGCTCCATTAAAAACGGCTGTTAATCTGGATTTAAGAGGGGGGGGGGGGGGGGAGTGTGTTGGTTGGCAAGGGATTACTGCATGTAGAGCCTTACTATATTATTCCATTCTTGATGCCGGCTTTATGAACTTTATCCTTTGTTTTCCTTTAATTCCATTTCACCTGCTCAGACACTGCATGCATTTTGTTGTGAACCATGTCCACGATCAGATTATTCGCTGATTAAACATCCCTTGTCTCCCTCCAAGCATCTATCACATTTCCCTGCTGCTAGTTGTCCATGCTTCTATGTTCATGACATGATGAGCTATTTCCGTGATAGTTTCAAACGTTCTTGGATTGTTTGCTTCTCCTTTGTGTCTTAGGCATAGACAGTGTGTCATAAGACCTGTCTTTGCACCGTCTCAGGAGGAGAGCTTGAATTGGATTCTAATTGTGTTATTGACAATATCCTGCTTGCTTTTGGATGTGCTGATTCACTGGTAGGCCAGTGGGCCTAAGAGCCCTTAAACCACGGAGGCAGAGTCTGGCTGAGGCTGGGCCGCAAAAGTAGTGAAGTGAAAAGTAGTGAAAAGTAGTGAAAACAGCAGATCGGCTGTTTTCACTAGTTTAAATCATTTTTAAAATGATAAATACAAAACAAACGGTTTTAGACATACAAGGTTTCCACCCGACAACGACGAAATATAACTCATGTAATTGGCCCACTGGCTTGTCACTTGTCATGATCTGAAATGGCAAATCTTTGAGTAGCAGCAGCACTATAGAGAGAGATCTCTCTCTATAGCGCGCAATGAGGGCCTCTCCAACTCTTTTTCCCGGGCTGAATCAGGGGCCCAGCATGTCCCTGGGCCGCACTAACATTAAACTTTCATATTAAGGTGGGGGCCACAAAATATCGTCTCGCGGGCCGCAAATGGCCCCCGGGCCGCCAGTTTGAGACCCCTGCCTTAAACAGTACATTACAGGTCCATTAGGTGATTGTGTTGCGAGCCAAGAAAACAGGAATGCATTAAAAGTGGAGCGTTACACCTCATATCCCGTATCCTCCCAAGGCAACATTAGCTAGAGTGGGATGTAACAGCTGAACATGACGTTTGGAAAACATCTCCGGATTTGTATTCAATATTTGTTGTGGTTATGTCCTGGATAAACTCGGTTACGGCTATGCCTTCAAAGAGTACTGTATCTAGACAACAGAAATGGTCCAGAGTTTGTTTTTTTGTTCTCGTGTCCTCATCACAAATTACTGGAGAAGTTTTTAATCCTTGCATCCCAGCGACTGTTCCTCCAACAACAGTACACAATACTTTTACCAGACACACTTCAAACTATTCGATGCAATAAAATCACTTTATGCAAAAACAAGATGAAAACAAACCAGATGTGAATTGAGCTGCCTCTCGCATGAATCTACAAATAAATCAGCCATTTGTTTCTTACCAAAGTGTCAAATCACTCAGAGGCACGCACATAGAGAAACATTGGGGAAGTTCATGTTCCCCTCTCTCTCTCTCTCTCTCTCTCTCTCTTTCCATCGCACATAACATGACAACATCCACAGAGAATCTGTGGAGGGCGGACTAAAGCCTTGTGTGACCGAGGCCTTTTGTGACAGAAGTGGCGCCCCCCCCCCCCCCCTTCCTCAACGAGCATTTGGCAGGACAGGAGTCAAGTATGTTAAAGTAGTGAACACAGAGGATCAGATCCTCTGGCAGAACACATGCCAGGCCTTTGTACGAACATATGCCACACATTCTTTTAAGAACACATATTGAACAAATTGCCTTGAAGGCTAACGTAATGATCAGAAATGTGTGTACTCTACAGTATATGCCTGCCTGTGCGTGTGTTTGTGTCAGGGTAGCACCAACCTATCCTACGCTGACCAGACCACACCATGTGAGGTACGGTGCTTTGTCAATTACAAACGCCAGTTCTACTCTCCAACCTCCTCTTCACCCAGACCATGTTTGAGGTTGCTGGCTGTACAAGTACCGTAGGGCCCAAACAGTGTTGTACGGAGGGCAAAATTGGAGTTGGCCCTGGTTCCTGTTGGCCATTACTGCTGACCACACACACACGCATAGCGGCACACATGCATGCTTTAAAAGGATTTTACTCTGGACTCCCATCCCCTCTCTCTGTCATGTTCACTCTCAATATGGATTTAATTTTGTGAGAAACTAGATCCATGTTTGTTATTTGGGCAGAAGTATCACCAAAGGGCTTTTCCCCCCTTCCTTTTCTGTTATTTTCTTTATTTCTTTTCTTTTTTCAGGCGGTCTTTTGGTATTGCCATAGTGGGATGGGTATTATACAACTTGGGTTTTGCATCGCTGAGATTAATATCCCCATGAGTCATTGCTAAATTATAGCAGTCCTTTTATTATGGATATGAAAAGGCCTTCCTCCTTCTTGTCTCTTCATCCTCTGTGCAGCTTAAATGCTTTCTTTCAAGCATTCCAGGGAAAGCGACAAACAAACAGTTGGAAGTACTTGGGGTCGTGTCTAAACACATACATAATTTCCGATAAGGACAATGGCTGCCTCAAACCACAGTGAAGGGAGTAGCAGTAGCACATTACGTGCATTTATTTAGTCTCACCCAGAAATGCTAGAGTGCAGTCAAATCTGATTAGTTAGTGTGTGAGACAGATTAGGTGAGGAAAGGGAGAGAAGAGCTGATGTGCTACCGATGTGTGTCTTTTGTTTGTTTTATTTATACAGGTACAGTAATCTCATTTAGACCTGAGGTCACATTCTCAAGAGAGACCTGATTCGCACAGTAACAACAATCAACATGTTGAAGATCTCCTGTTCACATCATCAAACACAGCATAATCCTCCCCACACAGAGGACCACGACCCCCAAATTGACATGCATTAGGCTGCAGACCCCCCATTTAGTGGCATTTCTATTTCTGGGAGCCCAATTTATATTGTAAAATCTATTTTAATTGATTGGGTGTACAAATGGGTCCATTTGTTTCCATTTGTACACTCTCAGATTCCATAAGGGTCCATTTGGTTCCTAACTATCATTTAGCTGGGGACCCCCTCAAAGACCCCTGGGGGTCCCCGGACCCCACTTTGAGAACCAGTGCCCTACACATGAAGCACCTTTAATCTTAGACTTCAGTCTTCACAGCACTGTTCTAAATGAACTGAGGATTTGTAGACTGAGCGGATTCTCTTCGTCTCCCCTTCTAGTCTTAGAAAAGTTGATATGAACCAGCCCAGTTCTCTCTCTCGGCAGAGGCAGTGTGTCCTCCTAATCAAGAGCAACCAGTTGTTCAACAAGTCATATTTTGATTATAATGTCTGTTTATTTTTGGATGTTATCTGGTGAGGTGAATTGCCTGCAGACTCTTTACATCCTGTCTGTGTGTCAAGACACAGGAGTGCTGTAGCAAGGATCCAGGATATACAGTATGGTCCTTATTACAGTCTGCTAACTGGACACGTGTGCTGGAGGGCTGGAGAAGTGCAGATAGCACTGTATGCTTCACTGATAAGAGATTCTCATTCTGGACTGGACTGTAAGGGTCCTAACGGGACTATGTAAGCCATTTACCATGAGAGGGAGAGGGTTGTTGGCTGATTTACCACTGTTTCAGGGTTGTGGCACGAGGCGAAGCCGAGTGCCACACAACCCACGACCCTCGAATGGTAAATTGCTTTTCTACCACTTCTACCATATAAATGAAAGAAAACACAGCTGTAACTTGCAAGGATATTTATATTAGTTACAATCATTAATTGTTTCAGTGGGCGGTGTCCATGAGCCAACTCAAGGTTGTTGCCTGATTTACCACTGTTTTAAGCCAATCAGAATCCAGTATCTGAACATGTGACCACAAAAAGTGGTAGAAAAAGTATTTGGCCAATTGACTGGTGTAATACTGTGAAGATACGTTTTGGAAACCTTGTCAATATTTGGTCTTCTGAAAGGGCTTTTTAGCCAAAAAGCAGTGTTGTGTGCTCCAGTGACTTTATTCTGGAACAAATATGATGAAAATGCATTCATCTTTAACGCAGAGGTCTGTCAACGGCTCCGCTTGGAATTTTCGTCGCAGACATGTGGAACCGGAGAGATCTGTACGAGAGATGATGTCATACAGCAGGATCGGCGAAGACACAACCATAGAAAAAGAAATCGATGGGCGGACATCAGTTGCAATGTTTCACCCATTTGACTGCTTTATGGGGGCTGCAATTATAAGCAAGGGCTGTGGTGCCGTGGTCCCAGCACCACAAAGTGGCTCATAATGCTGGCAGGCACCAAGACCAAGTCCAGAGTCCCTGGGGATCACGTTCTGCCATTTATCTGCGGTATATCGCTGTGCTGTTGTTCTTCACCATGCCTCCTATATACAGATATGTTTTTCGAGACCAAAGATTCCAGAACCCTAAATGATTAGGCTGTCATATCCCTGGTTAGTCCATAAATTGCAGTTGGAAGACTTTGCGTCTGTCGTCATATATGTCAGCTCTAAACTCTCTCCAGCCCGTCTCGGCAATTTGTCATGTCGCGGCGGGATATCAGCCGGCGCTAAGCACAACACATGACGTAACCATTGGCAGGGGCGTCGCACCACATTCTGGGCCCTGGCTGGGTACAAGGATTCACTGGCGGGCCCCCCATGAATGTTCTTCATGGGGAGAGGGGGTCTAACCCATTTAGACCGGGAACGCATAATTACGCATTATTCTGTGTTTTAACTATTGAAAAATAGCAGATATACAAGCTCACAGCGCGGCACTGAGTGCCGCGCTGCGAGCATGTAGATCTGCTATTTTTGAAAAATCTTGAAAAAGTCTTTGAATATCTCAAATCCTTCTAAGGTTTTTTGAAAAACCTATATTTCTACTGTATGTCAGTGACCCCCAAAGTGATATGTATTTAGCTACAGACCCCCATCTCAAAATATTTAGTTCCAGGGACCCCCCAGAAGCGAAATTTTAGTCACAAATGTTCGCATAAAAAATACACCAGTAAGACTCCCTAATCGGGAGATAAGCGACCGTCAGGTCACATATACAAACTTCGTAATCGTAGCCAATCATGGGAAATGGGACAGATCCATGTTGATGACATGACTTTAGAGATACCGTGTACCGCTTTGCATGATATAAGGGCAAAAACTGTTGGAGCAGTGTCCTAAAATGTGTTTTGCACTCGGTGCTGCGCTGTGAGCTTGTATCTGCTATTTTTCAATAGCTTAAGTATAAAATAATCAAGGCCCCTCCACCTTGGGCCCTAGTAACTCAGTCCCACGTTTCCCCCCCTTGTGACACCCTGACCATTGGCATCGGCAGTGTCATGATTTATCAGATGTGAGCCAACATTACAGGAGATGGATTATGTAGGCAGATTCTGTGCAGTATCTCACCTGTAGCAGAGGCTCATGTGTACGTGCCCCTTTGGCTTAACAGATCATCTGAACACTTGTGCACCATCAAAGGGATAAACAGGGGGGATTAGGTGTGCTCTCATTACAGGACTTGGCAGCCCGAGTCTTTTAAACTAGCGCCTTTCCAAATGATGTATGTGGCCAGGAATAGGTGCAGCGATGTAGCCCAAACTGGCAGCCATTAGCAATCCCATCTGCTTCGTCTTTTGCTTGGACGATGATTGATTTCATTTTTGCATGGTAACCCGTACAGTAGGCCTAACGTGAGCTTATGAATCTGTATCCATTATTTATTGTTCGTTAACTGCTAGTCGGGGATTTGCTGCCGTCAGGCTCTTTGCCAGCAGACTGGCATGCAGAGAGCTCCTATAGATTTATCCACGGTCCTCCACCACTACTGACAGTCTGGTCTGGTGCTCCACTTTCACCAAAACCGGAGTGAACTCCACACCACGTGCTTTCATCTCTTGCCCCCGCCGTGGTTTCGAATGTTTTTCTAACTGCCATTAAAATAATAATTGGCTCTTGTTTTGACTGATATGGCTCAGACATATAGCTGGGTATTATATGAAGGTTTAATTGAAGAGTCTTTCTTCTAATGTGACTTTCTCTCTCCCCCCCTCACTGCTAACTAGCGTCAGCCTGTCTGGGAGGCTGATCTGAAGGCAGGGAGAGGAGGGAGCTCCATCGGCCACACAGGTCTGCTACTGGGCGACTCGCTGTTCTCCAAGGAACTGGAGAACATGGGCAAGCACCTCGCCGGTAGGCAACGTGTGTGCGTGTGTACGTGTGTGCGTGTGTGCGTGTGTGTGTGTGTGTCTGTGTGTCTGTGTGTCTGTGTGTCTGTGTGTGTGTCTGTCTCTTTGACTTTAATGATGAATAATGTGGTTATAACCCAGATCAAAAGCTTGCATGGGAATAAAAAACATAGGCTCCACATATGCACATACATAGTATAGATCAGGGGTCTTCAACAGGGGGTCCGGGACCCCTAGGGGGTCCTCAGAGTTACTACAGGGGGTCCTTCAAATCTTTTTTTGATAGAAACCTTTTTTCTCCTTTTTTTATATTAACCATTTGAACCCTAACGTCCACATTCTGAGAACTTTAGCCAAAAAGCTTGTAGATGGGCTATTCTCGGCAAAGAGGTTTGGTGTAGAGGGGAAAAAAGAGCACACTAAATACAGAGTGAAAGGTCAAGTTTATTAAGTATTAACGATTCAAGTGGTTACATATGACACAAATTGACATGAATCCAAAATACACTGATGATTGTGCTATCAAACGATGAAACTCTATGGAATCTGGGGGTCCCTGCTTCATCGCTCTCTCAGTTAAGGGGTCCCTGAAAACACTGAAGACCCCTGGTATAGATAATGTGTACACACACACACACACACACACACACACACACACACACACACACACACACACACACACACACACACACACACACACACACACACACACACACACACACATTTTGAAGCAATAGAAAGGGGTCGGTGGATGTCAGGAGACAGGTTATGTAGAATGAGTCAAGCGAAACAATAAGCCACATTTTGTACATGATGAGATTCTGGGCTAATTAAAACCTGGTGCTTCTGCTAATACACTAGTACATTATGTGACTAAATGAAAGGACTGAGTCAAACAATTACCTCGCAGCAGGACTTCATTTCACTTTTGACATCTTAAATTAATTGCATTAATTAAAGTTTAATCACATAACCCGGAATCTTTGCTGAGTCATTCTCTATGTGTGTGCGAAGCATTAAGCCTGCTGTAAGCTGGAGTTACGACTCCTGAGAATGCTTAAGTTTCATCTCTGCTCTTTGATATTGTACTAATGACGTCTGGGTTACTCCAGAAACCGTCTTTATTGTCATGGTGATCAAGTATGTAAGGGCTAATTTATGAAAGCAGATGAAAGTGTGGAGAGTAGACCAAAGGCAATGTCACCAACCACACCGCCGGCATCATATCTAAGACATGTGTGATGCACACTTGTTTGTTTACGCGTGTCCCTTCTCTCCATTGGGCCATGCCGCTGTACGCCTCATACACGCCTTATGCATTCCACGGTTATGTGAAGCACATTGGCCTCCGCTTTAGTGAAACTTTTAACGTCGCCCAGCAGCAGTCCCAGCTGTTTAAGTCCTCTCAGCTCCTCTGTACATTGGCACTGAGGACACTGTCTGCATGGCACATCTCTCTCTCTCTCTCTTTCTCTCTCTGTCAGAGAACAAATACTAAAACTGCCTCTTTCGGGGCATGGACCCAGCACTGTGCCTGTTAACAACACACTCGTGCGTTGCTCTCCAGTGGGCCGGCGGTCCTCAGATGGCATTCATTTCTAGTTGTTTTACGCCGAGTTACTGTATATTATTCAGACGGCGGGCTCCCGCCAGGCGTTTGAATGAGGCGGTCGAACAAGCTAATTCGGCCCTTTCATGCCTTTATTAGCTGCTAATGTGTTCCACATTTACAGCTAGAGACTCTGCTTTTATCTCATCTTCGTACCCCAATTATGCGGTTGGGCAGCTTTTCTTTGTCCACTGTGATAAAAATGAATTCGCATTATTTCCTAATAGGTCCCGGAGGAGGCTAGTGAGTACAGTTTAATTAAAATGAGGTTACACAGAAGTTAGTAATGAATTGATTGTAGATACAACCTTTAGTCTGGGTGATGCCGTTTAGCTTGTGGCAAGTCAGTCAATCAGTTCTACTTTTTAACCAATATATACTTTGATACTTTGTTGGGCGGGGTTCCCCAGTGGTCTATCCTTGACAACCTTTTTCCCCTCTACACCAACTGTGACATGCCCAGAATAGGGAATCTAAGGGTCAAGTGATTAAAGCGATTTTTACATACAGCAGTGAATCTTATTTTTGGCAGATTTTAATCTAAACAGTCATTAGCAGCTCTTATTTAGTTCCAGAGGATGGACCCAATAAAGACATGCATGGGTTCTGAATGGTTGCATTGCGTGCTGTGGGCCCGTACACTCTCACCAAGTGGAACTGCTACTTGATCAAAGCCTATGTTATAGATTAGATCTGTTTCTCTTTCTCCGTGCCTTGTCATCTCCCTCTCTCTCTTTCCCTCTCTCTCTCTCTCTCTCTCTGCATCTGTGTCACTCTCTCCTTGCTTTCTCCCCCCCCCCCTTCACTCTCCCCCACTACTGAGAGATTGGATCAAATTTTATCAAAGCTTTATACCATGTGGCTTATGATGCCGGTTCTTTGATTTTCAGAAGCTGTCGTTTTATATCAGTGTCTGTGTAATGCCCTACAGTAATTTTGGTGTTAAACACTGTCAACTGCCCTATAGAACCCCTACATGCAGCTGGTTGTGATAGGCCGTTCGTTGACACAAGGAAATAAGCAGGAGTTCCTGGTTTACAGTAAAATCATGACTTTTAGCGGCTTCCTGGCCATTTACAGAAAAGGCGAATGATTTTCAAATGAAGAATGCTGTGTTTATCGTTCCATCTGTAAATAAGTCAAGATTAAAATATCCACTGTATGGGGAAGCACGTTATTAATCAGCATATCCTGTTTACCACAGACTAAAACAGCAATCGTGACGGTCATGGTTTGACAGGCGTGGGTGGTTAAGGGCCTTCATGGAAGAGAAACCTCAATTTATACACACATCCACTTTCACAACCAGGACATGTATAGTATTTATTTACTCCACACTCCAATCCATATGTAGAGCTTTTTTCTCACCATAAATGACGTCTTTTGGAGGGTTAAGATGGTTGATTAATTAATTACCCCATGAGGCACATGTACATGCAACCCAGAACCTTGCAACATCATATTTGATATTTTTTCATGCAAATAAAGGCATTTGCACATTGCTGCGTTTTTTTTTGAAGAATTTCGGAGCACGTAAATATTTTTTTTTAACTCACGTTATGTCAATTATGTTTGCACACTGCCGCCCGTTTCGGATTTATTTTCAGACCAGGGTTGATTTTTTCAGGATTTTTTTTTTCTTTCGATTTTCGCAACTGTCGCCACTGGGTCCCTTGCTCTCTCTCTCTCCTCTCTCTCTCCTTGGCCTGAAAAACCTTTTTTGCGGATTTCGGATTTCCAAAACGCAACAAAAAAATGCAGCAGTGTGTAACCAGCTTAGTCTTAGATAGTTCAAGTCTGTTTGTTCAGTTTTTGTACAGGTTCTCTCTGTCTCCAGCCCTTTATTAAACAGAAAATGCATTTCCAGTTTGGGATACCAATTTGATCCAATCAGAACAGAGAACTCACACAGGAAACAAGATAAACATGCATGTGAACTTGGAAGTGACCAGACAAAATTGCAACACTATATCAAATCACTATATAAAATTGAAGCTGATAGGGAGACCCCTGTTGAAAAATATACTCTATAGCAATATATCAGAATGTAGTGATTTAACCTTTTAACAAAAAACATTTTGTTTTAACAAAAAACATTTTGTTTTAACCAAAACATATCACTAAAGTCACAAGCTCTTGTTAATACTTTTCATAGGTTAAATATTTATAAAACCCACAGACAGCCGGTATAACCACTTTAAAAGTGGTATTCCTATTTTGACCATGCCATTATAGGCGGAAAAAAAATAATCTTTGCTACTTTGTTCGACACTGTCATACGGGGCATTCATTTAAGTTATGAAAAAACATAAAACAGATGAAATATCGAGACACAAGGTTTCTGCCCAACGGCGACGATACCGTACACTGCAGCCCTGCCACAGAGTGATGTCATGGTATGCCATACACTACACACACCCCACAGAGTTAATCATTTCCCAGCTGTCACTGTGATTCAGGCCAAGAAAGGCCATGCGTTGCCCCAGTTCCTCTGCCCATACGGCTAACGTTATTTCCTCCTCTGCTGATTTTGGAGAAATAACACATGTACAATCGGTCCGGGTTAAAACAACACAGGCACAGTGTCACTGGGTGCACACGGAGGTTATTGTGCACATGGGCAGGTTACGGCGCTGTACTGTACAGGCCGACCTCCCAACAATCAGAGCTGATTAAGCACAGGGACTCCAAACCTCGTTTTGCGTGTCACAGAACTGAATACCTCAGGTCCCGGAAGAATCGCTGTGCAAAACAATCTGGAATAGTTTTCAAATAAACGAAATCATGGTCTCAGTCAGGGCTGCGTGCCTGGTGGCTCAGCAAGTTAGACCTGATTCATATGCAATGTGTTGTGAGCTTGTAGATCTGCTATTTTGTGTGCGACATCGACATTGGCGTGCAAACTAAATATAAATCAGGTCTTAGATAGATAGATAGATAGATAGATAGATACCTTTATTATCCCAAGGTGGAATATCAGTCGCCCGGAGGCAGCACAGCAGTATAAGGATATTTACAAAATTACAGAGAAGTATGAAAATAATAAAAAAAGAACAGAGTACAGTAAAGAGCAAGGTACATCAAAGAAAGGGAACGAAGAATATATACATATTGTGTCAAAAACAGTCAATGCTCATAAGTGAAACAGCCAACTTAAACAAAAAAGCAAAATAGCAATCCTTAAGCACAACTATCTATACAGTGCCAAACAAAAGTGTCCATAAAGGCCTGTCCATACTTTGACCGAAACAGCCGTTTTCGGTCAAAAGGTCCTTTTCTACCATAAAATTACATCCCCCGGGACTTCTGAAAAGCATTGGACCGAACGAGAGTTCGGAAATTTGCACGTCGGAAAACACAACTCACCGAACATTTCGGTCGAAGTATGGAGAGGCCTTAACAGTCAATGCTAGTCAGTGCTTAGAGCACAGAGGATAATTACGTTCCCTGTGAGAATATCTGGGTTCGAATCTGACCTCTGTCTTGTCTCACGTGTCCTATCTCTGCCCTTGATTTCTTGTCTCTCTACACTGTTGAAATAAAGCATAAAATATCTTAAATGAATATGCCCTTTGAGCTGTGTTGCAGGCATCTCTTGCTTTGCATACGTAATGGATAGTGGTGTGTGATGAGGGGCATGTGTTTCAGATTGTTGGTGTGGGAAAAAGATTTGTTTTGGAGAACTCGATTTGCCCATAAACTACTAGCATGTCAAGTTTTGTGAATTAGTTTGTCATGCCTTTATGTGGTATTTATTTAATGTTGCACATACTGTACACACTTCCAGGAATAGTCACATGATGTTGGTGACTCATCTGAAGGTATCACTCTGGGTTGTTGAATCCCAATTACCAAAGCGCCAAATGATAAAAAACGTGGAAAAATGTACCCAGATGCTGATCAGAGGAGTTGGCGGTATCTTCTCCTTTCACAAACAGAAATGTTTTTGAGACTACCAATGAAGCAAACAAAAGTGTTTTTCTCAGGAACAGGGGAGAAAAAAGAAGAAGAAAAACCTCACAAGCTTAATGTCAACTTGGAAGCTTCCCTGTCGGCGGAAGCAGGATTCACCACAATTTACTGTGTCTCTAAATATTGCCATCATCGTCCAGAAAAGGATTCAATGAAAACAGTCTCTCTCACTCTGGTGTTCAGGGCAGCCAGTGAATTATCCATGCTCTTGTGAGATGTGTACATACACAGAGCAGTTATCTTTCTCCAAAAAAGATCTAGCCTGCCATTAAATCAGTCTTTTCGGCTAGAGGGTGGTTTAAGAATAGCGTGGTAGTAGCCCAAACAAGTACAGTATACATGTACATATGTGAGTGGAGGCTGCTTCACATAAGCACATACTGTATACAGGAAAGGCTGAATGAGGCACACACTTCATAAAAACTAAATCAAATTGATATACAAAATCATGCTAGTCTTAAAGGGATAGTTCACGCCCCAAAATGCTTTTGTCTATCGATTACTTACCACATGGAGGCTTGAATTAATCGTTTGTTTTTTTCTCGTTTTTGTTGCATTCCTGAGCAAATAATTCAAGATGACTCTTGGTGTCTCCATATGGATCAAAGCAGGTTCTTTGTGTCTCCATAGGGAACCACTGGGGGTCATCAAATTATTGGCTGAGTGAGGAATGCTACAAAAATAAAAATAAATATCCATGAATTTATCTCCATGGGGTCAACTATATCCCTTTCAGATCCGATGAAGCCAGACTGGACAGAAACTGTCCAGGAATTTGTTTTAATGTATTTAATGCCTTTTCTTTTCGCTGAGACCTCTCGTTCATTCTAGGTCTAAACTTTTGTGTTGTTGTCTGACTTTGTGCCACTGTGCTTTCATCATCTCAGAGGTGGAGAAGGACTTGGCCAAGCTGGCAGAGGCAGGGAAGATGACCACCAGGCCCACCAACAATCCCCACAGTAGCCTCCTCCTCTCCCCTTTGCTCCACAGACCTCTGCCCAACAACCTGCCTCTTCCCACCAAGCTGTCCAGACCGCTGTCCCCAGCCAGTGGCCTCTCAGCCAAGCCCACGGGCGTGGGCCTCCCACTGCTCAGCCCCAAGCCCACCTCCCTGGTCATGGGTCGGACTCAATCTCCCAGCAGCCCCAGCAGCAGGACTCAGACCCCAAGAACCCCAAGCAGGCCGCTCACCCCCAATAGCTTACTGTCACGCTCAGCCGGGACCCCTGGAGGTCGTAAGGAGGTACATGTAACGTTCAGGAGGTCACGGAGCCGCCCGGTGACGCCCACATGCCAACCCACTCTCCCCCGACCGTTGCTCACACCTCCTGGGCTAAGTACCACTGACAGCCTCGGGGCCAGCCTACGAGCATACCTGTCTGAGGTAAAATCAATTAATATCGCCTTTGTCTGGGTTTTCTCATGTTAGAATACAGGCATAGCTATCTATGCAAAGTGCAAGACCATTTATAAACCTGGCATAATAAGCACATAATGGCCATAAACCTTGGGTCATGAGCTTGAAAATCGACCCCAGTTTATAGTAATCTGTTAGTGTGGTGACAGTGAAATACTGCGGTACGATCAGTGTCAAATAGGCTCTATGCCCAACTAAGGTTGGCTGTAGAACATGAGAGCATTTACACAGAGATTGAAATGTGCGTGCATGCACACACACACACACACACACACACACACACACACACACACACACACACACACACACACACACACACACACACACACACACACACACACATACACACACACGCGCGCACACACACACACCTGCATGTGCACGCATGCACAAAACACACGCTGTGTGGGGTTTAAAGGAGAATACTAGTAGAATGTCATTTCACAGTGGAAAAATGTGTCGGGCTTAAAAGGAGAAATTTCAATGGGATTTCTCTCTCAAGTTCCTTTTCATGGTCTGCTTCACGGCAGCGCTGTTAAATACAAAACGCTTTCTTGAGGGCTTTATTAATGGCGGGCAGGAATTTTGCAATCCCTCTGTGTTCTTTTGACACTTAACGTCGGTTGACGCCTAGTGAGATTATCAAAAACACCAGAGCACTGATTCACATTTGATTGGGGCCACCTGGTCCCTGTGTGCAAGGGCTGAGCCCACTGAAGGAGGTCTGGTTAAGAGAGGATTCTGGACCTGTTTAACATGCTAGTAGATGTACAGCAACCTCTGCCAATTCCCTGACTTTTTCTAGACACTGTGCTTCCTGGGGAATTAAGAACATCCATCACCTTGCTGAAATACTGTACAAGAACACATAAAAGCTTGTAGTAGGGAGCATGGGACAATTTATATATTAAGGTTTGGCCCCCAAGGATTATAGGTGTAGTTGGTGTAAATGAAAATAAAAGCAGCTGTAGCACTAATGGGTCTGACTGACGTTCACGTGTTCCAACTCGTACACGTCTCTAGAGTTCACTGAGGATTTTCCTGCATTTTGCCTTTCAGACTGGGTCAGTGCTGCTTTCCTTGCAATATCATTAGAGCCTGTTTTAACAGGAGTGCTAATATAGAGGATTTCTCTGTTTGTATCGCCAAGACATTTTTAAATTAGTTTAGTTTAGCTTCTCTGCTTGAACATACCAGAAAGTTGCTAAATGACATATTGCAGCTGGACTGACATGTTTCCAGATGTTTTTCTTTCATTCTGCAAATGTTCTGGGAGGATGGGAACGTGTGTATCTAGATGGCTGAACGGATTGATAAGCAAACAGGTGGTCTCATTGAGATGGATTTACTTCTTAAAAATAAGACACACTTAAAACGTTACTTAGATGCTAGCCTTGGATACCCATGCGTTGTTTTCTTTTGGTTTAATTAGACGCTGACCAAGGTAGGTAGTGTGGGCTTATAAAAAGAACAAAAACTATAGTAGAATGCTCCAGCCTTCATACAAAAACATATATTTCATCCCAATGATTCATGTCTTCATCACTCTTAGTTAAAGGAGTAGTTCACCCCCAAAATGACTTTTTCTTCTATTGATTACCCATGCCATGGAGAGTAGAGTTCAATAATATTTTTAGTTTTTTGTCACATTCCTAAGACAAAAATTTGATTCGAGTACATCTACCCCCATTGATTCCGGATGGGGACCCGTTTCGAAACGGGTCCCCATCCGGAACGAATGGGGGTAAATTTATTGTTATCACATTTTTGTCTTAGGAATGTGACAAAAAACTAAAAATATTATTGAACTCTACTCTCCATGGCATGAGTACAGTAATCAATAGGGGAAAAAAAGTCATTTTGGGGGTGAACTACTCCTTTAATTTTGTTCTGATGAAGGCAAAAAGTATATCTTGGCTGGAGTGTGGATCTAAAGCTAAAGATTTGTCACCTCACCAGCTTTTCTCTCTCTTTGTCCAATATCCTCTCCTCTCCTTTTAGGATGAGTTCTACCAGCAGTTACAGGCCATCAGGCAGCCTTGGCACATCCCCAGTGACACAGAAAGTGATATCCTGGAACCACCTGAGCAAGACAAGAGTGAGTGACCTCTACAACTCTCCCTTTCGCCTTTTGGCCCTTCTCTTTTTGGTCCTTTTGTCTTTTCAACCTTCATTGTCTCCACCAGCCGAAGGCTGAGGGAGAGTATGTTTTCCCCTCCGTCCGTCCGTCCGTGCGTGCGTCCGTCCGTCCGTCCGTTACCAGCTAATCTCCGGCGCCGTTCGCCCGGTCGCTGCCAAACTGTGCACACACACTCCCTCGACACCAATTCAGAACCTCTGCCCCAAATATTTCACATGGGCCTGTTCTAGCGCCACCAGGAGGCCGACTTTTGCAAAACTAACTTTTGCCAGTACTCCTACAGATTTTGTCCAAAAATCACGTAAATCAGTAGACAGTATCTCTACAGTCATGTGATCGACATGGATGTGTCAGATTTTCCATATTCCATCCTGATTGGCTAAAACTGGCTTTCAAAGTTTGCAGGATTGGTCAGTTTTGAAAATAATGCCTGAAATCCTGAACGCAGTGTGCGATTTTGGTGAAATTGTGCATGCACATTCCCAATAGGCAGAGGAATAAATGCCACTTAAGAAAAATCAAATCAGCCTCATGGTGGCGCTATAACAGGCCGATTCATGTTTTCACCTATAACTCCACCGATTAGTGTCAAACTTTGTATGCGCACTCCTTAGAGGCCAAGGTAAAACCTTTTCCCTGCATTTTTTACATCAGCCTTTTATAGCGCCATCAGGAGGCCGACTTATGTAAAACACATTACATGCCTGACCTGGTGGAGACCTGTGCTCGGAAGAGCACTGCTTCTAGTTTTCTTTGTGTATTTTGTTCACATTCTCTTTCTTTGGGGAACAAAAGTTCACAATTAATCTCCTCTTCTAAACTTTGGCTTGCCATTTAAATTCACTGGTAATCAACAGTTCCAAAGTCTGACAAATTGCCCTCCTTAATGCCTTATGCTTACCCACAGTCATTTCCTTTGTGCATTATGAAAGTTTGTTTCATTAATGTCACTTCTCAGATGTGACTAATGCATTTGAAAGGCAATCCATCTAATAAAAAGTGGAAATTTTAGGACTACCTGTAAGTATTCCCTACCAAATTATGAAGTAAGTCAATAGCTAAGGCAACACATTTTCTTTTCCATATTCCACAGTTGGGTGATATCTTGTGAGGTTCAGAGGTGAAATATGCTGTTGAGGTTGACTACGTTTTATTTCCTGGCGTCATTGAAGAGATTCGTCTCCATTAAGATCTAGTCAATGGACATGAACGACTCTTACTTGTAAGTCATAAATCCTATCATTATAGTGGTCTGGCTTGGACATAGTGCAGTGCATTGCCTTGGCTTTGAACATGACAGGATTAGATCAGACCTCCCTTTGAGGTTCCAGCCCATAAATCACACAAATGCATTTGGTAATATGGGCTGATACTACTCCTTGCCAAGATGAAAATGAGAATTGGTTTCAATACGCTGAGGACCATCAAATTCACGCTCTCTTAACATTTACGGTGAGAATAATGTGTCTCTCGGACCGCTCAAAGAGTTTGTCAGAAAATGATTGTCGATTAACTAAGCAGAAAGTTTAATTTCTAGATAGAACTCTCATTGTGCAAAAACATTTCAGTTATACACCATATAACCTACAAAATGCTAAATACATTTAGAAATTCATCTGTTGAATCAGTCATCTATAATATATTTTTTATCCTAATCTGAAATATTGGGTAATATGGGGTAGTAGATATACTACGTTTTATAGCCAACTCCTACTGAGAGGGTATAGACTTCCATATGCATTCCCTGGTATACATGGAGTCACCAGCCACCGTTCTTACCTGACAGCGAGGAGTTTCATTGGGAGAACTGAAAGAGTGTGTGGCTGAACTGACTCTGTCTAGACCAGTGGTTCTCAAAGTGGATTCCAGGGGAGACCTTGAAATTTGAAAGTTTGAGAAACACTGCTCTAGAGTAGGGCTGCACGATATAGACAAAATGTCATATATCTGTATTTATGTCAAATATTTTGATATTGTTACGATATTACTGTACAAATGTGAAATTCAATATTTAAAAAAACTAAGCATTATTCAAAAAACTGCATAATAACTTTGCATTCTTCTTCTTCAAAAAAAAGTCAGTTTCACTCTTATTTTGAATTTCTCAGCAAAAGTAAAACACATACTTTTCCTAGGACTCACACTCTTATTTTGAAGTCTATACTCTCGTTTGACTTAACACGAACATGCTTAGTCAAAGTCACGGCAAACCACTGAGTTCAATTTGGCCCCTATAATTTTTATGAATAAAAATATATGGGAGGAAATTGAACTTGTGATCACAAAAGGCAACGATATTGGCGATATATCGCCCTGGGCCTTTTGCGATACTGATATTGTGCATGGTCATACCGTGATAGTGATACGATAACGATATATTGTGCAGTAGTCTAGACTACCCAAGACCAATTGGAGCTGCTAGTGCAGTGACAAGGACACAAGCTCCTGCCCGCTTCCCAACTGTGAACTGATGTTTGTTAGGGCGCCCGGCAAAGCTGGATGCACCGCATCCTGGAATCGCCGCGGATAGATACATTTCTTGTAACATTTATTTTCATTTTGGAATAGATGCCTTCAATCATGAAAACTAACTGGACGCCATTTAACATATCTTTTTACAGTAAGGCTTGCTGTGTCGTTGAGAGCAAATAGATCTGCAATTCATTTATGTATCAACTAACAAGTCAAGACAAAATGTCATAACATCTGAAATGTTCTCCAATTAATACTGTCCTGTGTTCTCAGTTAACTCTACTCAAACAGAAACTCAAGAGCATGAGGGAATTAAAGTCACAACTTTTGCAGGCCTCATGAAACAAGAATTGTGGTCAGATGAGACTTAACCATTAAACCCTATACACAGTACCGGTACTTTGTTGACCAGTGTCCCCCAGGGGTCTGAACTTGGCCCCCTCCTTTGTTCCCTCTCTACACTAAATCTCTTCGCCAAAAAATAGACGGTCTACAACAGATCGCGAGCTTGTAGATCGGCTATTTTGTCTGAATGGCATGCCCAGAAAAGGGACGCGAGTGTTCAAGTGGTTGAAGCATGCAAAAAAAAGGTTGTCAAATGGAAATGTAACCGCATGTGACACGCTCCCCTGCGGGGAATGTTCTTGCTAAAAGAATGGCAGAATGAGTGAATGTATTTTTTTAATAGTCCCAGGGGGGGTGTGGCGATGGTGATGATATGTCCAGGGAGGATATGAGAGGTGGAAGAGTGAGATAGATACAGAAAGAGAAACCCTGTAGCCGCAAGACGTGACAAAGCACTTGTTGGCGTGAGAGAGAACTCATAGGGCGCTAAGGCTGATGATTGAATTTCTGGCTCGTACGTACTGTGTGTGTGCGTGTGCATGCACGCGCGTGCATGTGTGTGTGTGTGTGTGTGTGTGTGTGTGTGTGTGTGTTCACCCGCTTGATATGGAGCTCGCTTCATTAGTACAGTGACACCCTCTTCCAAGCTTCATGCCAGTGCATGTGTCTGTGCTGGCGCCAACTCTATGGTGAGTGCTAAATAATGGCGAAAAAATCCATAGCTATTTCCTGTTATTCTAGAGACTTCCACAATGGGGTAACCGCACATACCCCAATGGAGATGAAAAGAAGTCTGTCCTTTTTCCTTCTCCCAAACCCTCTGTTCTGTTCATGTCTGTGCCTAAACCTCTCTGTCTAATCACAAATTATACATACCGTACATGTATTATGGACTTATGCCAGTACAGCTGATCGATATATTATTATTAAACAACAACACCTTCTTATTCCCATATGAGATACAATAATCCATCACACAGAAATAAGACAGGAGAGTGATCAGAGTGAGAATGGTATGTTTACTATGGAGAGAGAGTATTCAAGACAGGTACAGTACAGAATAATCAATGGTTCGTGCTCTCTCTGACAAATTATGTTTTGACATGAGTATAAGTATGGTCATTTCATCAGTCAATGGATGACGTTTCAACACAAGACAAAGAGTCCACATACAGGGTTCCTGGGAGGAGAGATGTCCTTGCTCGTGTCTGGATGACACTGAGCCTTATAAACCAAAACAATTCTCATTGTTTTCGGTACAGGCTCCAGGCAGTTGATAAGGTCTGATTTCAACCAGACGGAGACCTTGTGTTGTACTGTACATGACATTTTATGACACAGTCACTGTGCCTTCAACTTCAGGTGGTCATCAATATGTATTGATAAAAAGATGATATGAACCATAACAAAATACCTATCAATTCCACCGGCTGGTTAATATTGATCTTTTTATCAAATAGATCAACAAAAGAAAACAAAATAGGCACACAGTGGGATGAAAAATGGTTAGGGTTAGGGTTAGGGTTAAAACATTTCTTCAATAGTAAAAGGACTGTAATTATCGTTAGGGTTAGAGTTGACATGACATTAATGACAGATTGATACGTCAAGATTAGTTGATCAGTCTTCCCCTGCAACCTGTCAGGACAGAATAAAAATAAAAAGGGGTCCATAAGTCCATAAGTCCTCGATATGATGAGGGCTAGAGACAGAGCAAAGTCCAGGGATCGAGTTGAGGTTTTGTTGGAGATGGGTTGTAGATGGGCGGAGACGGGTCGGAGATGGGTTGTAGAAGGGCGGAGACGGGTCGGAGATGGGCGGAGACGGGTCGAAGAGTGGAAGAGGGTTCTTTAGGTGGGTTTCAGACAGCTCCTATGGACAGAAGCTTGCGGCAGTTCACTAATATCGATACAATGGATTCTTCAGTCATAATTATAGCGGCTTAATTCTTCGACAGTGCGATTTCAGAATACTCACAGGCCCGGGAGGCTGCAATAGCCCCCCGCTGTGATGATGGCGCGTTCGCACTGCCCTCTGGCCTCTGGTGGTTCCTTGGCACCGCCTGGCGTCCATCGGGCCTAGAGGATGACAGTGCTTGGCGGCAGATCACTTGTATTTCAACAATTTACAATCATAATTTCTCCACCTAAATGTTTTTCTTCACAGTGCATTTCCGTTACCCACCGACAACCAGAGCATAGCTCTGGTCCTGCGGTTGATTGGCTCGTGCACTGGTGACCCATCGTCTGTTGGTGGTGCCCCTTTTCACTCTCCGCCCTCTGTATTTTTTCCTCCGCTGTGGTGTTGTCATGGTTAGCCCTTATAGGTGTTGAGTGGCTGTAAGCCGTTCTGATAGTCTGTTTGTGTTGGGCAGAAGGATTAATGCACACAACACAAACATACTCAAAACATACAAAGTTTTAAAATCAAAAGTTTCAAAATCAAAATTAAACGTTAAACAATGAAAATCAAAGCCTAATCCAAACAATCAAGCATACTCCCCCCTCTTGACACAAGGTGTGGCAAAAATGATGTTGTTGATGTTTGGGGCTAAATGGTTAAAATAATAAAAATAAAAATACATTTTCAGACCACAGATTTATAATCTGTTCACAGTTCTTCAATTATTCAAAACTTTCAAAACAAATTAAAAATGACTTAAAATCATAAAATAGTTAAATCAGTGTCAAATGTTTCTTAATAGGCCTACCAGTAAGTCACCCAAAGAGGACCTGGGAACAGGAAGTTCCACAATCAGAATGTTGATGAAATCAGTAGAAAGGAAGACAAAACATATCTAACACTTTCTCACACATACCCGCCATGGCCATGGCACACAGTCACACGCACGCTCACGCACGCAGAGGCAGAGAGGGAGTAAAGTGTCCGAGCCTCTTCTGTAACATAGGCACTGTATGAACAGGGCCCCTTTGACATCAGAACACAGACAGAAGGTTTAAATACAAATAAAAGATAATAATAACAAAATAAATAAAATATAATTAAATGGACACCAGCCCCTAGGGAAGCAAAAAACAAAATGAACGGCTCCACCGGACATGGTGCCCCTTTTTCAACAAGACAGGAGGACAGAGAAAAACGGACAAAATCAAATGTAAATAAAACATGAGGTCAAATCCGTCCAGTCCAACCAAAATAAATAAACCTGTCATAAACCTGGAAAAACAAAACAAAATTAAATGATCAGTTGACATGAATTTATATAGTTACTGTAAGACATGATGTAATATCATGTCAAGTGGTCACCTCATGGGCTGGGTTGACCTTAATCAGTGGACAGAACACAACTGAGTTGTTGACATGATGGTGAATCTTGTTGTTGACAGCTCTTGCCGTCACCCCATGAGGATAAAGATTGTTTACTGAAATATGGTTTACCAGTGAAATATCAGACACTTGTTGCAGTGTCAAGGCTGTCGGAATCACAATGTTAGAATACCAGGATGTGTTATTAAGGAACATAGAGTGGCAAACATCCCTTTTAGGAGAAACACATAGAAACAGATTCACACAATAAGACCCATTTTGAGAGAAACAGTATGTAACAAGTCACTTGAAGTTTATAACGATCCCCACAGTTTCTCCAAATAAAATAAAACATAGGCAGAGCTAGCGCAAGCAGCAAGCGTTAAGCAGCAAGCCTAAATGCGAGCCAGCGACTCACACATACCGTACAGTACTGCACGGCCGGACAAACACACATGCACCACTGCTCATGTTCATACTGGGTTTGATTTTTCCCTTTTCTTTCACAAGGTTATCACCAGGGGAGAAAAATAGGATTAAAACACACATACATACAGTACATGTATCCATGTAGACAATTTCTCATACATTTACACACATGGGTCAGTCAGTTTAGAGGTCATCATTCAGAAGGGGGCTTCTTAGTTCTCAACACCTCAGCTGGCCTGAGATGGAATTAAAAATAATAATAAGACTAAAACAAAGACATGTAAGCATAAAGCATGAAGATTTCCGTCAGAACGTTCTGTTCTGGAACATAAAGGAAATCTACCAATTAAAATAACCACGCTATTTCTTATGTGATTAAGTAGCTGGAAACAGCTATTATTAATAAAATAACCACGCGATTTGTTATGTGATTAAGTGGCTGGGTTATGCACTGGCCAAGAGATTCTCCCTTCAGAACAATTGCTTTTGTTCTGGGTACACTAAACGAAATCTTGTAAAGATTTCCTTCAGGACAGAAATAACTTTCGTCCTGGCAACACTAAACTGGAGTCTCGTGCTAAATAACACCAACTAATAATATGGACAAGCATGAATCTGTGACCAACAGTCTGCTATGTCCTCAGAACAGGAAACCGCAGTCCCTATTCTGTTACTCAAACGTGCAACGAAAAGCGATAAAACAATAGACTACAAAACATTAAACAATAAAAACGCAGCTGTGTTAAGAGCTAGCTAGACTCTTAAGACAGCAGGTATAAATCTTTAAGTACTGGACACCTCTGTGATTTACAGTCCAAAAAGGCATGAATAGCCTACAATGAAAACTGAGAAATAGATTTAGAAAGTTAAGGTGTACAAAACCAACTTCAAAGACTTAAGAAGAATAACGCGACCGATTTAATGTCTGTTTTTAACAGGGCCGCAGATAAAAAGTAATTTGTAAGGCAAACCGGAACGACGAAACAACGGAATTTGGAACACATTATTTAGGACACAGGGGCCTTATGGACAAGGTTAAATCATGGATAAAAAATACGATTTATAACAACTTAAGCAAGTTTTTGTCTCATAACTATCGAAGGAAGGGTTATGAGTGTAATGAGAGACATACAGGTTTTCTTTAGTGGACAAAGGCCTGTAGTAGTAGTGAGAGCAGAGAGACTGATAAGAGATAGATTCAGGCTACTCAAGGCAATCTGTTCTGTAGCAAGTTGGATTATTTTGAAAATATTCTAGACAAAGTGTGTGAATTGGGGTTCCTTGTAAATTGATTTAGTGTCTTTATTATTGTGATAATCAATAATGTATAATAATCTAGTATAGTTCACCGGCTGTTATTTCCACTAAATTATTAGACTTTGAGACTACATTATATGAGCTTGTAGAGCTGCTATTTTCTTTCACATGGCGAGAGAGAGGGAGATAGAGAAAGACAGGAAGTAACAATATTGATTTATTTTAGGTTAATTGAGAGACAGAGAGCATATTAGAGAAAGAGAAGAGTATAAATGTTGAATTGTATAAATTCAACATTTATACAAGTTTTTGTCTCTGAGCAGTGTGTGAGTTGTATTAGGGTACCTGGGTGGTGAATCTTGTTGGCTCTGCTGTCGGCTTGCCCCTTTGCCAATTTGAGTGACATGTATGATAAAACAGTGAGCTCACGTGCCATGGTGGGGAGAAAAAAAAATCCTGGGGGTTCCACCGACAGCAGGTCCAATCGTCCAATCGGTCCACTCCTTGAGAAAGTGGAGAAGGAGACATTTTAGTTCTGTCTTAACTTAAATTGTCAGATACATTTTAAACATTTGAATATTATTAGAGGCCTTCATGCCAATTATTTTACCAGAACAGAAATGGTCAAAATACGGTCTAAAAAATAACATATAGCTTCTCACTCTGCTTCGCGACGGCAAGCGAGGGGGTGAGAGGCGCAGAGTAAACGGAGCGAATTCGGTACCAAAACAGACAGATAACAAAATAATACTGGACAATTATTGATAAAAATAACATCAACCGTGACCACCGGCGGCTATGTCCAAATTCTTTAGAACCAGGCAAACCCTCTGATTCTGGTAAACAATGTGCAACAAAAAGCAACAAAAAGGTACCGAGAGAAAAAAATAGTTTCTGTGAAGTTTGAAAATCACAGAAATAACGACCGATAAAATGACCATCTACTGTTATCAGATAAGGGTTAATTTACGACGCGTGTCAAACCAGAACATAATTAGGAGATTTCCGGCTCCTCGATGGAGGGAGAACAATAATTCATCATTAATTCAAAATTCAAAGACACGACACATAATGTTACAGGGGCCAACCGTAAACTATAAAGGATTAATAAGTAATTGCAAATGTTATAATTTAAAAGAATGTTATAATGAATGGTGTCTCCTGTCCTACTGTATTTCCCCTATGTTGGGCTGGCGGGGACAATAGCCTATGATAGGATGTGTCCGAGCAATTTATGTGTTAAAACAAGTGAAGGTAAAATAGACTGAGCGATACTAAAACATTATTTAGCCTTGTCCGACTCCCTGAAATATCAAAAATCAAAACAATAATTCAAACTGAGAAGCGACTCATCGCGCACAGATAACTGAAGAAAACAGTATACTTATCTTAAAATATTATTCCGGTCACCAGTGGTGCATAAAGATCCGTCCTCGGACCGTGGAGCATGCAATCAGAAAACCATGTGTCCAGCGGTCCAGTGGCGGATGTCCAAGCAGGGAATGTTATAAAATAAATTGTACTGTTGTCAAAATAATAACCTTGTCTGAAAACACAGTAAACTTCCAAACTCACAGCTGGTTCTTTTATACGTGTTGTAACACCGACCCACCGGGGGAGAGAAAGTGCACCCACGGTCACTTGTCCATCCATCGGTCGGTCAAGATTACATCTGTATGCGGCGACGTAGGACCATTTTGATCGATATATTATTATTAAACAACAACACCTTCTTATTCCCATATGAGATACAATAATCCATCACACAGAAATAAGACAGGAGAGTGATCAGAGTGAGAATGGTATGTTTACTATGGAGAGAGAGTATTCAAGACAGGTACAGTACAGAATAATCAATGGTTCGTGCTCTCTCTGACAAATTATGTTTTGACATGAGTATAAGTATGGTCATTTCATCAGTCAATGGATGACGTTTCAACACAAGACAAAGAGTCCACATACAGGGTTCCTGGGAGGAGAGATGTCCTTGCTCGTGTCTGGATGACACTGAGCCTTATAAACCAAAACAATTCTCATTGTTTTCGGTACAGGCTCCAGGCAGTTGATAAGGTCTGATTTCAACCAGACGGAGACCTTGTGTTGTACTGTACATGACATTTTATGACACAGTCACTGTGCCTTCAACTTCAGGTGGTCATCAATATGTATTGATAAAAAGATGATATGAACCATAACAAAATACCTATCAACAGCACACTACTATCTGTACAGCATTCACTGATAATGTGGTTGCCATTAAAGAAAATGACCTTAAAAAAAGAAACTGTGAGAAATGGAAAGTGATGGTGCAAATTTTACACACAGCTGTTTCAAAACTTCCTTACTGTCAAAAAAGGATAGAGCAATCACAGGATCGGTGACCTTATTTTGCTTAAACTGCAATCATCATTCAGACATACACACATGCTTATCCACTACTAAATGTTTTGTAGAATAATGTGGTTCTCATTCTTTCCTAATTCATTCACAGGTGGAGTTCGAGATGCCAGTAAGAGATCAGTGTTTTCAGGTGAGACTCTGAGAAACTTTCTGCATGCATGTTATCCTGAAATCAAAGTAGATAGATTTACCATATAATATGGCTTATTATCTGGATCGCCACTATCCAACAGCTCATGCATGTTTCTCATTAGCGTTTGTGTGTGGAATGGCATTGAGACAAGTGTTTTATTGAGCGCATGTCGGAACTTGACAGAGCCTCCATGTCTGTCTGTCAATGACCTCATCGGTAGAGCCATAACATGTTACCCCAATAACCACCAATGAGTGATTTAGAAGCCTCTGCCTTCATTTAAAGTCAAGCCAATTACACACGCGGGTTAAATGGAAGATGTAGCCGCTCTGATATGTGATTGGTGGAGAGGGCCCATGTTGCGGGAAGTGAGGCTCCCTGCTGCCCGGTTCCATTAAGTCACTTTGGGTTGTGAGTTTACGCTCAGCAGACAGCGTCAACTCTCAGCATCAACATTTTGGGAGAGGGAGAAAGTCTGTCTGGATCGAGGTTGTCTGCGGTTCTCCTTCTTGTGGCTCTACTGGTGCCCACAGCTCCCAGTGTGAGGGTGCCAGTCTGGAGACACATCTGAGAGCAGGGACGCGGCCGCTTGGCTATCAGAGAGGCCATGCACTGCCATGGCAACCAAACCCAAAGCTGATGTATGAAGTCACCCCAGTCACTCAAATCCCCCAGAATTCACTGCATGAAATATGGCCCCTGGAACCTCCATCGGGTAGCAGCAGGCCTACTTTTCCACCTCGTGTTTATCTTTGACATGTTCAAATATTAAAGGGCTGTTTTATAGTAATTGCCCTAGTTATTATGCTTATTAGCGGTTGAAAGCGTCTGATTTTCCGGTTTCTAGGAGACTGATGTTTTTGTCTTTGTGTTTCATTTTTCACAGGCCTATAATGGTGAAGACAGAGACATTGATCCAATCAAACAATTATGCAAACCACTGGACATTTTGAATAATGTGTACAGAGACTATTATTTTTATAACTCACATGAATTAAAAAACAAAAAGAGATTGTATACTTTTTCCACAGATGCTGATATTTCCTAGACAATGTAGCCCTCGAAAACTGTACGCACCAATGTGATAGTATCACTTCTAACTATGGAATATTAAGAAATAGTTTGTTTGCTTTTAAGCATGCATTTGAATCTCCTTGAGGAGTCGAGAAAAAAAAAGATGCATTTTGTTGTTGACAACCAGTTTCCTAAGAGTAACGCATATTCACTTTGTGAGGGTAGCACACCAATGTATAGAAGCAATTTCTTTACATGCACTGTCCAGATGTAGCATTCTTGAAATAGAAAGTAATAACTATGGTGGGAATATAAGGGAATTCTATGATATTAATTAAAATGATTTGGTTCAACCCAACAGTCACCTTGAGTTACCTAGGTATGACTTTTCTGTTGATGTTGACGATTTAAAGAGGAGCTTGTAAGTCACAATGGAAAATATTGTCTTTTTATGGCGATTAAAATAACTTCAATATCAATATCATGTTTTTGAGTTATTACAACTGGTATTGTGGAGCGCAGAATCGGTTCCATTAGGGTTGGGACGATAATCGTTATTAAAAAACACTCACAATAATCGTATCGCAGAGATGTATCGTGAAATTAACCTCTGTCATGCACTGCACTTAAACCGATGCAATGCACTTAAACCCTCTATAATTCGTAAAACGGACCTGGAAATAACGTACTTGATACATCCTTTTTTCACGCTACTAAATCTCTTTGTCAAAAATAGCCGATCTACAAGCTCACAACTCGTTGCGTTGCGATGCATTGTGAGCTTGTAGATCTGCTATTTTTGGCAAACGTTCCGCCCCAGCATAATGGATGTTGGAGATATTTTGATTATCGCGATAATATCGTACATCGCAATTGTTTTGGTCACAATAATCGTGACATGAAATTTTCATATCGTACCTAGGTTCCATCCATCAACTGAGGGCGGATGACATGTCTGTGTCTTGTGCCTCTGACACTTGTTTAGGTGATGACAGGAAAAAGAGAAATATGTTCTGACCATGGCTACGTTTCTTCTAACCGTGCGGTGTTTGCCTGGGCACGCGTTGGTTAAACTGTGGTCGTCTGACGGTTACATGGCAGACGTCAGTCCTAGATTCAGTTTTCCATGTGAACACACACACACACACGCACGCACGCACGCACGCACGCACGCACGCACGCACGCACGCACGCACACACACACACACACACACACACACAGTAGACTGCACCCTTCTCCCCGGCACTGTCTGATCACTCTATTCAAACTACCGCGTTGTGGTATGGCATATACCAAGTCATGCCCGTTTCTGCAGACGGGATGTGGTTGAGTGAATGCCCTGAGCCCCAGCCTGGTTTGATTCCTGTAAAGGGATGTGTCAGAACACTAATCAGCTGCTTTCCCATGTCAGAAACCCCTCTTATAAAACACAGCATGTGGACTAATATCCCAGGTATTTCCACACAACATGTACTCGTGTTCAGTGGAAAGGGATGTGGTTTTGTAAGGATGTGTGGAAGAATGTAATGATATGGCTTAATCAACGCTGCAGCGCGCTGTGTTGATATAGTCTTCATGTCACTATAAACAATGTTTTCCTGTCAGAGAATGAAACCTTTTGCATTACATGTTGTAATTTACACACATTCTTATTCACTGGAGGAGATAAATGTCTTTGTTGGAGCAACACATTTCCATCTGTTCCTATTTCACAGATCGCCAGCATGCATTTTTACCGTCAATATTTTCTTTGAGTTCATGTCTTCTCTTTTCCTTCATTCGGTATGTCGGCAAACTATCAAGAATCAGGTGTCCAGCAGTATAGCAGAAACATTGAGTTAGCTGAAGACTGAAGGTACTGCAACACAGATGTCTAACAAAATAGTGTTTCTTTTCAATTCCACCATTATCAGGAACAGTGAATGTCGTGATCCTTCAGAGCACATGAAGAAGAAATCTTTAGGGATCTTCATTTAATCCATTTTCTCACCAATGATAAATGATCACACAGATGATCTCTGAAGAGTTAAATGAACACACCCGGATTTTACTGTGAACTTCCATGATGAAGGTTTTTCCCACTGACATTTAACTCTAATATAGGTTTTCATTATACAGTGCAGGGAATACTGTGAAATCTCACAGCCACACGGGAATCAAAGAGATTCAGTTTCACCCTACTGTATCCATAATATCATATCCCTGGAGTTGGAAGCTTCCAGTCCCATACAGTGTGTTTACTGTGCTGGCTTTATGAGCCGGGCTCATTCAAAGCTGCTGCAAGGGCCACCCAGGAACAGAAGGGCGACACCACTTCGCTTACTGGGAGATCCGGACCACCGTCAGTGGTCAGCGAACTGACCCAGGGTCTTAATTTACGACATGAACATAGTGGGATTTAACCTGACGTACAGCACAAATAAATCTCTGCTGGAGCAGAGGTATGCTTTGAAGCCATATGAAGTTCAGTATTAAACGTTCTCTCCCTACTGCAGTGAGAAGAATATCGTCACTGTCAGGCAGAAACCTCGTATCTCCAAGTTTTAAATTTGTAGTTTTTATAAGAAAAACCCTGCTTCATCATACAAGACTGGACAAAACTAGTAAAAAATAGCAGATCTACAAGCACACAACGCCTCGTGATTGTGCTTGTAGATCAGCTATTTTCACTATAATTTAAATCATTTTTTAAATGATAAATACAAAACAAACAACCCGACAACAACGATATGTAATGGAATACTTAGCCTTGTTTATGTGTGCATGTTTGTGTGTACAGCATTATAAAAATGTTATGCTATTTGGAAACTACGCTATTTGGAAAACATATAGAATATAGCTTAATTTATGCGCCTACAGATGACAAAAATAGAAGCTATTTTCATCATGCAACAGTGAGTGTCATACGATCTACGTATAAATCAGGTTTAAGATACCATTATACTACAACCTCATCTTAAATGGGATGAGAACTCCGCCCACAGACACCCTCCTTTACAGGCTGGTTATAGTGAGATGGAAGGGAAATAAATCCTGATGTGCTTCTGGAATTGGGTGGAGAAACTATGAGACTTCAAGCCAATGGGCAGAAAAGCAAAAATGCCAGCTCAGTGCATGCAACTACACCAGTGGTTCCCAGATGTTTTCATGTCAAGGACCTCCATAACTGCGGACCCCCATCTGGAATAATTTTGTGCAAGGTCGAGGGTTTTTTGAGAATCTTCCAAATGTTTTGAAAATAGTAGATCTGTTATATTGAAATTATTTTGCTGGGACCCCCAGGAACCCTCTCAAGGGCCCCATGTGGTCCCCGAACCTCACTTTAAGAATCACTGACCTTAGTGACCTTTGATAACTTTAAATTATGTTGACCTACTAAGTTACTAAATTAGGCATTTGAACTTTAGCTCCCTATGATCTGTGCTGTCTTTCATGATGGTTTCCTTAGTGCATTTGCTCTATCGCAATATCTTTGTTTCTATTGTTCATGTCAAAACAAATGTCCCAGAAGTACAAGAAAAACACTGACTGAACTTTGGAAATATATTTTCATTGGGCTTCTCCACTCTCTACTTTAGCCAGAAACCAGAGAGTTCCCCCACCCCTGGCTGCAGCATGCACGCACGTTGCACGCACGTTGCACACACACACACACACACACACACACACACACACACACACACACACACACACACACACACACACACACACACACACACACACACACACACACACACACACACACACACACACACACACTATCTGCAGTATGATGTCACACTGACGCAAAGCTCCACCGAGAATGAATTGGACAAAAACGGAAAAAACTTGTTTCTGTAACCACCCTGGGTATTTTCTGGGGAAATGGGTTCATTTTCTGGTTCACAGCTAGCAGCACATTATAATTAAGCTCACTCTGGGTCATTAAAGTAGCCTAAACATTAAAATAAACTTTGAGTTCACAAAGTCTGTCCCATTCATTGTGTATCTGCAGGTATGATATGATAGCCTAGTGACTGTTTTGGCTGAAATCAACAGTGTGGATTTTGTTATAACAATTTGATATAGGCCCTACCCTATGCCTATATTATTTTTAAAATAATACTTAAACTCAAAATGTAAGTTTAATTGTATACCTTTTGTTTTTAACTTCAGTGGTTCTCAAACTTTTCAATTTCAAGGACCCTGGTTTGGTGTAGGCTCTAGTCTAGGCCAGTGGTTCTCAATCTTTTTGGCTGGAGTAGGCTACCCCGTTATACTGATTTCCAAAGCCAAGTACCCCATTCCCCTGACTACAGCAACATTGACATCAAAATGCCAATATGTAAAAAAAGAAACCAGCATAATGGCAAATAAACTTTGCTTTCTATTCAATAACTGATACTACTAGTCAAGTTAGTGATGTAATTTGGTTTAAATGTACAGATGAGAAGGTTCACATAAACTCTGTCAATGTTTTATCATTAACCATAATAGTAAAATACAATCATATTCCCATTTTCTAGTTTTCCTAATGTACCCCCTGCAGTACCCATAGAGTTATATACCAGTAAGACTCCCTAATCGGGAGATAAGTGACCGTAGGTCACTTATCTCCACAAATAGAGCAAAAATGTGTTTTTCCAAAATCTTCCTGATCCATGTTGATGACATGAGTGTAGACATACTGTGTAGTGATTTTCGTGATTTTCGGGCAAAATCTGAATCGGCCTCATGGTGGCGCTAGAGGGCCATGTGAGAAATGTGGGGTGGGGTCTCCGCGCCGCCAAGGCGGACGAATAGGTACCGGCCCCGGCTCTCCCGGTCGCTCCTAGCCCGAGTTACGGCATTTTATGTGAGCTGCAGTGGCAGGGGGTCCTCCACTGGGGGCGCCACCACTTTTGCATCCGTTCTGGAGCACCAGGAGTGGGTGGTCCCCGGGAATGCCCCGTGAGCAGCCCCGTTGGGGTGGTCATTTGGTAATTTTTGCACATGTGCTCATTTTTTACACTTGGGGGTCCCCGAGGGAGCTGGGGGTCCCTGGAGCTCCGGGGGTCCTTGGAGGTTGTAGTTTGGCAGGTAAGGAGTGTGTGTGCAAAATCTGGCATGGATCGGGGCAACGGTTGCGGAGATATGAGCAGGGCAAAAGTGTGACGTGTGACGTGTGTGACGGACGGACGGACGGACAGACGGACACCTCGAGCAGCTTTCTGTAGTAAGTGCGACCTACGGTCGCAATAACGGCAGTACCCCTGGCTGCGTACACACCTAGGGGTACATGTACCCCCATTTTTGAGAAACATCTGAGAGTGTACAAATGGAACCATTATTGATTCTATTTGTACACACAGACAGACAGGTAGGGTCCATTTGGTTCCTAAATATCAATCATTTTCATGGGGACCCCCTACAAACCAACACCTCAAGGACCCCTTGGGGTCCCCGGACCCCCATTTGAGAACCACTAACTTAGACCACCAGGGACCAGGCCTATAAAAACTATTTAAGATATTAAAGCAATTTGAAATGAACGTGATTTTAGTCTGAAATTAATAGCCTACAGGGTAGGCTACATTTACTCAAAGATATTTTGAGTTTGAGTCTGTTTTTATTTTTATTTGTGACACTTGCTTTGGCAATGTAAACGTATGTTTTCTCATGCCAATAAAGCTCCTTTGAATTGAATTGAATTGATATTAAATGACGCGCTTTAATCAGAGTGTATATAAGAGAGTTACGTCACTTACGTCGACTCCCATAGTAAGCGTGGAAAGCCTATTTACTCTATGGTGGGAAGCTTACGCATGCGCACTTGCGCACGCATGGAGCCTGTTCTCATTCCTAGCTAGCCTCTGCTGCTCTTCAGCCCGTCCGCCCCCACTATAGCCGAGGTATTTTCAATCACTGGTAAGTAGACGAAATCACGTCTTTTTCACCCTTTTAACGCATTCACGCATTCACACATTCACGAGAGGCCCGTGAATGCGTTAAAAGGGTGAAAAAGACGTGATTTCGTCTACTTACCAGTGATTGAAAATACCTCGGCTATAGTGGGGGCGGACGGGCAGGAGAGCAGCAGAGCCTCGATAAGAATGAGAACAGGCTTCCATGCGACGCCACTTCCGGTCTGCGGCGAGTTCAAAGCGTGACGTAACTCTCTTATATACACTCTGGCTTTAATGAGCCGCACGCGAAGTGGGCGTGGTTCTCTAATTATTTCTAATAGAATGCATCATTACATCAGCAGTGTTACGTTAGATAATGACCGTGCAACAACTAACTCTATGGCAACAACACGCGGAGAGATGCCAAATAAATCTGTCATAATTCACCTCTCTGCCAACAGCTGAATGGTGTTAAAATAAATTAATCACCTCGGGAGGAAGACATGACTGAACTTGGCAAAAGAAAACGGTATGAATTTCGGTGAAACATGAGGTAGGCTATTCTTTAAGTCTGAATAAATATGTTTTGTGCATTTTCGCAAGGTGTATGAAAACACTAGATTCTTGTGGGCCTGACAATGACAAACTAATACCATACAGGCTACTTGGTAGACTTCGGCTATTCGAAAATAGCAGGTAGGCCTACATCATAACGCGACATTAATTTCAATGCTTTGAGCATGCATGAGCATCAGTGTTGGAAAAAGTAGGCTCACATTTTTACGTATAGTCTAAGTAAAAGTATCATTCATACTGTAGGGCTTTGAAGGAGCGCTCGTTTTATGCTTAGATGTCTTATTGTCCACGACATTGCAAGCGGCGCGAAGGCCAGCGGAATACTCGCATACTGTAGGCCTAATAAGTAGGCTACTACTCTTTTACACGTAAAAGTCCAGCTATTTTCAAATGGACGAAATGTGCAGGGTTAATTAGGCGAGGCTATATTTGTAATAATCAAAACGTACAAAAAGTAACTAACTACAGTTTTCAAATAATTGTAGTGGAGTAAAAGTAGTCTACAATCTTTGCTGTATGGAGTAGCAGAAGTAAATTGTATAATTCAGTAAAAATACCTCATTCATTTAAGTACTGATTGATTGATTGAGGACTTTATTAGAAGGTAAGTGTCATGACATTTCAGTTCACTGGTAGTCTACAAGGTCAACTAAAAGGTACCAAAAGAAAGCTTCAATTGGGGTCCTTCTAGTAAGCTATATGCTATTTTTCCATTTTATTTTATGGTATTTAATCAAGATCTTCGCCTATAATGACAGGCTCAAAGTAATATATACACTAGCTGTCCCTATTTTTGGGCCTGTCATTATTTGGGCCACACATTATACATAGGCCTATAGGAAGCTACGCCATCATGTGTTATTAATATTAGGCTAGGCGACCAGCCTTTACTTAAATGTGGCATGTTGGAGTCTTGGAGGTCAAGGGGGCGCTCTATGCATATGTGTATTATTGGTTAAGTAGTGTCTTAAAAAGGTGTAGGTGTTTTGCTTCCCTAACCCTAACCCTTTTTAACAAAGGAATATAGGCATACCCTACCCAGTCCACGGCTTGCAGAAACATTCATTTAGGTCAGTAATTTTCATTACTTTTTTTTTATATGGTTTGGGGATTTTATGCCTTTATTGATAGGACAGTAGACTGACAGGAAATGGGGAGAGAGATGGGGAGTGACACGCAGCAAAGCTGGTCGGGATCGGGAATCGACACGCTGTCAGGCTACACCAAGCTTATGTGGTATGCACCTGGACCGGTAGGCCAGTGGGCGCCCCAATTTTCATTACTTTTTAATTTGAAGGACTTACAATTTGATAAGCATTAAGCCACCACATCACCCCAGGGGAGAGTGTTTTTGCAGGTCTTTCAATCCGAGTGAAGGCAACTGGGTTAAGCACCGTTGGTCCAACCAGTTTAACATTCACCAGGTTAGCATTCACCAGCGTCGGCAGGTTAACATTTCACCAGGTTAGCATTCACCAGCGTCGGCAGGTTTCACCAGGTTAGCATTTCACCAGGTTAGCATTCACCAGCGTCGGCAGGTTTCATCAGGTTAGCATTTCACCAGGTTAGCATTCACCAGCGTCGGCAGGTTTCATCAGGTTAGCATTTCACCAGCGTTAGTTTTACTGAGGTTAGGGGTTAAGGTTAGGTTTAGGTGTATTCCTGTCCCCCCGACTTTCGGCAGCTCCGCGCAGCCAATGACAAGCTTCTGCTGCCTTAAACCAGTTGGCTTTTTGATGCACTCGGACTGAAAGACCTGCAAAAAACACTCTCCCATCACACCAGACCGCATATTTATCTCTGGGACGGTACTAGACCCCACACTGTAAAATGACTCACTCTCTCTTCATCTCTGAGGGCGGAGTTACAGACCCATGGGCCCTTTTGGTTCCTATTCTAACTATCAATCATTTAGCTGTCGACTCTCTGGAACCCCCTCAAGGACCCCTTGGGGTCCCCGGACCCCATGTTGAGAACCAGCAGTTTAGGTAATTGGGCCTCCCCGAAGGCCCATGGATTCTGTCTTTGATAGATGATAAATGACACGAACATTGCTGAGTCCTTTGAGAGAAACTTCTCTCACACCCAGATAAAATACTGGGTCCGACAGCTATGTCTGAACAATCCCCCCTGGAACATCATCAATTTTGTTTTAGTGTTGTTCATCCAGAAGGGTTACATTGTGTGGATGGATATTTTAAGATAGTGTTGTGATCTCTGCCTAATTGTGAGGTTTCCCTGTCAGATCAGTGTTAAGTTGATAGAAAGCCCCCTAGTCTCTGGAGTGTCTACATAGCCTGTACTTTGTTAAAGCTCAAGGCTGATGTGAGACAAGCGTTAAGTGAGAACGGTAGGCTGAGCTGTCTTCCTTGTATTTCTCTCTCCTTCTCCCTCTTTCACAGACACATTTATGGTTCCCCTCATTGACCATGATGTGGTCAGAGACTCCAGACACGTCTTTCTCTTTTTCAAGGGCTGTGTGTGTGTGTGTGTGTGTGTGTGTGTGTGTGTGTGTGTGTGTGTGTGTGTGTGTGTGTGTGTGTGTGTGTGTGTGTGTGTGTGTGTGTGTGTGTGTGTGTGTGTGTGTGTGTGTGTGTGTGTGTGTGTGTGTGTGTGTGTGTGTGTGTGTGTGTGTGTGTGTGTGTGTGTGTGTGTGTGTGCGGCGTGCGTGTTACGCACCCTGGCAGACGTTGTGGTGGGTGGGTGAGGCTCAGACCTGGGTCATATGACTCACCCAAACTCTGCGCCTCTCTCAGGCCCAGGGAATCATTGGTCTCATATTAGCCTTATTATTCTTTCAAATGCAAGGATCTAAGCTTGGTCCTGTGGTGCACCGTCTCATGGAAATGTGTGTGTGTGTGTGTGTGTGTGTGTGTGTGTGTGTGTGTGTGTGTGTGTGTGTGTGTGTGTGTGTGTGTGTGTGTGTGTGTGTGTGTGTGTGTGTGTGTGTGTGTGTGTGTGTGTGTGTGTGTGTGTGTGTGTGTGTGTGTGTGTGTGTGTGTGTGTGTTTTATCCCTGTCTGGAGTGGATTGAAAGAAAATATTATGGCAAGCGGACAAAGGCATGGTTAACATAATGATATTTATACCTATTGTAAAAATGGTGAGAGCTTCTTAACTCTCCCACATGCACTTAAAGACCCCTCAGGGTCACGGGGAGACCTCCACCGCGGCAGCAACTCTGGGCTTGCGTTTCACCTTCAGAGCTGGTGGTTTTCACTGTCCTGCTTGCCCAAAAACTCCAATGAATCCTCCAGATTGTGGCTCTTTTTTATTTTTTTATTTTTCATTTACATATAAAGTTGCACTGAATTTATTGAGTCTGCATATGGCTTTTTATTCAAGCTGGGATTTATTACTCTCTCGCTCACTCACTGCTCTATTCTAATTTGCTTGCCAGCCCACCAGTCGTTTGTGTGCCTTCACCCGTTTATCACAGACTTCTGCCAAAAGCGGCTGCTGAAAGACTGGGTAGGATTTTGCTTTGGAGGCTGAAAGTGTTTTTGCTTTGCCTCTTATTGTAATGTTATATCTTTGATAGAGTCATTTTCTAGTCAGATTTCTTTTTTCATCAGTTAACCACTTTAAACCTGGCATGGCTATTTGACATGCCCTATGTTGGGCATGTCATCATAGAAAAAAAGGTTTCCAGAGAGAACGTTAAAAAATACAGCAGATGTGTTGTGAGCTCGTAGATGGCGGCTTTCGCTGTTTGTCGAACGTCAAAGTGTATAGGGCTTAAGTGGTTAAGCACAGAGCAAAAAGCATGCACGCAGTTTGCATTTGTGGATCAGAATGATGAGGAAAAAACAGGTGTCTGCGATAGGAGAAGAAGAACAGGAAGCCTTGGATCCCAGCACATCACGTCTCCAGTGGGTATTCTTCAAAATCCAGATGCTACACAAAGTCATGGTTTCTATCCTTATTCACTACAACAAAGCAGACACTCTTCTGAGAGAGGAGTCGAATCATAAATACTCTGGCACATGGTAATTGGAATCACCTCACAGTGAATGCATCAATATGCTGCCACTCGTCTCCTTCTGCAGATGAATACTTGAGGGATGTTAGATGGCCAAGTTTTCCAGATGAAACGTTTGTGGTCAGGTGTGGGATGCCAGGAACTTGTGATTACATACAGACCTTTTGTAACAAGAGAATGATTTACTTAAGTGATTGTCAATCACTTGCACTCCATCTTGCCTCAACATAGCCATGCTATAGTTGGTAAACTTCCAGTTTGGATGCAGGAAGAGTGGGCACTACTCTTACCCGGAAGACTAGGCAGCAAACAGGCACCAGGAAATCTAGGCATCAAAACAAATTGGGCACCTTGACATTTCTTTATCATAGAAATGCATGGCAGACAGAACAGGACTCATATGCATGTACCTGGGTAGAGCGCTGTCGGTGGTACCATTGTGCAAATCTCATCTGAAAATCTCTGTCAGAAAGCTTGTGGTTCTTCATCACATTTGGCTGTGTTGCTCATATATTCCACGATTGTATGATCCTTACAAGTTATACCTCGTTGGAAAGGTGACTAATCAATTACCAATTGGTATTATTGAAGGGGAGAAATAATCAACCAAAGTTATGTTTTAGAACATTTTTTACAAGTTTTTATTTGCAACCCATCAAATCGCATATCACACTGGTCTAGGTCATTGTTAAGGGGATAGCCTTGTCTTATAGATAATATTACTTCTTTACTGACAATTTATGTCAGCTTCATGTAGCGACCCTTTAAGCCTTTATTACAACTCTGTCAGCTGTGCCTGTGCATAATAAGAACGGTTTTGAACGTTTGCTAGAGTCTGATCAGCCTCATTGTATTCTTTCACAACAACTTGTCTCTTCAAAAGGTTATCTGTAGTTTGCACAAACACCTTGTAGTCGTAACACACAAAGTAGGGATACATTGCAGGGACTGTTTAAACATTTGATTTGGCTGGGGACGGCCATTTACAGAGTTCTGTTGTTCCATCTTCGTTCCAATGACAGCATGGAGATGAAGGGTGGAGTTGAGCTGAACTGTGATACAGTTACTAGCCAACAGGGAGGGGAGGAGCTGACCGATCTGCTCTTGTTTAATAGCCTCCAATGGATCTCATGATGAAACCAGAGAATGTTGTGTGTATTAACACCAGAGACCGCTTGGGAGGCTCTCAGCTGCTTCACACCTGCGGCTCTCTCTCTCTCTCGTGCTGGTGACATTGCGTATCTTTGGCCTTGTCATGTTGCGACTTTATGGGGGGCCTTTTTACCCATACATACCCATAATTAACCCCAGCTTCATTGTCACTTGATCATGGTTCTGGGCCACTTTTGGGGTCGTCAGAGGGGAAATGAGGGAGGACAGATTAATTACCGCTATGTGAGAAACATTGGAAGTGTTTGGTCCTCTGCCTCCGCAAATCACTAAGATGACGCTGTTTCTCCTCATTGGAGATGATGAGAAACGCTGCCAAAAGTCTGATGTCAATTTCCCAGCAACGCGTTGGGGAAGCGGAATTAATCGGGCCTCGCGGTAGATTAGCTGTAGCTCTGCCTTATGTGGAGTTGTGATGGATGGACCCGAACTTCAACAAGTCACATTTATGGTTGTGAGTTAGGATGTCATCCCATGCTTAAGATGTTTAGAGTATCTGTGCAGTGGGACTCCAGTCGGGTTTGTATGCCCCTTCCTCTTGACAGTACTTTTAAGTTCTAGAATGAATTTCTTTGAGTGAGTCAGTGAGTTTTTTTTTTTAACTGGCTGTAGAAATGTTTTCCGGTTTCTGGTTTTCTGTTTTATTTCCTTGAACAAGGAATGGGCCTGAAAGGTCTATAACAGCTGTCTTAACTTTATTTGTTTTACTGTAGCCACCCTTAGGAAATCTTAAATATCTTCCCAGATTTAGACTCCTTTCAATCTGCACTGTATGAAAGGTTGTAAATGTAATGTTTTATTCACAAATTGACTACCTCTGAAAACTTCAACAGGTCACATCGGAGCCACAGGAGCAAAACATTGACTTTAATAGAAGAAACCGCTCTGCTGAGAAGCAACACAGCAGGTAGGTTAACCCCAACTCCCTGATCCCTGAACCACAATACAACCACACAGTTTGTTCTGTCCTTTATCATGAGGACCACGAAGACCTGGAGAGCAAGGGCCGAAAACCTCATATACTGTAACGCTGCTGCAATAATAATAATACATTTTATTTGTAACACACTTTATATTTGAGGCAAATCTCAAAGTGCTGTAATCCTCCAAAGTAGCACACAAGCTTCTCACAGACAGGCAAGAAGTGAGCACGAAGAATTGTGAGTGTTGTACAGCTTGTGTGCATATTATTGAATGTTTTCTTTGTTTTCCTTTCAGGGTGTTTAACTGTACTTGTACTGTACTACATTTCAATTGTATTGACTATACGTGTACTGTTCTCCTTTTTTGTCTAATAAAATAATCAATCAATCAATCAAAAAAAACTGCTGTAATCCTCCAAAGTAGCACACAAGCTGTACAACGAAGAATTGGGCTTGCAAAGCTGGTGTCATACTGGGATGCCCCTCCCCCGGCAGCCATTTTGAGAGGGTCGGGGGATATATACTAGCTATAGTAGCAGGGCTTGACATTAAAGGGATATTTCACTTTCAAAAAAACTTTTGGTAATTTTATCGTCTAATCAGGCTTTTATGAACACCCTGAACAGTTTTTAATTTGCTTGATTCAATATTTAGATATTTGATGTAAATGTTACCAGGCCCTCCAGGCCCAGGGCCTCTACCCACACACACCCATTGTAACTTTAAACTTCTTTTTAACCATGATAGATTCATTAAAAACACCCAATATTTAATACATGAGCAGGCGGTGTTTTTTCGATAACTTTGTTCATCTATTTTTAATAATTATTTTCCCCAAATAATTATTAAAAATAAATGAAAAAAGTATCGAAGAAACACGGCCTGCTCACGTATTAGGAGTGTAGTATATGAGTCACCAGAAAAATAATGAGTGTTTTTAATGAATCTATCATGGTTAAAATAGAGTTAGAAGTTACAATGGGTGTGTATGTGGAGAAAAGCCATAAGGTGTTTCCCTGTTGAAAGTGGAATATCCCTTTAACTTTTTGAGGCGCAGTGTCATCTGGACAGTCTTTTTATTCTTTTTTTCCTCTTTTTTTGGACAAATAAATAAGACCCCCTTGGCCCCCTCCACTCGACAGTCCATAGTCTGCATACAGCACAAAGCTGCTAGGAGCATCACAGAAAAAGTGAAACCAACAGCCACAGCTATAGTAGCAGGGCTTGACATGAACTTTTTGAGGTAGAGTGTCCTCTGGACAAGTACATTTCTCTTTCACTTGTCCAGGCCCAAAAGTCACTTTGTTAATTTGCCATCTCACAGTCTTTTTAATTTTATTTCTTTGGACAAATAAATAAGACCCCCTTGGCCCCCTCCACTCCACACGCCATAGTCTATCCAGCACAAAGCTGCTAGGAGAGTCACAGAAAAAGTGAAACCAAAAGCCACAAGTACATTTAAAAATGTTCCTCAGAGCTAGTACGCTGCATGCATGCATTGAGGCTCAACTTTATTTTTTATTTGATTTTTTTTGCGCTGCAGAAAGGCTCATAGACATTTGGCTTGTCCTGTTGTCCGGGACAACTGTAAATCCTTATGAACAAGTTAATTAAAAATGTACTTGACCGTGAAAAATGGGTTACAAAATCGTGGAATAAAGATTTAAGGAAAAATAATTAAATATACTTGTTGCTTTTGGTTTAACTTTTTCTGTGATGCTCCTAGCAGCTTTGTGCTGTATGCAGACTATGGACTGGAGTGGAGGGGGCGAAGGAGGTCTTATTTATTTGTCCAAAAAAGAAAAAAGAGAGAAAAAAAAGAATAAAAAAGACTGAAATGGCAAATTGACCAGTTACTTTTGTGCCTGGACAAGTGAATGGGAAATGTACTTGTCCAGATGACACTGTACCTCAAAAAGTTAATGTCAAGCCCTGCTACTATAGCTATTATATATCCCCCGACCCTCCCAAAATGGCTGCCGAGGGAGGGGCATCTCAGTATGACACCAGCTTTGCAAGCCCAATTGTGAGTGTAGTTCCTAGAGTGTAAAAATCACACCTAGTGTGAAGTGAGCGGAGCTATTTATGAGTAAATTTCATTATGCGTCACGCGAAGCTTGGCCAATGTGACCCTGGGCGTACAACAAACTGTGAGCGCTTTGTGCCAAGATGTAGGGGGGGGGGGGGGGGGGGCGCTCTCCATCCCGACATGTCGCCACTCCGACAGTAACTTCTTATTGTCGGAGTGGCAACACTTCCATAGAGGTTAGGGTTAGGGTAAGAGATATGGTTAGTGTCTGTCGGAAAGGAGACATGTCGGAATGGAGAAATGGACTCAGATGTAGGCCACGCTTCAGAGCCCGGAGCCCCGGACAACAAACTTTGAGCCCTTTGTGCCAAGATGTAGGCCAGATGTAGGCCATGCTTCAGAGCCCGGATAGATGTTGGTGAGCTAAGCTCCTTCCAGGAGGCGAGTTTCTAAATTCTAGGAGAGCAAAGGCAAAACCACGCCCCGGACTGATTTTTGAAGCTTGTGATTGGCTGAACCGGACGTAGGGAGCGCTCCGTTGTAGTCACTTGGACTGCGCGAGGTGCACCAAACATTGCGTTTATCGTGCGCTTGCCCAGGCCTTACGGCCTGGGCATAAATATAACGATTGCATTCACCACGGCTTCGTAACTCGCGCGGCGCTCCGCCGGACCAAGGTCCGCTGGCCTTCGCGCCGCTTGCAATGTCGTGGACAATAACTGAATGTCGTTAAAAACGAGCGCTCCTTGCCTGCGCTCTCCTAGAATTTAGAAACTCGCTTCCAGGAGCACCACTCAAATATTCACTCTTTCAGACCCAACCCACATTTCAGACCCAACCCAATTAACATTGAAGATTTCACTGTGTATTGTAGGTGTGCAACTAAGCAAGCATAATGGTACATGACCTCATCAGCGCCAGTGCAAGAGAGGACATGATAATGAAGTGGATTTATTAGACAGGAGGGAGACACCTCTTTTTGGCATCCGATGCGGGCATCTTACCTCACTTGTGCGTCAGTTTAGTAAAAACATTGTCACTAAGGGGTATAGCGTGATCATTCATGCATATTCTTTATTACCTGTTGTCAAAAGCCTTTGCCAAGGTGCAAAGAATGTTGCCTGTCATACCAACCTAGACGTAAAGACTATACTGTTTATAGCAACTAGTTCTGTGTTGCCTTACCATTATATTGTTTACATTCAGTTTTCAGTCCTACAAGTCTACAGTATCTCTTTACTAATAACACCATGTTAATCCATTCTGTTGGGAACTCTTAAGTTTCCAAGAACAACCTAAAAGAGGCAATTATCGGGTTATTCCGCCCTGGCACTCAATATGAGCCATAAACTGTTTTATTGCAGAGAGATTTGTTGAAGATTGAAGTGGATGACTTCTGTGCATTGGCTGCTCTGCACTCGCCCCTTCCACCAAATGGTTCCTATTACGGGACAGGCACTTTGAATCATCCTGCTTCTCTTGCATCATCTCAATGGGACAGAAGCTGCCTGTAAATTCCCCCTAGATGACTTTGTGATATTAATGTCACACCCTGCCTCACTGTAAGGAGGCTTAGGGGTGGGGGAGGGTTTTTGTTGATAACAGAATGTTTTCAAGGTTGCTCCATGATGTCAGTGGCGGGTTAGCTCACAGTTGGAAATGGGTTTATGGACATAGCACACTGAAGTTTAAGAGTCTTTTAAGCTCTTTCAAAAACAATGAGGGCTCTGGGGCTGATATTATTTTCTCTAATACATTTCCATAAAGTTGAATCGAGAGGTGTCCGGGCCGGGCCTTGCCAGAAGCTTTGAGTGAGCACAGAGAGAAGAGGGACTGGAAAAATGAGAGGTTAGAATAATTGTTGAGACCAGTAGCCTGCCAGCAGCTGTGCTCTCTGTGCCCCAGACCCAACAGAGAGACAGACTGAGGAAGGGAAAGTGGCCGGAGGTTGAACTGTGCCAGCCTTCCACAAGAGGGCACAGACAACATGGCTGAGTGGAGCTGACGCCCAGTCATGTAATGTTTCTGATGACATGCCTATTTGGCAGAACCCCTCACGTTGAGCCCTGGCCCAGCCCCGGTCATTAATCTCCTGCTTTTGGTAATAAATGGTATGTCTGGCCTCTGCTGAAAGACTGCAAAACCCGCAGACACAGAACATTTTGCAGTGATATCTCAATATCTCATCTACTGAAACGTACAGTGCCATGCCTGTAAAGCTAATTGTAGCTATTGGATCTGGTGAAATGTATCAATCAGATCTTCTTTTTGCTTGGTGTTTTGAGTATGGAAATGACAATGTAACAAACTACTGTTTATCTATTTGTGGGGGGCAAACAATAACATTCTAGACACTAATGTATGTGTATTGTTGTCTTGTTCATTAGGGACAACTAATTAATGAATATTAGAAAAACTATATAAATTCCTATTCCTATTTGGCCCATTCCTATGTGAAAGTAGCCTAGCTGAGCTAGACATCCCAGCCATGTTAAAACAAGGAGGGAATGATACTGCAGTTGGTTAGCTAGATGCATTAGTATCTAGGCTGGCCCCAGGCTAATGTGAAACGCCCCTGTACCCAAGACAGATTCAGATTCAGATTCAAGCCAAACATCAGCACCTCAATGTGAAATTGGGAAGTTTTTTGGCAAAATGTAAGAAAAAAAAGATCACGTGTAAATGTATGCTTTGGAAAATGGTCAGTAATATTGTAAAGTATACATGATTTTAACATGAGTATCAGACCTAAATGTACCCTTCGTGTGTGTGTGTGTGTGTGTGTGTGTGTGTGTGTGTGTGTGTGTGTGTGTGTGTGTGTGTGTGTGTGTGTGTGTGTGTGTGTGTGCGTGTGCGTGTGCGTGCATTTGGCCCTTCACTTGTAAAATACATTTTAAATCAAATATAAAATATAAGATTTAGGTTATTGAGCCTGTCTGTGGATTGCGATAACGTTAGCTGTAACTGTGATAAAAACTAAACACAGTCCATCTGTGTACAGCTCATCTCCGGTACTGTTGGCCCGAAACTGTTCTAGCGCCACCAGGAGGCGGATTTGGACAGTACCTTTTTGGACAGTACTCCTCAGATTTTATCTCTATAGTCATTAAACAAAACAAGACTTTCAGATATTTAATATTCCTTCCTGATTGGCTAAGATTGGCTTCCAAAGTTTACGATTTCCGTGACATTTTGCACGTACATTCCCACTATGTACAGGAAGAAATGCCACTTAAAATTTAAATCTGCCTCATGGTGTTTTTTTACCTATAACTCCACCGATCAGTTTAAAACCTATGTATGCGTACTCCCTAGAGGCTAAGGAAAAACCTTTGCCCTGCCCTGCATTTTTCACATCTACCTTTTATAGCGCCACCAGGAGGCAGACGTATGTAAAAGTGTGTGTGTGTGTGTGTGTGTGTGTGTGTGTGTGTGTGTGTGTGTGTGTGTGTGTGTGTGTGTGTGTGTGTGTGTGTGTGTGTGTGTGTGTGTGTGTGTGTGTGTGTGTGTGTGTGTGTGTGTGTGTGTGTGTGTGTGTGTGTCGACTTTTGCAAAACACATTTTTGTAACAAAACGACTAGAATCATGAATTCAGCGTCAGATTGCCAACACATCCATTCCGAAACCCCACCATTCCGAAGATTGACTTCCATTATTCGGAATGGTGGGGTTTCCCATTGTTCTATAAGACCCCACCATTCCGAAAATCAGAAACACCACCATTCCGAATATGCAGTTTCATTTTCACCCACCTCCACCCACTCTCAACCTCCACCCAATTTCACCCAACTCCACCCATCTCCACCCAGTTCCACCCACCTCTACCCACTTTCACCTACCCTACCCCACCCACCCACCTCCATCCACCCCACCAACCTCCACCCCTACCTGTACCCACATCCACCAAGTTTCACCCAGCCCCACCCACCTCCACTAACTTTCACCTACCTCCATCCAGATCCCTCCACCCACCCCACCCATCTCCACCCGCTTTCACCCACCTCCACACACCTCCACCTACTTTCACTCACATCCACCCATTTTCCCCACCTCCAACCATTTTCACCCAACCCCACCCACCTCCACACATTTTCACCCACATCCACACATTTTCACCCACATCCAACCAGTTTCAGCCACCCCCACCTACCTCCGCTCAATTTCACTCGCCTCCATAAAAAGGTAAAAGTGGGTGGAGGTGTGTGAAATTGGGTAGAGGTGGCTGGGTTAAAGTTGGTGGAGGTGGGTGGGTGGAGGTGAGTGAAAGTGGGTGGAGGTGGGAGGAAGTGAGTGGAGGAGGGGGAAAGTGGTTGGAGGTGGGTGGGGGGTGAAGTGGGTGAGGTAAAGTGGGTGGAGGTGGGTGAAAGTTAAAATAATTTAAATTTCGGAATGGTGGTGTTTCGGAATGGTGGTGTTTCGGAATGGTGGTGTTTCGGAATGGTGGGGTTTCGGAAGGGTGGTGTTTCGGAATGGAGGCCCGTCCCCGTCAGGGGTGTCTGCATTGCATTAAAGCTTCATTAGCTTCAAGGCTGGTGGTGTAATACCTGTTTATTTCTTGCATTTGCAATAGAATGAAACAGTATTCTAAAGCCTGCAGAGGTTTACTGTGCTTGTGCTGTGAGCAGAGGCGTCACAAGGGGGGGGGGGGGGGGGGGTGAGTGGGACTGAGTTACTAGTGCCCAAGGTGGAGGGGCCTGAAATTATTTTATACTTTAGATATTGAAAAATAGCAGATATACAAGCTCACAGCGCGGTAGATCTGCTATTTTTGAAAAGTTGTGAAAATGTGTTCAAATCTTTGAATATATGTATTTTTTAAGCGAACATTTGTAACTCAAACTTTTGCTTCTGGGGGGTCCCTGGAACTAAATATTTTGAGATGGGGATCAGTGGCCAAATACATATCATTTTGGATGAAAAAGTTTGAGCACCACTGACATGGAAACAGGTTTTTTTTTTTTACATAAAAGACTTTTTTTCTCCACAATTTTTCAAAAATAGCAGATCTACAAGCTCGCAGCTGTGAGCTTGTACTGTATATCTGCTATTGTTCAATAGTTAAAGCATTAAATAACGCAGTGAATCCTTGTACCCAGGGCCCAGAATTTGGCGTGACACCCCTGTGCTGTGAGCAGAGTTGCTGGAGCTGATTTAGACACATTAGTAAAGATGAACAGATTTGTCCTTCCAACCCCTCTTTTCCCTCTAAAATAATCTGAATGATTTATCGTGCCGTAATACTTAACTTACAAACTGGAAACATTTTATACGTTTGCAGTGGTGAATAAATCATCATAGCAGCTTCCTTGTAGGGGGTGTTTTCAGCACCATGTCAGTAAAACAATGCATGTTGCTTAGCTCCCATATTATAGTTTATGAAGCCCATAATTTGATTTGACAATAAGTAGGCAAGTGCTCTCGTATTTCTTTCTTTCCGTTCTCTAAGCATGCTAATGACAGTAGATTGAACGATCCCCCTACAGTACAATATACAGTAGGCCTATATCACTTATGATATATTATGGTCACAGTTACTTTCTTGGCTGTTGACAAAAGCTGCCCACAGTAATTTCAGGGTGAACAGCAAAACCCATGCAATTCAACGTAACTAATGTTCTGCATCTGTAAAAGGGTTATTTTTTTGGTTTATTTATTTTAGCCTACTTAGAAAAAAACATCCCCTGCTTTATCCCGGTGCTTTACCGACGCTTAAGCCACGGAACGCGTTGAGAAACGGGACTATATGAAGAGATCATTCGTTGCTCTGTGGTATCTCCTAGCCTTTGGCCCCCAAGGGTCAGAAGTTGAGGTGGAAGAGTAGTCAGGGTTTGATTTACAGGAGCATGTGGTCTGGGCTGCTGTTGTCCTTGCAGTTGGTGTGTAGTTACACTGCTCCGCACATGGCTCCATATGGTGCCAAACAGATCTGTCCCATGAATGTTGTCATGAGTGAAACATGGATAAAACCCTGTGGGGCCTCTTTTTTTTTTGGGTTGTGGTAAAAGTTTACATTTTATTTTAACCGCGGGAACGCTAGTGTCCGTATTACTGTAAAGGTCACAATGCACCACGTTGCAATGACTTTTGAACTTGTAGATTGGTTATTTTCACAGGAGAGTTTTTGTTTAGAAGGAAAACATTACAGGGCCAAGAATGGACTGCTGGTCAAGGGTAAATGGTCAAACATAGCTTGCTCTTTTGTTGTCACACTCTTTAGCCAAATACTTATCTTTTCTATTTATTCTTTTTTTTTTCTTTACTTTTTTTTTTGCAAGAAAATCTCTAATACTGTAGGTCAAGTGATGGAAACCCTCTCCTGTAATCTTTACACTAAACACGGCATGCAATCTTTCAAATTAGAGCTCTGAATGCTGTCTGTACCAATCTAATGGCCTCCTTTCCCCTGTAACCCTATCTAATTGATACCTAAGCAAAGAGTTGGAGGGTAAACATGGAGGCAGCTGGTCAGGCAGCCATGTCTCTTGGATGGATCAGCCACCCACCCCACCATGCAATGCAGTCTGGATTGTTAGTCCCTCTTCTGTGGTTGTCAGAGCCGAACAGAGGCGAGGAGACAACCACACAAAGGAAATATTTGTCCAATCTATCCAAGCAAACTCCCCAATTGAGGAGTGAACTTTCCCATCGCTTTGCTCTGTGTTTGGGTGACATGTAATTGAAGGAGGAATGACACTTTGAACCGAGCAGGAGGCAGCATCTAAAAAGAGAGCCTTTTTTTTGTATGTGTAATTAGCTTTGCCAAATTATACAATTATTTTCTGTTTTGGCCCTGATTAAAAGTGGAATGGAACATGGAAATATATTTGGTTTTACAATGATGAAATGAGGAACAGAAAAAACAATTACTTGGCAGTATTTTCAAAAACTGCCTCTTAAGAAAACATTAAAAGTTATGGGAAGAATATATTGATGATAAAAAGATATTGGTTTTAGACCGCACTTATTTGTATGCATGTTTATCTCAAGATCTTAAAGATGTTATTTTAACAGGCCACATAAAGGGCTATTGACCTTTTTAAATGGGCCAGACATTTTTCCTTTTTTCTGGCCAATGATTACCATATGCAAACACTAAATATATCCTCACCGCCCCCTGGTTCAGTGCATGCCATTTAAATGCCTTGTTTTCCAAGCCACTGTGGCCCATAGATCAGTCCGCTTTTCAGACAAGAGGGGCTTCCTCCTGTCAGTATCGCCTAGCTTCTCATAGGGTTTAGGATGCCAGCGTCACAAAGAGCTAGGAAGTCTCTCTCTGTGTGCGGCCACCAAAACGTTTATCTCCCTCGATTCATGAGAAGATATTGGGTGTGCAGTCAGAGATGTGATCCAGTGTAGACTGACTCAAAGGGGGCTGTCATTGCGAGGTGAAACGGGTTGCCAGGGTGGTGAAAGCAAGCTGTTTGCTCATGTCCAGGCCCTGAGAATGGATGGGGATGCAGATGGGAGTTCTCTCTGGTGGACTTTTCTTTTGGCTTGGTCCCTCTGTGTTTGGAGAGACATGGAAACCCTGGCTGGAATGGACAGGAATCTTATTCAACGAGGAGAGAACCTTTAGGGCATTCGCCCAACGGGCCTGAATAGCATGCAGGGCAATGTGTGAGTGTAGGCAGCTGGGGGCCGGGCGGGGGGCTTTGTGGAGTCGCAATGTGAATGGCCCTCGCTGTCACCAAGTGTTTATTTCCTGGCCCCGGGCCTGAAAACACATGTTCTTGGATATTAAACATGATATATAGATTGAAATTGTACTAGTGAATGTGATGAGGCAACATCCTTGAAAAATGGGATTAATATGTGTGTGTGTGTGTGTGTGTGTGTGTGTGTGTGTGTGTGTGTGTGTGTGTGTGTGTGTGTGTGTGTGTGTGTGTGTGTGTGTGTGTGTGTGTGTGTGTGTGTGTGTGTGTGTGTGTGTGTGTGTGTGTGTGTGTGTGTGTGTGTGTGTGTGTGTGTGTGTGTGTGTGTGTGTGTGTGTGTGTGTGTGTGTGTGCGCGCGCGTGCACAAGGTATATTGTAGACTGATATGATCCTATAGTTGTCTGATGTAACCCATGTGTTTTTGGGCCTTGCCCTCTGATTCGCACTAGAGCTGCAGGACTATAAAACTTCAAAAGCTGGACGGAAGAGGGAAAAAAAATCTCCTGGATTCATTTCTGCAGGCGATGAGTTCTTCAGAGTTCCCCTTTGTCCTTCTCTCTGGAACCAGGGGGGTGGGTAATGGCATATTATCAGAGGGGAGTCGAGGAAGTGCATCCCTAAGAAAAACAGAAAAAATAACACATTGTCAATTGGCCCTGATGTTTGTACATCGTGCCCCATAGATATCTGCAAGTTGGCATGAATATGCTGTTCCAGAGAACAATTTGTAACTTTTAAAGCAGCAGGCTTCTTGTGATTGGAATGCTAAAGGCAACAACACAAGTTTTATTCTGTTCTCCCAGTATTGATACCGTACCCTTATTTTGTAACTTTATCATTACTATTAGCATCTTGTTGCTACCCTTAGCAGCCAGTGTCTCCTAGCAGCAACATTGCCCCGGCGTAAGCTGACTCACGTAGGTTATTTCATTGCACAGTGTGATAAGTAAATGTTTGTTTTCTCATGCCAATAAAGCTCCTTTGAATTGAAGGACAAGATACAAGATTTTTATCTTGTTTACAAAAGAGTAAAATTATTTGTTTTTTACGATTTTTATCTTGTTTACAAAAGAGTAACATTATTTGTTTTTTACGTACTTTGGTAACAGCACAAATATGTACATAGATCATACATTGGTCATAGCACACTTTGAGCTGTGTGCATGGTTCCAACTTAATGTTATCCATGTGTGTATAGTATACTGTACATTTACATTTGTGTGTACAGTCTTGATATGCATGCAGAAAGTGTGTACTTTTTGAAGCCATACGAATACATTTGTTTGCATTACACGCCAGCTAAGACACCCATGTGAAGGTATTCTCGTAAAAAGAAGATGCTACTTTTGCATCCTGCCATTTTTAAGTGCTGTGGCATAAAAGGTTTCTCCATAGGTCATGGAGTAAGGGGGCAGGGTTCCCAGGGAGCAGTTGTGACTTGCTGACAGGTGTACGAAGACCCAGGGTGAAAGGTCGAGAAGGTTACCATGGCAATACAGGTCTGGAACTGCTCCTTGTAACATGCAAGCTGTATAGAATGAGCACCAAAGCTCTTGCTACGACATAGGCTTCTTCCAGGCTTTATTTTCTTATAGTCTATTGTAGGCTTGACTACAGATGTACTGTATACATTCATACAAAACATGCAGTATGGAATTCACACATGAAAGCACATTCCATCTCATTTAGGTTTGCTAGTAGTTAATTGAATCCATAAAATCTAGCTTCAGGCCACCAGTGAGTGAAAGCATTTGATTGGTGGTTGAGAATAGACAAAACATTAAGCTGATCAAATGTAACATCAATACGAGTTGTACCCACAAAAGCGCTTGAATATAAGGTTTAGGAGAAACCAGTAGTTGTGTGAAAATGGTGGAATGAATGAACGATTTTGGAGGATTTGATGACATTCCAGCAATACATATTTTTTTTTAAAGCAGAACTCGATCAACTCTGAATACAATACAAATACAATTCACAATTAATTGCATGTCACATGGTGGAGATTACTCTGAAGGGTGACAGCTCATGATAATGCTGTATGAACAATATTCTTTGAAATAAGAGATCTTATTTTGTGCATCGTGTTTGATCAGCCGTCATCAACACTGATTGACAGCTGCAGTCACTGTCAACCGCTGTGCTTTGAAACTGCTCAGTGGCTGATTCGTCAAACAGTAGAAGTAGCGTGACGTTCTCCAGACGTCTTATGATCAGTTCATCCTGGAGTTAAAATCAAAAATTGAATCGGCTGCAGAAAATCACAGTGTAAGAATAGTAGAGTAGTTCAATATTTTTTAGATTAAAGGCAAAAAATGTTGGAGACACAGGGAGAACATTTTGTCTTCAGTCAATCCAAATCTTTTTTTTTTTTTTTTTTTTTTGATGATGGTGGCAGAGTGGCGAGTGCCATGATGAAACAGTTGGTGGAGTGCCTCTGGTGGTGTTTATTAAAGACCAGAACATTGTGGTGGTGTCCAACGTGTCATCATCCATGTATATACTGTACTGTGTACATGATCTTCCCCAAGACAGAGGCTGAACGGCCCTCCCTTGCCTCTGGAACTTGGGCAGAACATCTTGGGCATTAACCATCTGTGGGTGTTGATATCATATAGCCTACATCAAGCACGTTAGTTTGATTACCTGGTGCTACTGTAGGGATCGCTCCATTGTGTACACTTGAACCGCGTGGAGGTGCCAGAACTGGGACGGCATTGAGTCGGCTTATGCGACCTTCGCAATGGTCTACTCGGATACTCGCTCGCTACCGCTCGCTCGGCGGTGTCTCCCGTAGCTCAAGGTCGCCTGAGACGGCGAGGCTCCGTCATCTCCGCCAAAAACAAGCGCACCTGCATTCTGCTTTCTGGTGATTCTATACATGACAGCTAGAGGGAGCAAGCGAACAACCAAATGTGTCTAGCGTGGACGCATTTATCTTGTCAGATGTGTCATGGGTTAGACGCAATTGGGGGCATCAGCCGCAAGTCATACATATGACGCATGTGGGTGAGAACGTGTAGGATATTCACACAGTCAGGGACAGAGCTAACGGCAGAGAGGCGCAGTGCTCAGATAGACGAGAGCGGCCAATACACAAATTGCTTATGTACAACGGGGGTAGCCACTAGCCAGACTGAATTACATGGTTGTAAGGATGATGGTGTCATCCTTCTATAAATTCACAAATGCATCATCCTTTTCCATAAATTCACAATCTCTGTGTGGTCTGTCCGCTGCTCTTCTTGAGAATCGCCCGACCGATTGGCTTCAAACTCGGCTTGCATATTGTGAGGACCCGAGGTAGTGCGGTGCCTGGCGTGAAGTTGGTCAAATCGGCTGATCCGCAGACAGACAGAATGACAGACTGACAAATGTCTGTCAGACGGGTAAAACGGGTATTGCAGGCCCCGGACAGCTGGCGTGGCGATCTGGGTACCTAGGCTAACAGTTGCGACTCCCGATCGCAACAACCTTTGCTGCGTGTCACCTCTCACTCTCCCCATTTCCTGTCAGACTATGTATACTATCTATTTATATTATTTTATTATTATCTATAAATTAGCCAAATCTATGTCTGTGTGTCTGTGTTTATGCCTGTAGCCAATCAGATGGGGGCAAAGGGCGACGTCATAACATCGGGCATATACAAGGGCCACGATAGGGGCCGTCTGTGCCCGTATAGCCAATCAGATGGGCATAAATGGGCATATATCTGATAAGCTTGAGGATTGGTGGATTGGTGAGCTTCACATGATATTTCGGCCAACCAGACTAAAAATGGTCCAATCTCCATGATTGGTCAACTTTCACGTGACATAACCTAACATCTGACTATAAAAAGGGCGGGGCGGGCGTAAACCTCTACTATCTAACCAGTAAGACTCCCTGATAGGGAGATAAGCGACCGTCAGGTCACAGCGTGATTTTAGGGCAAAATGTGTAGGAGTAGTGTCCAAAAATGTGTTTGAAGAAATTGGCCTGTTGGTGGCGCTATATGGGACAGATTCACATTGATGAGATGAGTGTAGACATACTGTGTACCGATTTGCGTGATTTTAGGGCAAAATGTGTAGGAGCAGTGTCCAAAAATGTGTTTGAAAAAATCGGCCTGATGGTGGCGCTATATGAGACAGATGCATGTTGATGACATGAGTGTAGACATACTGTGTACCGATTTGCGTGATTTTAGGGCAAAATCTGTAGGAGCAGTGTCCAAAAATGTGTTTTAAAAAATCGGCCTGAAGGTGGCGCTATATGGGACAGATCCATGTTGATGACATGAGTGTAGACATACTGTGTACCGATTTGCGTGATTTTAGGGCAAAAATTGTAGGAGCTGTGTCCAAAAATGTGTTGTGCAAGAATCTGCCTCATGGTGGCGCTAGAAGAGAGTCATGTGTGAATTGATGTTGTGATTTGGCAGGCAAGGAGTATGTGTGCAAAATTTGGCATGGATCGGGGCAACGGTTGTGGAGATATGAGCAGGGCAAAAGTATGACAGACGGACGGACGGACGGACGGACGGACAGCTGGTGGAGGTTTTGATAGTAAATGAAGGCAGAAGAAGCCAAGAAATTATCTTTAAAAAAGAGAGAAATTGGTATTGCATAATGGGGTGGGGCATTCAGGGAGTTTTGTTAGTACTATGATACAGTACCATGATGTTAGTCATCTCCATGTTGGGGCATATGGAGAGACAGACCCACACAGTCGGATACATAGATTCTTGAGTAGCCTAGTTGGCACAGTACCCCTTATTGGACTAATCTATCACACTCACTGGAGTCTGTCGGTCAAGCGGTTGGTTTGCACTGCTCAAAAATGCATGACACACACACACACACACACACACAAATTGTGTGTTTTTGACATTTCCTGTATGTCGCATTACTTTACTTGTCAAATTACTGCACAAATCAATCAACAAAATTTCCAAACTTAACATGACTGCATCGACTGGTTGTTTGTCAACCCCTTGTGACAGCAACCAATCCATCAAGTTGACAGCACCAGATAACTGCAACCACAAGTGCGGCCACGGAAACATTCTAAGCTAAATGCGGTGTGTGACTCCAAAAACCTTTGCACAAGAGATCAGTAAATAAGAATACACATTTACTCACCAGGTCCTTTGTAATCTTGATGCTTCAGTTTATTGGTTTTAAAGTGATCCCTGACTAATACGACAAATATGCCTTAATACATTATAATTGTCCTCTATAACTACAATGTAAAATTAAAAACACCTCAATTATTTTATTTATTCTAGAAATAGCTAATCTTTCACTCAATAGGGGAAATGCCCGTCGCAAGTTGATGATGTCATAAATGTCAAGTGTGATCTATCCCTATGGAATGTATGGCATGCATGTGAAAATAAAAACGAACTTAATACTTCCTATGGTTAATATGAGCATCAAATCAATATTTCAAATGTGTTTGTGTTTTGTTTTTTTGCAAATGCATGCCATAAAAATTACACATGACATTTATGACATCATCAACTTGCGACAGGCATTTCCCCTACTGAGTGAAAGATGAGCTATTTCTAGAAGAAATAAAATATTTAAGGTGTTTTTAATTTTACATTGTAGTTATAGAGGACAATTATAATGTACTAGAAGCTGGGCCGCCCTTTGGGCGGCCCAGCGTCTAGTCGGCGACCTGGCCAACTCGGGAACGATGTAAATAGAGAATGAATGCCCCGCCCTTTAATGCAAACCCCATTATACCTGTTGTCATAGGACCTGTTTTGACCATCTGTTTGCCTGTGTCCATTTATGCCCATATATGGAGATATCTGTATCTGTCTGTCTGTCTGCGTCCATTTTATGTCCATATATGGAGATCACTGCAGATATAGTTCTGGGTCCATTTTATGCCCATATGCCCATATATGGAGATATCTGTCTATTTGCGTCCATTTTATGCCTGCCCCACCCTTTAATGCAAACCCCAATATACCTGTTGTCATAGGACCCGTTTTGACCATCTGTTAGCCTTTGTCCCCACCCTTTAATGCAAACCCCAATATACCTGTTGTCATAGGACCCGTTTTGACCATCTGTTTGCCTTCTGTTAGCCTTTGTCCCCACCCTTTAATGCAAACCCCAATATACCTGTTGTCATGTTGTCATAGGACCCGTTTTGACCATCTGTTTGCCTTCTGTTAGCCTTTGTCCCCACCCTTTAATGCAAACCCCAATATATGGAGATCTCTGCACACACAGTACCGGTTGCGGAAAACTCTGATGTCAGACATCAGCTCCGCATTCGGGGATTCATTTTATGCCCATATCTGGAGAACGCGCGTGCCGGTGGGAAGAACGGTTCTCGAGATTCACATACATACATACACATTCACAGAGATTTTTTGTTGACTCCTGGCGTACGTGATGTCAGAGCCTTTTATGAAGTGATGTCACAATGAGTCAGCGATTGTGCCGATTTCCTCAGGAACAGCCTGATGTTAACAATCAGCTCCGCGTAAGGAGATTCCGAACGTTTCGCGCCGCTTCGGGAAAACCGCATGCCGAGTCGGGCCGAGGCCCGGCACTGCACTCCGCGCCGCAGCGGGGAACGCGCGTGCCGAATCTGAAGCCGGTGGGACGAACGGTTCTCGAGATACGCGGATTACAAACAAACAAACAAACAAACAGACAGAACCCGTTTTGACCATCTGTTTGCCTGTGTCCATTTATGCCCATATATGGAGATATCTGTATCTGTCTGTCTGTCGGCGTCCATTTTATGTCCATATATGGAGATCACTGCAGATATAGTTCTGGGTCCATTTTATGCCCATATATGGAGATATCTGTCTATTTGTGTCCATTTTATGCCCATATATGGAGATCTCTGTATCTGTCCGTCTGTGTCCCTTTATGCCCGTATATGGAGATATCTGTTTATCTGCGTCCATTTTATGCCCATATATGAGATCTCTGTCGCTTTTTGTTTGTTTCTTCTTTAAGCAGAATACACAGCCTGCTTAAATCTGCATCATTCAAGTCATCCTCCCAGTCCCACGCTTTGTCGCTTGTCTTATGTTTTTGTCTCTTTTATTTTCTTTTTTGGAGCGGACCCCATGAATGCCCCATCCTTTAATGCAAACCCCAATATACCTGTTGTCATAGGACCCGTTTTGACCATCTGTTAGCCTTTGTCCCCACCCTTTAATGCAAACCCCAATATACCTGTTGTCATAGGACCCGTTTTGACCATCTGTTTGCCTTTGTCCCCTTATGCCCATATATGGAGATCTCTGCACACACAGTACCGGTTGCGGAAAACTCTGATGTCAGACATCAGCTCCGCATTCGGGGATTCATTTTATGCCTATATCTGGAGAAAGCGTGTGCCGGTGGGAAGAACGGTTCTCGAGATTCACATACATACATACACATTCACAGAGATTTTTTTGTTGACTCATGTGGCGTACGTGATGTCACAGCCTTTTATGAAGTGATGTCACAATGAGTCAGCGCTTGCACCGATTTCCTCCGGAACAGCCTGATGTCAACAATCAGCTCCGCATAAGGAGATTCCGAACGTTTTGCGCCGGTTTCGGAAAACCGCGAGTCGGGTCGGGTCGAGGCCCTGCACTGCACTCCGCGCGGCGGCGGGGAACGCGCGTGCCGAATCTGAAGCCGGTGGGATGAACGGTTCTCGAGATACGTGGATTACAAACAAACAAACAAACAGACAGACAGAGATTTGTCGCATTTATAGATAGATTAAGACATATTTGTCGTATTAGTCAGGGATCACTTTAAGAGTTTTTCTCTTTTTTTTTACAGACTTCAGTGACAGATCGCTAACCAGGAAAAACTAAGCGATATTATAATCACATCCCTGCAAGCCAAATTACGTCATGATGACGTTATGATAACGTCCTCCGGTGACTCCGGTGATGTTCAGAACTAGGCCAGGTCACAGCCCATATGGGGATGATCTTGACGTCATTACCAGGACGTCATATGGTCTATAGGATTATAGTTATTGTTTGTAATGTTAGTAGAAATATGAGCATGTAAGGTTATATTCTGGGACATATATGACTAGTTATGATATTTATCTGGCCTGGATTGGACCTTCTCTGATTAATCCAGGATGTCTGTTTTCTTGGTCAGGATTTATGTTGGTTGAAATCGGGTGATATTCTAGGCAGATCTGACGATCTGTCATGGTTTGACTTGATCTGGCCCCAATCGAGACGTCACTGATTGGTCCAGGTTCTGACCGTGTTTGTTGGGATTTATTATGCTCCTGAAGAGCCAACTGCCAGCTTGGTCCACATGACAAACCATGTGTGGCAGGCTAAAACTCCCCTTCTGGCATCTATATTTACATGCAAACACACATATACATACTGTACATACAAACCGCTTTGATTGCCGACATGAAAGCAAATTCTTTCTCAGTTAGCATTGCGGCGCCTGTAAATTGCATATGACAGCAGAGGCGACGTAGGCTGTACGCATGGGCCCGCTGGAACAGAACCTTGTTTCACTAGAGGCACATTAACATGGGGTTAAACCAACAGTGGGAATGGGGGAGAGATGCGATTAGGAGAGAAAGGGCACTTGGTATGGGGTCAGGTTACAAGTGGCCGACCCCAGACCCCCCCCCCCCCCCGGCCCCCCAAACATTGTCCTGTCAGGAGAGAGACAGGAGAGAGTAGTAGGAGGAGGAGGAGGAGGAGCAAGACTGTTGAGTGACATTCAGACAAGGCCTTGTCTCAATAGCCTCTATTCAGCTCGCTGCTGTCACTCACTTTGGCACCCTGATTGAGCACAACGATTCCTGATCGAATCACACACATCAAAAACCAATCACATAGGGGTTCAACCTGGGCTACATAATAACTTTATAGATTTTTTGTGCACAACATATCTGAATAATATAACAAGTGGGGGGCACGGTGGCGCAGTTGGTAGTGCTGTCGCCTGACTCGCCTCACAGCTAGAAGGTCCCGGGTTTGATTCCTGCGCTGTGCCTGGGCACTGTGGCGTGTTCTCTCTCCGCGTCATCAGCGCCCACACCCTAGGTGGGGTTGGCGAAAGGGCCTTTCTGTGTGGAGTTTGCATGTTCTCCCTGTGTCTCCTAGGGTATACCCTCACAAAAACATGCAGTAATCCTGGTCTCTATAATGATGGAGGGTAAAGGAACTGGTTGGAATAATGTGGTCCTTCCACGCGCTACATCCAACTGGGGAAGCTCTCAGAAGCCAGAAGTGGCCTGCTCACTCCTCATGCACTGAAGGAAGTGTGAGCTCAGTTCGGGGCTCTCCCCAGGTTGGCAGAGGGAGAGCAGAGCCCAGGATTACAGCTTAGGCAATTGGCACTGGGTGAAAATGGGTTACAAAATCGTGGGATAAAGATTACATCGAAAGATTATAATGATACAACAAGTATCTATCTAAATAGACAATGTTCAGATCCAAAGAAATAAGTAATGCTAGAGCACTGGTGCCCAAACGGTGGGTTGGGACCCATTTGTGGGTCGCAGACACATTTTTATTTTATTTTTACCTTAATTTTGCTTTTAACTCTATCCACGCTTTGGACGTTCCCGTTCGCCCCATTTTTGACGGCGGCGCAATGCCAATTGTACGTTCTTTGGCTCGTTCTTTTGTACCTTGGTTTGATGTCTGTAAACTGATGAGGGGTCGCGCGGGTGTGTACCGTAGAGACAGCTCCCGTAAAAGTACTCTCAAAAACCCACTGGACGTTAGCATCAATGGAGTAACAAAACACTTCCATGTTATTTTCTCTGGATCTATTGCTCTGTAGCGACTGAGCTGCCTTGACAGACGGCAGCCTACTGCGGCCATTTTCACATTGATTCTTGCATGAGGCTGCCCTCTACTGCTGGTAGAGCCACGGTACACCTATTTAAGGAGAAAATAAAATAATAATGATGAAAAAAAAATAATACATCTTTGTCTATAACATCGCAAAGGTAAGGTGCTTTTGCTGGCACAAAACCCAATAATAAATAACAACATCTGGCACTGAAAAAGTTAATTATTATCTCAAAACATTGAAAAAAAACATTCCCCAAATAGATTGACTAATTAAAAAAAAAAAAAATGATTTTATGAGTCATTTCATTAATAAATAAAATGAATTAATGAAAATAGCCGATCTACAAGCTTACAACGCGGCGTGAAGCGACGCTTTGTGAGCTTGTAGATCTGCTGTTTTCACTAGTTTGAGTCTCATTTCTCTTTTGGGTCACAAGCTCAAATGTGAATTGTCAGACTGGAGTGCAGTCAAACAGGGTTCCCTGCATACCTTATTCGGCAATATAATTTGGAGATTATTTTCATAGTTCCTGACGCAGCTGCTGCGTCGGACCGGTATTCACAGAGTGCGTGGCCTCAAGTCACTCCTGTGTGCGTAATGCATGACCACCATTGTGTGCGATGTGGGATTGTCCTCACGCCTGGCGGTGACATCATGCCAGGAGATGAACCCCAGCGCCGGGTCAGGCCCTAATGAGACCCGCCGCACGGTCATTAGAGGCGCTGGGCGGAGGGTGAAAGTTACACTGTGGGCCTTCCTCCGTTCCCTCTCTCCATTCCTCACCCCCACCCCCATCCCATCCTCCACCTCTCCACCAGCTGGCCAACAGATGGAAGGACCTGTTGGCCAAAAAATGCGAAGGAGGGAAAGGGATTGAGGGAGAGGAGCGCAGTGGAGGAAAAACGGCATTTGACAAGACAGTCATCGTGAGTCAGTCGTTTGAATGACGATGCAAAAAAAAAATGGCTGACACCTGGATCAGAGAGTGGAGTGGTTTTCCAGCATTTGTTCTCCCCTTGCTCTAGACCAGTGGTTCTCAACCTGTGGGTCGGGACCCTCAGGAAGGTCCCCAAATTATTTTGGGGGGTCCCCAGATGATTAACTTTATGTGCAACGTTGTTATCCCACTCAACAGTAAACAAACCAACATACAGTATAAGTGTATTGAGGGTATCTGCACATTTCTAAAGTGAAAATTTAAGGACTTTGTAATACCTCTAAAATGACAAATTAAACATTGGCCAAATTATCAAATATTAAAAGGAGAAATTGTGAAAATAGCTGATACATGCTCACTGAGCATGTAGATCTGCTATTTTCACAATAGAACCGTGTTATACAAAATGTAATGGCTCAACTCTTAGTGCTCGTCAGGGGGGTGGGGGGGTCCCCAGTTAAAATATGATTATTTTGGGGGTTGTGGCCTGAAAAGTTTGAGAACCACTGTTCTAGACAGGTGTGATCTGATGGGTTTGCGCTCCGGAATGGATTATGCAATGTTACTCTGTGTTGTGTTGACAGTGCTTGTGAAAGGGAGGAAGGCACATTTTGTGGGGAAAGAGAAGAGATGGGAATGTCACTGGATTTGAAACAGACCTGGTGGGGAAATGGGCACAGCCTGTGTGTGTGTGTGTGTGTGTGTGTGTGTGTGTGTGTGTGTGTGTGTGTGTGTGTGTGTGTGTGTGTGTGTGTGTGTGTGTGTGTGTGTGTGTGTGTGTGTGTGTGTGTGTGTGTGTGTGTGTGTGTGTGTGTGTGTGTGTGTGTGTGTGTGTGTGTGTGTGTGTGTGTGTGTGTGTGTGTGTGTGTGTACTAGGGGTAACGATACATTTTAACAATGATACGATACGCATCACGATATTGGTTAATTCATCGCGATACGATTCGATTCAATGATTTTAAATCGATATAGTAATTATTTAGCAAAGAAATGAATGTGTCATGATAGTGCATGCAAGAGTAGCTATATAGAATGGAAAAGTAATTAAACCCCTCTTTTTAATTTTGCCTCTTAAATAGGGCTGGGGCGCTATCGACATTTTGTTACCGCGATTACCGTCTTCCCATTTACCGCCGGTATTTCGGTAATTACCGCACCCCCGTATCTATTAATTAAGGTTCGGCGATAAGCCAAAATATTGCAATCATCTTCCCAAAAGTCGCCTCTCCACAGCCTGACTGCCCGAGTTATACTTCTCCGTACAGCACAGCGGGTCTGGCTTTGAAAGGAGCAGATCTACAAGCTCACAACACTTTTTAGATCTGTGCACTGTCGGGTTACCATAGTGACGTAGGCTAGCTACTTGGGCTTTTCAGACAAACAGCTGTGTGTGAACAAACCAGAAGGATGGGTAGTCAGATCATGTACAGTGATTCTGTAAACTCACGTAACGTCTCAACTCTCAAATCGCAGTGATTGAGTGCAGCTATATACAGGTTTTAGTTACAAGACTTGACAGAAAAGGTTATAAAATCGCCGACGCGCCGCCGGACGGGGCACAACGCGCGACGCGGTGGAAAAAGTAAAATAGTTTCATTTTCGGTTTTAGTCCACGCGGCCCGCGCTCCGCCAGTAATCCGTATGAATAAAAAAGAAACTGCTACAACACAAGGTATGTATTAACATCCTTGTGTCGTGTGGATTACAGAAAGTTTACGCTGCTCTGCTCTGTACTCCTACGACGCTGCTGCCTGCCCAGGCTTTGCAGGTCTGTGTCTCCGAGTGACGTATGTGGCTTCCAAACATGTGGTACACGGCCCAGAGCAGAGCGGCATGGAGCGCATGCGGTCCTCGATTCTCCCCCGTTTTAAAACTCGCCTGTTTTCCAATAAAAAATAGACTTTTTTTTTGTCTTTTTTACCGCGGTAAGCACACTGACACCGCGGTAGACCTCGGTATACGGCGGTACGGCGGTACGGCGGTTACCGTCCCCAACCCTACTCTTAAAATGGCTAAATACAAGGCACAAATACTTAGTTTCCATACAATCAATTATTTGCACGGCAAAACGATTCGATGCCGATTATCTGCATTGTAAAACGATACCGATACGATACAAAGCCAAAACTATATGAAAAAATATATGCTTTTGCACATCGATATATTCGATCATTGCAAATTAAAATAGATTCTTCGATTAAATCGTTACACCCCTAGTGTACACACATGCGTGGTCAGGGAGCAGTGCAGTGGTGCAGCTCTCTGTCCTGCTGTTATTTACCTTCTAGAGAGGAAACCAGAGGGTGTGGTGATGTGTGGATCAACAGAGACTCACTCTGCTCCATTTATCCAAACAGAACAGAACACCACCCCCACATCAGCTGACAGCTCAGTCTGTAGGAGAATATGTGTGCGGCTGTGTAGATACAGTGGTTCAGGCCGCAATCTCCAAAATAATCATATTTTAACTGGGGACCCCCCCAAAATAATCATATTTTAACTGGGGACCCCCCAAAATAATCCCCCCCCCCCCCCCCCCCCCCCCCCCACACACACACACACCCAGACGAGCACTAAAAGTTGAGGCATTACATTTTGTATAACATGGTTCTATTGTGAAAATAGCCGATCTACATGCTCACAACGCCTCGCATGTAGAGGGGTTCCTCATAGTTCACAATCACATCCACCCCTTCCTCATAGTACACAAGCACGTCCGCCCCCTATCGTTCCGTATACCTATTAAACTTTATTCAGTTGTGAGGTCTCTTACTAGTGAAGCGTCGCGTTGTTAGCTTGTAGGTCTGCTGTTTTCACTAGTTTGGGTCCCGGGCAAAAGTCTAATTTCTCTTTTGGGTCATGAGCTAAAAAGTTTGGGAACCACTGTGTTGTGAAGCATTTTCCTTCACTGAGCGACATTTTTGCATTTTCCTTCGCTGAGCGACATAAAGGCTGTTTATCCAATGCTAGTTGTAAAACGTTGTGTACAAAACTGTCTCTCAACTATTTTTCCTTTCTTTCTCTGTGATAGTTGTCGGTAAACCCAAAATTATATAGCCTACATTTACGATGGTAGACTGCACATTTATTTCCCAAAATACTCAAAATATTTATGTATTGTTTATTTAGACTAGCCCTATTCCTTTCGGTGATTTACTTAAATCAGTTGTTGTTGCTGCCATTATAAATGACTTGTTTCAACAATTTTGTCACATACATCACTAGTGTGTGGTGAGAGATGTATAATGTTGTAATGGTGGCTTTGTGCGAACAATGCGTTTGTGTGATCAGAAATTCAATGGAGGAGAAATATTGAAGAGAAGCAGGTAGCATTTCAAGGCAGAAAGATGTGCAGATCATAATACACCTCTGTACCGCCATGCCAGCTGTGTAACGATACAGGAGCATCAGTGCGAGGATGGAAAGGATGCAAAACAAAACTTCTTTGAACTCCAATCTCCCTATACTTCCTAGATATATGAACTTGGGAGGTATGCATTCCTATGCACTAGATGAGATGAACTCTATAGATGACTTTCATTCAATTCATTCAGTTTTATACTGTTTCTATCTGGTTATGCTTGTTCTTTATTACCTGTACATGAATTCCTCTAGTTTTTGGGATGTATTTATTTAGATTGATAGTTATTTTATTTTATGAATTTTTGCTCTTGTCTTTTTCCAAAGCTGCTTGGATAACAAATGACTAATAATGCAATCTTGAATCCGTGCACAGACAGCTGGCAGACGTTGATTCTGAATACCCCCCGCCCCCACCCAATTTAGTTTCTCTTATACAAAGAACAGTGATATGGCGAGATGGGGCAACTTTCCCACCTTGAACAGGCAGTATAAGACGAGTTTAGACGTTGCCCTGTATGTACAGGTGCCAAAAAAGGGTATTGGAAAAGGAAGTCAGGTCTTAGTTTTATTGCCGTCTTTGTTGACTTTTGGATTGGAGAGCCATATTGTAGCATGATATTCGATAAGTTCATTAAGTTGTGTAAACACTATAATGTGTTGATTGATATGGTATCTGATTAACAACCTTTTCTGTGTTTATTGTTCATACCCTTCCAAATAAAATCAATTACATCAGCTTTGGGTGTGGGGATTTTTTTTAAGGCAGCAGTTAGATATTATCAAAATATTTTGAATGTAATGGATTTATGATTTTATTACCCAAAGGCCGCTGACGCGCTTAAATGGTTTTCATTAAAGTTGCAAGGTCAAAAGCACCTGAAGAAACATTCTCTCAATGGCGTTGTTGACAGAACCACTGCACTGAGTCATGGTGTTTAATAACTACGTCATTTCAATTGGAATGATCAGTGAATTTCCATTGGGCCATTTTCTCTAGCATAAATTCAGTAAGTTGTATAATCATTATCATGATCTTTCATTTACCAATGGCATGGTGCTGCCAATTTTCTGTGGAGGTTAACCGTCAACATTTGTTCCATTTAATAATATATACACTCCTTAATATAATAAACTCGTGAGATTTTGGGCCCAGTCGCCCTTCATTGGATGTTTGTGTCCCATAAGAACTCAGTATCTTGTTTACATTTGCCATGTCACATGTCATTGTCACCCACTAGTGAAAAAGTGACAAACATCAACCTATTTCAAAACAATGAGAAACTTTACAAAAGGGACGGGTCCCGTTTAAACGCTAAAGCAATACTTTCAGTTCATGATGATGGGAGGTGTTGGCAGAATACTGGCTTGCCATTTGGTTTCAATCCAAACCTAAGGCTCTGAATAAACCCGAAAGGCTTGCTCAAACACTTCACACCCATTTAAATTAATTGCAACACAGCCATTGGAGTGGTACATTTGACAGCACTGCTTTGTTTCAGAAATTTGGCTTGGAAACGATAATAATGTAAATGCATTCTTAAATATTACTATTGTTTCGAAAAATGGTGAAGCGAAATGGACTGTTACAAGTGTTTTTTCTGTGTGGAAGGGAATGCCGCAAAAGTTTGAGAGTTCACACGCTGTCTTTGTTTACTGTTCATTCCTCCACAGTTAATTCAATTACCTGTCATTATCGCGACTTCCAGCTTCATCCTTCCACTGTTAATGCAACAACCCATCATGAATAGGTTCAGCCAACCATAGTTAGTTGTCATGAATTCGACCTTCGGGTTCCAGTGAATGTGAGACATTATTGTTTTGTTGGGGCGATGATGTCTCTGCTTGGCTACTTAACAGTAAGGTGCATAATGATGATGACATCTGCCCTGATGACTTTGACACTCACGTGGCACATTGTTGCTATTGCTTCCTGTCGGAGAGTGGGAAAGCAATAGGTCAACTGTGATGAGAACGTATTCATGATGTGCAAGTCTTTAAAGAGCGTGCATCCTGGAATTAAGTTCAGATGTCTTTCTTATCTTTGGTTTGTTGGGGTTTGAAATAAATTACACACTTACATTGAGTATATTCTATCTTGACTGATGTACTTTTCAGTTAGGAATTTCCTTTTGTGAATAATGTTGCCTGTGCTTTTCCAACAACATCAATGATAATCACTGTTGAGCCTACACTGTATATAGAGTATATTCTATCTTGACTGTTATCTACTTTTCAGGCTCATGGACATTAGGAATTTCCTTTGTGAATAATATTGCCTATGCTTTTACAACAACATCAATGATAATCACTGTCATTGCTCTATCTCAGGTTATACCCATCACTTCCTCTCACCCCTCCCTCGGCCTCTGCTCTGCCTTCCTTACAGCCCCTACCTATAAAATGCTAATTTGCAATTGTCCCCGGGTCGAGTTTTTTTTTTCGCACTTGAAAGCACACTCGACCAGGCTCTCCCAGTCAGTGGTAGGAGCAGGCACGTGCACACATAGACATCAAAGGGGGCTTGAGCCCCTGCCCTTTTATCCGTCCGTAAAAAAGTGCCCTCCCCAGACCATGCATGCAGTTTTCACTATGGTGAAAGAAATGCAAATGTCCACTTTCATGCCATACCTGAAGGCAGCATTCAAGAGAAGTGCCTTGTCCAAACTCTCCTGAATTTGAATGCAGCATCTTATGTTGAAAGAATTGCCCTCTCTGTGTGAAAATCCATGCCGTTACGCCACATCTCCAGTATTGACTTGAATATGCTTAGTTTAGTGTGGTATCAAGTACCGAAAATAGCCGACCTCCAAGCTGATAGCGTTGTGAGCTTGGAGGTCTGTTATATTATATAGCTTGGAGGTCTGTTATATCAATATTTTCACCAAAAGGCCCTTTTAGAAATGTCAGTCCCTGCCTCTCTAACATTCTCTGCACGTCCCTGCAGCCCCTACCTATAAAATGCTAATTTGCAATTGTCCCCGGGTCGAGTTTTTTTTTCCGCACTTGAAAGCACACTCGACCAGGCTCTCCCAGTCAGTGGTAGGAGAGGGGCAGATGCTCTCCAACCCACTTTCCTGTGTGAGAAAATGGCTATCACAGGACTCTCCTCGGGGCTTTACTCTTCTCCTCCTTGGTTTTGTCCTGCTGGGGCCACAACGCATGGCCTTTCAGACTTCATAGTGCAGCCTCAGCACACACAGAGTCCTGGCTGTTGTCTGTCTTTTTGAAAGAAATACTCCCAAAGGCCAGACGGTTCAGGGTCGTTCGAGCCTGGCGGAATCCTAAAAGTTTAACACTGTATGTGGTGTGTTTGTTTTTAAGGGTGCAGAAATTAGTTTTTTTTATTTTTACCGCCCCGCTCGTAATCCAATTCTGGCAAAAGTTGCAGCTTTAAGTAACGACGTGAGAAACACGCTTGATTGGACGTTTACAATGCCCAGTTGAACGACCAAGGAATGTTTGAATGAGCATGTTTTTATTCCCTGTGTAAAGCTCGAGTGTGAAGACGGATGGCATCCTGTGGAGCCGATTGACCCACTGACGTGTGTCGCGTATACAAGTTGTCTCACTGTAAATCTGCGGTTTGTGTTTTCTGATAGTTCAGTAGGCACTTAAAATGGATTTATGTTGTTATGAGCAGCGGGTTAGAGGTCACTCCCTAGAGAAACTGCTAAAATAAGCTGTTTTGCTCGTACAGACCCTTGAGGATTGCCCATAAACCCCAAATTCCACTCACAACTGAAATCCCTTTGTACCCATGCACCCCACCCCACCCCACCCCCCTTTACGTCCTGGAGAGACGTGAATGAAAAATTGCAGGGCATTGACCAACCACATAAGGATTGTTTTTGTTTGGTCTTGAGACTTTCTCACATTGTTACTGACTGAGAATGCTGTCTGCTCAGCTTTAGGCTGTATATTGGTTAGATCTTATTTTGACGTTGACTAATTTGGCCCCATTAAGCTAATTAGTCTAGAGGTGTGAGTAAAAACTTGTGATATTGGATGTTTGGCTGAAGGAGCTTTTTTGTGTAAAATTGTATTTGTCAAGATTGGGAGAGAGGACAAAACACAATTCAATAATTCTTTGCTGTAATTGAATGTATTATGAATGTATGTGAATATACGGTAAACATTCTGTACTATTCTTCTGTAGTCCAGCCCAGAACTATGGTGCTCGGTCACCCTGGGGACTCTTTTGCCGAACACCCTGGGAAAGACAGAACAGAAGCATTATATAAGTATTAAATTACACATAACATAACACAATCAAACATCACATTGCCATTATATTGCAATATATTGTATTGCACTGAAACATATTGCACCCTCTCTTATTTATTCTCTCAGTTTACTATCAGATACAGCTTGTCCGTGTCTGTCCAGACGTCCGTCCGTCCGGGTTACGCCTGACACTGTGGTTCCCCTGACACATCACTGTGACATTACAGGTGACATCACAGTGATGTCAGATACTGGTGACATCAGGGACGTGCTGGCCATTGGGAAAAGCGGGACAACTCCCGAACGGCTGTTTTCACTAGTTTAAATCATTTTTAAAATGATAAATACAAAACAAACGGTTTTGGACATACAAAGTTTCCACCCGACAACAACGAAATATAACTCTTGTAATTGGTCCACTGGCTTGTCACTTTGTCACAAATCTTTGAGTAGCAGCAGCGCTATAGAGAGAGATCTCTCTATAGCGCACAATGAGGGCCTCTCCAACTCTTTTTCCCGGGCTGAATCAGGGGCCCAGCACGTCCCTGGGTGACATCACAGTGATGTCAGATACTCAGAGCTCAGAGATCTCCATACAGTATATGGGCATAAAAGGGATTGTATCCCAGATGATGCCCTGTTAGGAGAACCACACTAACTTAATCTATATATGGCCAAGACAGATAAGACAGATGGCGCGACCTCACCCTGCTTTTCGCCCTTAGGCATCTGACTGGTATGTTATGTGAAACGGCACATCATGTCTCCGTCTGAACGTGTACACCTTTTTATGTTCTACGGGTTTGCTGCTCTGACATCACGCTGACATCACTGTGATGGTCAGGGGAACCACAATCACAGCTGCTGTGGAAAAACAACTGAAAGAGAGCATTCAGTTCATCCACACAATGTATGATTCATGTGTGTTTTCAGATTAATCGGTAAGAGAAATGAGCGGCACTGGCAATTGGCAATGTCTCTCTAAAACTCTTGGATATGCATCTACAATTTAGGAGTGTATGTGCAAGTGTGTGTGTGGGTGTGTGTGGGTTTATGTGCAAGCATGTACACGTTGAGCAAGTGTGTCTAGCCAACGTGTATTGTCTCTGAGGCTGGAGATGCTGGCTAGGAGCTGCGACGGGAGACCTGCTGATAAGATCAGGAGATGCCTGGAGTTATTGGAGTCTCACCTTTCAGGCTGTCATTTCCTCTTTTACATGTCTCCGTTTAAAGATGTAATAGAATAACCTTTATTGGCCTGTTAGTACCCAACCTAAACAAGCCGTGTTTCCCAATGCGCTCTGCAGGAGCTGCTCTGCTGAGACAAGTGTGATGAATAGGTTACTGTCAAGAAGTAAAATTCATAGACTAGCTTTTAATGTACCTGTACAGTTGATGATGTACGTTCATTACACACAGATTGCCTTTCTACGTGTCAAAATAAATGAATATTAAATGGGGACACTATACCCTGGGACCAGCGGACATACTGTAATGTAGGCTAGAAGAGCCAGAGGGCAGCCAACCAGTTGGAATGGGAACATTCCATCTTCCCACGTCTTAAATCAAAGTCAAGCGCCAAAACCTGTCTCTTATGGAGTAAAGCAGTTTTGTTGAGGCCATACTTAAGTGTTTGGCAGCTACATGGGAGTGGAACTCCAGCACCTCATTGTTGTCTGTACTGTCAACTGTTGTTTTCCGAGCCACAGTGTAGAGTCCAGTGGTTGGAGGGCGTGAGCTGGACTCAGTGGTCCTTGTTTAGTGGAAGACGCCATCGCCACCATTATTAAGCCCAGCGTTTGCCAGTACCATAATAAACTCCAAACAATGGAGGTTGCTAACAGTGGCCAGCCAAGCCCCAGGGGCTGCTCGAAAAATTACTTCTTGAAGAGGGCTTGAGAAGGGGCCTTTTGTGTTGCTGCGTGAACGAGCACACGTTTGTGCGTGTCTGCGCAGTTGTGATCTGTTTTCCGCTGCCATTTTGTAACGGTGACACCTCGCATTTAAACAAAAGAGCTTTTCAGCATATATGCAATCACACAAAATATACCCCCATGTTTATAGTCAAAAGAATGCCAGAAATGTTGCCAGTCTTTGATGCAAAATGACTGTTGCTTCAAAATGTGATGCTATCATCCCTAAATAAACTATGATGAGAAAGCACTAGATAAGTGCTGCTAGCATCATCCTGGTTTTCATCATGGACAACCTTACTTTAACAATGGAACTGGTCCAGGGCTTTAGAGCTTGTATAACTCATCAACAGACTTTGTTTTTACAGCTTTACTTAAATTAAGACATTTCTGGCATGTAGTTTACTGCACATGGATTCTTCCCTCTGTCCCTGTTTGTTTGTCATCTTTGAAGACAAACCCACGCAACACGTTAAAAATTCCCATCATCAATAAATCAGGGAGGAAATCTCACGGCAGTGCGTGGGGTGGGGGTTGTAGGGGGGAGTGACTTTAACTCTCACTAGTTAAAGCTGAAGATTTTTCCTTTCCTGTCTTTTAAAGCCATCCTAGAGCCTGAGAGCACGGAGAGGAGCACACATGGCCATAAAGTCTCAGTTGGAGGAATGTAATTGTAGAGAGATTTTTCCCCCTCTTGTCTCTCTCCAGTTGTGAGCGGCCTGTAATCACACCCCATCTCCTCCTGACCCCTTGGCCTTTCCCCTCCTCATGCTATTGGCAACGCTTACAGTACTTAAACAGTGGACAATCTCACCACGGAAAAGTAGTTGATGTCCCATTCATCTCAATCGGTCTTCCCTGTTTCTTGTTTGATTTGTGTGTGTGTGTCTGTGTGTGTGACCCTGATCATATACATAGCTTCCAGCACTGGCTTCAGTATTATGGCTTTTTTTTACGATACATCTTCACGGTTCACCGTGTGACTCCCACTTGACCCTTTCTAATCCTCAGAAACATCAAAGTTCTGTAGAGCAAGTTTGAGGACTCCTGGTGCTTGATTTTTCTTTTAGGTTTAACCCATCTTAAGCTTGACACTGACCGATGAATAATAAAAGATGTCTTTCCCACCTGTTGAGTCTAACCTATGCACTGTGGCATATATGATCCATCTGGTTTCCTTGCCTTCTCCCGTCAGTTCCGTGACATCCAGAATGGTCCTGCAGCCCGTGTGTGTGTGTGTGTGTGTGTGTGTGTGTGTGTGTGTGTGTGTGTGTGTGAGAGTACTGGACAATATTGATATTGTGATATGAATCTTGATATCACTTGGGATTTTGGATATCATGATACTGTTTGTGTGTGTGTGTGTGCGCGTGTGTGTGTGCGTGTGTGCGTGCGTGCGTGCGTGCGTGCGCCGCTCTTCCACTGCCAGCCAGGGAGCTCCTCTAATTTATGAGTCATTTCCTAAAGAAAACATGGTGTCTCTCTCGGGGCAAGTGCTCATATGGAGATACCTGTGGGCAAGGAAGGCTCTACTTGCTCAGTTGAGGGAGAGCGGGAGAAAAGAGGTAGTGGCGGAGACTGATGAGAGTGATGTCTGACAGGAGAGAAGGATTAATGGAGCCCCTGTGACTCCCGGAGAACATCTGGAGCGATGGCATGAGAAGGAAGAGAGGAAGGGAGGCAGAGGGCTGCGAGCAGGGGTGTCGCGCCAAATTCTGGGCCCTGGGTACAAGGATTCACTGTGGGGCCCTTGTGCTTTAACTATTGAAAAATAGCAGATATACAAGCTCGCAGTGCGGCACAAGCGAGCTTGTAGATCTGCTATTTCTTTTTTTCATTGTGACAATTTCAAATCCTTCTATGTTTTTTTTTTTAAACCTATGTTTCTACGTATGTCAGTGGTGCTCAAACCTTTTCATGTGAATGACCCCCAAAATGATATGTATTTGGCTACGGACCCCCATCTCAAAATATTTAGTTCCAGGGACCCCCCAGAAGCAACATTTGAGTTACAAATGTTCGCTTAAAAAATACATATATTCAAAGATATGCACACATTTTCACGACTTTTCAAAAATAGCAGATCTACAAGCTTGCAGCGTGCTGTGAGCTTATATGCTATTTTTCAATAGCTAAAGTATAAAATAATTAAGGCCCCTCCATGCACCTTGGGCCCTAGTAACCCAGTCCCAGTCCCCCCTTGTGACGCCCCTGGCAGCCTGGCTGCGAGACATTGGGACGGAGAGAGTGGGTGATGGTGAACAGAGAAGGTGGGAAGTGATGCTGCGTGTGTTCAGACACCTGAGAGAGAGGAGTCTCAGTTGGCTCGGCAGATATGAGCTCATCAAGCGGGAGTGTGTGTTTATTTCTACAGACAGGTGTGTACGTGTGGCTGAAGACTTATGGGAGTGTGATGGGAGGACGGGGTGGGGTTGCACTGGAGAAGTGCTGAGCTCAGTACTTATTTCTTAAGTCGGGCCTTGTATATGTTCTGTGAACCATCCGGTGCAGACAGGATTTATGATTGGTGGAAAGTCTAGCTCCTAAATTGAACAAAGGAGCCTTAAATGAAATGCTGTGTGTATGGATGTAATTCTCAGGAGTCTGAGCAGTTTCCGGCCATATATGGAGGTTTTTTGTTTTGGTCAGGCCCCATGGTATATACAGCATACTGTATGCTGTGGACCAGTGGTTTCCAAACTTTTCAGGTTGAGACCCAAAAGAAAGATTAGACGTATGTATTTGTACTTTTATATTTTTAAAAGATCTTTGAAATATTAATATTTTTTAAATGTAGGAGAAGAAAATGGGATTTTTACTCGAGCTGTGACCCATAGAAACTGGTCCGTGACCTACAAATGGGTCCCGACCCAGTGTTTGTATGATGGAACAGTTCAAAATGAGTCTTGAGAAATTCTCGACCTACCTATACTTGATGGGCCAATCAGTTGCCTGAGGGAAAAAGCTACCATTAAGTGTGGCAAGAGCTGTGGGGAGGATAGAGTGACACCTAAGCTTCTAAAGTATGTATGTGCACATACATCCAGAGACGGCTAAACGGATGATCCTCAACCGTCTTAGACCCTCTGCTGAGAAACTCACAGAATTCACCCTGTGCGCACACCAGTCGAGCAGAGAGCGCTCATTACTTGCGCCAGCAGAGCGCGCAAGTACTGCATTCTGCTGAGTATGTACGTATGTCGTGTCTGTGTTTGTTTAAGCCTGTAGCCCAATCAGGGACCAGCATTTCTGGCAATGTCATCATTAACAGCCAATGAGGGACCAGCATTCCTGGTGATGCCAGTGGTGATGTCACGCCAGTGGTGATGCCAGGGGTGAGCACACCTCATGGCGTGCTCTTCTGGCTTAGGCCATACATGGCCTACTTGTGCACAGGCCTTAAGTTGGCACCTCGACAGAGTGCAGTTCTAGTTCTGAGCTTCACCTCCAAGAAGCTTTTGACACCAACGGGGGAAACTCATGAACATTCTCGGGCCTATGGTGTTCCTGAGAAGATAGCAGCAAGCTAATAGTCAAACTTTATAGATATTTTTTTGGCTTTTTGCCTTTATTGTTAAAGTGGAGCCGCATTAGGAGCCCAATTGGTGACCAGCCAGCTAGTGCTGGGCCGATAATCCGTGTTGGGAAAGTTCACTTTCTACATGAACTAGTTCAAAGTTCAGTTCACAAATTTAACTAGTTCAGTTCATAGTTCATAATTATTATTATTATTATTTTTCTTTTAAAGTTCATGGTTCGCAAACTGAACTATTTTAGTTTTTTTCAATACGTTGCTGCAAGCTATTATTTGTCAAAATTATTGACAGCCCATTTAACCGCACACAGCAATTATTTCATCCAATTTAACATTGAGGTGCCCACAATGTTTGCAATTTGAAATGTCACCAATTCCGTAATCCTTTCCCACGTTTCTGTCTATCTTGTCATAAAGCTTATTAGCTTTTATTGTGAAGGCAAAAGTTACTAACATCAAACAAAAAAAACTAAACAAGAAGAAATAAAACTTTTATTTTGAAATGCACACCGGATTGAGAGGACACTCTATTGCCCCTCTTGACGAGTGCTAAGTAGTCTCGCGTGGCCAGACGGTTGCCTCCGCGATTTGGTCAAATGCTCCCAGCATACAGTCTGGCAGACCGGGGAAGAAATGATGAGTGCGAAGATGAAGCGGAAGTGAAGCCCCCACGTCACTTCCGTTTCCGTCTCACATCACACACATTTATCATTATATAAACTAGAAGCTGGTCGGGCGGCCCAGCGTCTAGTCGGCGACCTGGCCAACTCGGAACAATGTAAATAGGGAATGAATGCCCCGCCCTTTAGGACCCGTTTTGACCATCTGTCTGCCTGTGTCCATTTATGCCCATATATGGAGATATCTGTATCTGTCTGTCTGTCTGTCGGCGTCCATTTTATGTCCATATATGGAGATCACTGCAGTTATAGTTCTGGGTCCATTTTATGCCCAGATATGGAGATATCTGTCTATCTGCGTCCATTTTATGCCCATATATGGAGTATCTGTCTGTGCCTCCAACTGTGTTGCAGACACAGTGCCGGTTCCCCCTTTAATGCAAACCTCACACCTGTTGTCATAGGACCCGTTTTGAACATCTGTTTGCCTGTGTCCATTTATGCCCATATATGGAGATATCTGTATCTGTCTGTCTGCGTCCATTTTATGCCCATATATGGAGATCTTTGACCATCTGTTTGCCTCTGTCCATTTATGTCCATATATGGAGATATCTGTATCTGTCTGTCTGCAATCCATTTTATGCCCATATATGGGGGCATTCATTTTATGCCCATATATGGAGAACGCGCGTGCCCGTGGGACGAACGGTTCTCGAGATACGCGGATTACATACATACATACACACTCACAGAGATTTTTTGTTGACTCATGTGGCGTACGTGATGTCAGAGCCTTTTATGAAGTGATGTCACAATGAGTCAGAGCTTTCGCCGATTTCCTCCGGAACAGCCTGATGTCAACAATCAACCCCGCATAAGGAGATTCCGAACGTTTCGCGCCGGTTCGGGAAAACCGCGCGTCGGGTCGGGTCGAGACCCGGCACTGCACTCCGTGCCGCGGCGGGGAACGCGCGTGCCGAATCTGAAGCCGGTGGGACGAACGGTTCTCGAGATACGCGGATTACAGACACACAGACAGACAGACAGACACGCAGAGACTTCTCGCATTTATAGATAGATAGATAAAAATCATATAAGCGTGTTTAGCTTGCTGCTTAGCAGAAATGACATTTTAAAATATTTTTTTGAACGTTAATGCCCGTTTTCGATACTCGCCGTTCGGGAGCTGCTATTCCAGACTCTATATAGCATTCAGAGATTGTGGCATAGTTGTCTGGCTACGCGAGACTAAGTGCTAAGTGATTGCCCAATCAGGTCAGTTGCTTGAGGCCTGCTGTTTCCTGTTTATATTTAGCGGTAGGCATGAAGAATCTTCTCTCTTCAGCTTTGAGTGAGACCTGCCTTCAGGCTGTTTATCGGTAGTTTTTTTACAGCATGGCTCTGAAACTAATATCTGATTTTTTTTCCCCCGCTGCGCAATTAAAAAAGAAAAGGTTGTAGGCTACAGAAGCAAGTAGGATGTTGATCAGTCCGTGACTTGGAGGAGGAGGAGGAACAGAATTTCCACTCAACTAAGGTAATTAATAGCATTTATACTGTACCTACTGTGTTCTGATGGCCGCTGTGCCTACTGTATTTTATTGTGTTGAGTGTTTTGACGGCCGGCCGCTGTGCTGCCAACTGCTGCTATAGTCAAAGTGTTGTTCCTGAGGTCAAAAGTAAACCGTAGAAACACGAAAAAACTTTGGTCTTGATAGTTGGATTGATTGATTGAAGAATTTATTATAAGGTTGCATAGGAAAGGTTTCATGACATGAATTCACTGGTACATGGTCAACTAAAATGAGATCCTAGTAAGCTTAACACTCAGCTTATTTACACAGGAATCGCTTTATGTATCTCATAACATGTAAAGACAGGCGGATAAAACACAGTAGGCTACTTTCAAAGTACTTTGTATAGGATATCATCAATAACAGAAAGTGAAAAAATTAATACAAAAAATAGAAGATATTTACAGTGAAGGGGGGGGGGGGAGTATGAGTTTGGTCTTTTACCAGTTTCGAGTAGCAGCTGACTGAAGGTGTTTTTTTCTGAACCAATTTTGAAGGATCGGTGGATGGGGGGCGGTGTGGTGAAAACCTCGCATTGGGGCTCGCCCGGCTTGGCAGGGGGTAGCTACTTACTTACTTAATCCTCTTCGTCCCAAGTGGGACATAAGGCGGGGTAGCTACGCCAGTGGTGAGAATAGCTGATCTACAAGCTCACAACGTGTCGTAGATGCAGCACCTTGTGAGCTTAAAGATCAGCTATTTTCGGCATGCAATACGTCGTATGGCAAAGTATAATAATCAGGCTTTACTTGGCCGACGTGTGTTACTGTTGGACGAGGACGAGGCATGTGTTACTGTTGGACGAGGAGGCGCCGCACACACAGCACTTCAAAGTGACTGCAAAGAAAGAGGAGACGACGGGCACAGTGCAAACAAGCCGAACGAGAGCTGTTCACAATGCCAGAAATAACGTTCATCAAGCAGGAAATACAGTACGTTCATTTCACGTTCGCCCCAAAATATGAACGAGTTCATGCACGATCGTTCATTGAGCGCGTTCAGGCTCAACACTGCCGATAATAGTCAACTATCTAGGGCCTGGATTGCCTTGACAGAACAGGACATGAAGTTCCGGAGGACTCTTGCCTGGAATAACTTTTACGGGATGAGGAGAGAGTGGAAATCTGAGATGGGAGATGACCTCAAGACGTAGCTGCTCATGGCGACAATAGAACGAGTACTTCTGTAAAGGGTTTAGAATTGGATGCTCACATTACAGCAGGAAAAGGCTACAGAAGACTGGTACAAATGGTACTTGATTTAATGGGCTAATTACATCAGAAATGTGGACCTCTACAGGGCCTCCCGCAGGTCACGGACAAGGTCAGAGAGAGAAGGATGAGGCTGGCTGGGCACTGTGTCAGGCACCTGGAACTGATGGTAAGCGATCTGACACTGTGGTTGCCAACCTAAGGCACAGCACGGAGGGGAAGGAGTCACACCACGTAGACACACTGCGGCATGATAGCGCAGCTAGCAAGACTACAGAGCTGGGACACTGATGCCAGATAGGAAGGAGTGGAGAGCAGTTATGCAGGAGTCCTGAGTTGATATCGGCTAGTCCGCACCCTCACATCGTGTGCGTGCATGTGTGTTTGTGTATCTACTGTACTATGAGTTGTGACAGTGTCTGCAGGGGTTGACAGTTGGCGTTTGCTTTCAGGTTGCCCGACGGGCAAGTGCTTTTGAGAGGGAAAGCAACTGTCTTTAGTTCGCTATAAACACAACACAAGATGTGTGGTATTTAAAATAAGTCATTGCATGTCCATATATGGGCATAAAGGATAGACAGACAGAAACAGACATCTCCATATATGAACACAGACAGATGGATACAATGGGTACCCATGCCCAACACTATGACTCGGACATAATATTATTGGTCGGATCAGCAGTGTGAGGGCCTCGTAGCGGCCCGAACCTCTAGTTCTTTAAAACCAACAAACATCTCAGTGTGAAAGATTGACACAGGAAGGGATTGGGTTTGGTTGGACAAGCTGTGAGAGCTGCGGTTCTGACGTCAGCACAGAGGCTGTTAAGATCACTTCAGACGAGGTGGCACATACAAACCCTCAACTCCCTGCTCCCATTCCTCAAGTCTCTCTCTCCATCTCCATCTCGCTCAATGTGTAAAGCGGTACCCTAGCCAGGCAGCCTTTTTACTAGCAGCCTCTTAGTATCCCAAGGCTACAAAAATAAACACTTCAAACGTGCAAACGCCCGCGTCTGTTCTCTCTTACGCAGCAATTATGCATGGGATATTTGAGGCTGAGACACATTAGCTGTCACTGGGGAAACGTATTAGCAGGTGTGTCCAATTGCCAGACCTTTTGTATTTATTTGTAAAATTATCATGGTTCTTCTGGTCCAATGGGGTCCAAATAAATACAGGAACCGACTGAAATGTTCTGCCCTGCACGTTGGGGTTTGTTTTCAATTTAGCCAATTAATCGTCAGACTCGTCTGAATGTTTGCTCTGCTTGTTTGATTTTTGGGGTTTGAGGCTCTATGAAAAACCTCAAGGTTGAGCCATAGGCTTCTGACAGGCTCCAATTGTAGTAAATTATGACCAGTTTTACGATGTCACCTCTCGTTATCTTCACTCACGTTTTAGTTTTGCTTTGGTAACCACATGTGGACTATCACATGGAGGTCATCAGTCATATTTTGTCTCTCTAATGTAATTATTCCAAAGTGTCAGTTTTTTTTTATTTATACTAAACTTGAAATTGTATCCGAGTTCTATACTGTGTTTAATTTGGGAGATGTAGTTTAAAATAATACTGTGTTGATAGGTTCACTCGCTTCTGTCCAACAATATTAAGTTCACTTCAAAATAAGGCACATTCATCAAGGCTGTAAATAATAACATACAGATCATAAAGAGTAGAAGGGATTGCAGCATATAAATATCTCCCCAAGACATTTGGCCTTCTGTTACCATTCATGTTCATTTCCACACAATGCTGTTTCTGGGCTGTATTTAAATCTGCCTTTGTTTGCAATCATTTGCAAAGTTTATATGATCACTGCAACTTATCCACTTTAGAGGCAATCTAGAAAATGAGTCCTAGCATGCAACCCGTTCAGGGGGGTTATGGAAAATCTAGAGAGAAATATTTATAAGCGAGAAAGCCAGCATATACATTAGCCTTACACAGTGAGGTCCTACAGTACAGTACGTGTTCATTTAATTCTGAGAGTGTAAAGATTGTCCATTTGTACATGTAAGTGTCCATTTGGGTACATTTTTACACACTAAAATAAGGTGTTTACTGTGTGGCAATATGTGCACAGCATCCACAAATTCAAATAGAGTTAAGTCTCGTTGTCTTCACAAAGGCTGTGTTACTGGCAGTGAATCCAGATGTTCTTAGAGTCCTTATTAAACAGTAAGCATATTGTCATAGCTGCCATAAATTCTGTGCGCTGTAAGGAGGGAGAAAATGATCTTTTCAGATGGCACTGGGGGTGTCCTTTTTTAGTGTACACCAGACTTTCAAGAAGCTCCCCCCCAACCCTCCCTACAAAGAACCTCAAGCCCCGCCACAGCACTTTGTTCTGCTGTTGCGGTCTTGTTTCATACCTGTAACAACAGGTGGTTTTCATTGATGCTGTTCTTAACGCAGTCCTTTATTTTAACACCCCACCGTAATGTCCTGCTTCTGGGAACGGCCCGTCTGGGATGTGTTTGCTGAAAACGTCTATCTTCGCACTCAACGCTTTTATCTTTCTATTTGCAGACAAGACACATGTGAGTGTGGCTGCAGCATAGAGGTAGCATGAAGAATATCATCGTAAGGCCAGCTGCTCTGTTTATAATTCTTGGTCATTATTTTTAATTGTGTTTGTTGTATCAGTGGTCGGTGGAAGCACTTCTTGTGTCTAACCAGATTCCATGTTTATTCAGTCTCTGGTGATTGCGCAGCAAAAAACTACACTGTAGAATTGAACCTGTCGTCTTTTACAAGGAAGATTTGAGCCATCGCATATACTACACAGCTGTGAAAGTTGCGATAAGACATACCCCGCTGCCCCCCTTCTGGGGTTGTCTGGACCCGAGATGTACCCTCTCCCCTGGGAGAGCCTGGCCCCTACTTTCAAAGATTTTGCTAGAGCGCCACAGTAAAAACATGGTGTTAGATGTTTGGGAGACTGCTTAAAGAGAGTAGAACAAGACAGCAGCATGTAGGCTCTCATAAAGCCGCGTGGAGCCGGGAAGACACACAGAACTATATCGCTCAAACTCAACATCACCTCACCAGACCACTTTCCATAGGGAGAGAGAGTGCTTCACAAAGTCCTCTGAGCACGGTTGAGAATAATCCTTTTAGGAATAATGGTATTTTTCAGCATGTGGTCAGGTCATAATAGCTTATGTGGAGTCATGCTTTTTGTTTCCAGATAATTAGTCCATGGGCCATATGAGTTGTCGGTATCAAAAAGGTGGCAAAGGTTGCCATGCATTTTTGAAAAGCTCTATATCTGTAGATTATATTTTGGTATGATAACCCTTTCTTAGACACAGCTAAATTGGTGTTATCAGCCGCTAGAGTTGGTGTCCCATTAACTTTACATTACAGGAAAAAAAAGCTAAAAATTCATCTGCTTTAAGTAGCATAAGAGGTGTCAAACTAGGGGGTTTTCATGATGCTGAATCCATTGCAAGCATCTGTTTTGCACGAAAAACATTCCTGGGGCTAAAACGGCCCCCACAAAAGTGTGAAAAGTAATGACTCATCACTTTTCATCACTAAACCATAGTCTTGTGGGACAGTTTTTAGCCAGAGGAATGTTTTTTGTGCAAAACAGATGCTTGCAATGGATTCAGCATCATGAAAACCCCCTAGTTTGACCCCTCATATGCTACGTAAAGCAGATACATTTTTTGCTTTTTTTTCATGTAATGTAAAGTTAATGGGACAACAAATCTAGCGGCTGATAACACCAATTTAGCTGTGTCTAAGAAAGGGTTATCATACCAAAATATAATCTACAGATATAGAGCTTTTATAAAATGCATGGTAACCTTTGCCACCTTTTTGATACCGACAACTCGTATGGCCCATGGACTAAATGTTTTGGTGGGCGTTGTTATTGTAAGCACAGGTGAAAGGTTACCCGTATTTAATGTAACGAGAGGGGACCATTTTGCAGAAGCCGAACTGAGACATTGTTCAGTGGAAGTGGTCCCTGTTACTTTTCAAAGAATTCCTGTGATGGACAATTAATAACCACCAACCAGATAGTAAATCACACAGAGGAATCCCAAATGGTGGTGGGACGAATGTTTTTTTGTTTTTGGAACAATACTGGCTTTCTTCATTTTACCCTCCATTACTCACACATAGACACTTCCAAACCTAGGGGATGTTTTTGCATGGGTGGCGGGGAGGGCAGACAGTGTTTTCAACATTCAGACCCTCGGTTGAGGCCCATATAGGCCCCTTCTATTCAGCTGCAGGGTTAGAACAAGGCAGTTGCTTATCCTTGCATCCCAGCATTGTAATTCAATAGGCAACCTGGATTTGGAATCTGACATAAAGCCATCGACAAACGTACAACATAATGCCTTAAAAACAGTATTGCTCTCAGTTCAATATGTTTGGCATCAATTGAACCTCCAGGAGATTACAGGAAAGATGCGTAGCCTGGCTCGGCAAGAAAATATATACCACTAACAAGTTTACACGCTGGGTAGATCTCTGAATTCTCTCTATGGCTTAAAGGAGACTTTTCCACGAGTTGCTGGGTGGTCACGCATAGCACTCCTTTAAGGATATTTTTCAAAGAGGCAGATGGACATGAGTTTGTCATTAACTTGGAGCAATTGACATCCAAGGGTCTTTAGTGTGTGTGTACCAATATGCACTGTATTATGTTTTGGTGTTGTATATACGCTGGTGGTCCATATCTAAGCCACACTCAAACTTGCAAACATACATCTTTATAATTTAAATAATATGGATGCAATTTTCTCTGTATGTGAACACTTGCATGTGTCTGATAAATGTATCCATATTCATGCGTTTCCATTTTTTCTTTTTACTGTAAATGTCTTCAGGTGACAAATGATGATCTTACACCTTTACATCTTTTAGCATTTTAATGACAGAAATTGCTGCGCTGGATCCAATTTTACACCATGGCTGTTGAAGTGTCAAAATAATAGTAAAGGCTTTGACAGCAAGAGCACACGTCTCGTCTGGTGTTGAATTCCTATCGTTAACCTCAAGTGAGGAGGGTTGCGGTCGGTGGGTTTGTTCTGGGATGGCATGGCATGGGTGTAGGAGTGACATTCATCGCTTCGGGAGTTGGCATGTTGGTGTTCTGGCGTGGCATCGTGAAGATGGTTTGTCTGGCGCCGGCCACATTGGTTCCAGCACACACCACCAAACCAAGCTCCTTGCAGGCGGAGGGGGAGTTTTTTAGTGTATTTTCTTTTCTGTCTTGGCTTGGGAGGGGATTTTGCGCGTTCTCCATGTGGTTGAAACTGGATGGATGAAAAAAATGTTTTTCTGTGGGTGAAATTAATATCACATGTTTGTTAGTAGTTTTCACCCTTGTTCACTAAGTGTTTGTTCTTTTGTTTTCATAAAACCTTCAATGCCGGAGAAGGTACGCGAGTGGTGATAAGTCGTCGTAATCTTAAAAATCTGTCTAGCCTATCTGCTCTTTTGAAGAGAGACAGAATTAGCGCTCACCGCATCACACGCGCGAGCGTTTAATGGCTGTCACACGATGATGTCATGTGTAAGACAATGTGGGCCTCTGTAGTCCTAATGATGCGGTGGGAGCGATATCTTCTACAGCATCGCTGCGGCGGTGAGGGGCTTTGATTAATGGTCGCAGCACAGACACAGCTGGCAGATGGTATGCTGATCTCATGTCTTTTGGTTAGTGTGTTGTAGAGCGGCGCAGCAGCTCTGTGGCCCAAGCTCAGTGTAAAATGCATGCAGGCACCACGGCTCTCAATTGAAACGAGGGCTTTTGCAGGAGGGCCCAATCACTCTGGAGTGACTGAATACAGTTTGCATATCGTCGCCGTCTGGTGGAAATCTTATATATAAGATGATAAGATGAAACAAGAGTGAATCCAATGTAGTTATTGTTGAATCTCAATCTTTTGTTAACCCATTTAGACCTGAGGCCGATTCTGGAAGTGCCTTCTAGGTCCAGACACTGCTCCTACAGATTTTGCCCTAAAAGTACGCAAAGCGGTACACAGTATGTCTACAGTCATGTCATCAACATGGATCTGTCCCATTTAGCGCCACCTTCAGGCCCATTTTTTCAAACATATTTTTGGACACCGCTCCTACAGATTTTGCCCTAAAATCACGCAAAGCGGTACACACTACACAGTATGTCTAGAGTCATGTCATCAACATGGATCTCTCCCATTTAGCTTCACCATCAGGCCGATTATTTTAGGTCCTGACCTAAGTTTTCAGAAAAACAATTATGTGACACATTACTGCAACAACAACACAAAAATGTGTTCCCGTCCTGAAGGGTAAAAACACAAAAAGTGGTTCCTGTGCTTAATTAATAACTTTCATTGATTAAATATTTATAAAACCCACAGACAGACTTAAATACTGTCAACCTGGTGTAACTATGTGTCATTATAGGCAAATGTTTTCAAAGGACTTTCAGCGTCTTTTCAGCGAAAATAGCAGATCTTCACGCTTCCCATTGCGACACATTGTGAGCTTGTAGATCGGCTACTTTCACTACTTTTGCGTGACACTGCCATACAACAGTATAGTATAAAATAAGGCATTCATTTATGAAAAAACTTAAAAAGATGAAATATGAAGATACAAAAATATCCAGGGGATGGTACTGTAGACTGGCCAGAGATTTGACGAAAGCCACTCTCTGCTTGGCTGTTGAAGAGATTGAGAGACAGCATAGTATGCCGTACTGTCTCTCTTTAATTCTTTGCCCTCCCTCAATATGCATTCGCAGTGTGTGGTTATGTGGTCTTATGTATGATGGCATGAAGGGAAAGTATGACTATTGAACTATTAAAAAGACATACTGTAAGGCTTTCAGTGTGGTTAAAGCCCATTGTGTCCCTTCATTGTGTGTAATTGCTCTTATGCTTTCATATCGGGAGGTACAGTATTCACCATGCAGGGAACACATTATTATATTCTATATGATCTTACAACAAGTGGTTATTAGGTCTGACATGCACTGCAAGGAAGGGGGCCTTTTGTAAGGGATACATGAAAGCCCCTACTTGAAAATGACAAAGGCATTCCTATAGATTGAACTATCTGTGTGTGTGTGTGTGTGTGTGTGTGTGTGTGTGTGTGTGTGTGTGCGTGTGTGATCTGATGGTAGGAGGTTCTGGAGAATAGCAATGGGGAGCCATTGTTGTTCCCAAATAGATGGAAACCAGGCCCTGCCTTAGGCCCGGGTGCTGCAAACACTGCACGCTGATTAGAAATGCCACAACACGAATCCAAAAGATCCTTTTGAGAATTAGACCCATGGAACTCTCAGATGGCACTCACCGCAGTGGAGGTGAACCGCGTGGCTTCTGAAGAACATCGCTAAGGCAAAGTCAAACACAAGCCGGCTGATGGTGCTCATATCGGAGGTGAAAGAGCTGTAGGGAATGAGAGTTTTGACATGAGCATGTATTGGTTCAACAAGTACAGACCAACCACCGCCTAAATTTTGACACAACATAAACAAAGCTGGCCAACGTTTGGCTTTGATTCTCGGTGGACTGTACGGGACATAATGTCTTGCCGAAATTCCAAGCAGATGCGCTCCGTCTTATTGATCAAAGGGCCAGGAAATAAGCACAGCAACGTCATGCCTACTGTACTCCACATCTGGACCTAGAACTGTCAGTCATTTCTGGCCACTTGTCATAATTTAGTAGATTCAGCCAATCATTCTTCATTACAAGTTTGCTTTTGTGAATTACAGTTAACTAGTCCTTACCCGTTCAAAGATATGAGCTCCGAAATGATGTGCAGTGTGTGGGTTATGGGATGTGCACTGTGCACACGGTATATGAGGGATGGAAAGTAACTTTAACTGGTTCTTGCATGATAATATGTAGGAGCATCAATGTAAGAAATACCCGTTTCGTTTAATGGCTATGTGTGTGTGTGTGTGTGTGTGTGTGTGTGTGTGTGTGTGTGTGTGTGTGTGTGTGTGTGTGTGTGTGTGTGTGTGTGCAGCGGTTTGGACCGTGAGACCATCCGCAGAGTAGTCTGTGTTTCTTTTTGAGAGGGTCGGTCTGCCTGAAAAACGCGTTTTGGAACGAACCGGTTACGTTTTGCGCGTTTGTGACGCCCTCTACGGGTGGAATTGGAAATGCTTCTGGGGATTCGTTGAGTAAGCCACCCGCAACCTGTGGCAGAAATTCAGTGTTGACTCGACGTTTTGTTTGTGATTTATGGCTATTGTTTGCAAAACGGGCCCCTCCCGCTAACTTTGGAAGCCCGGTACGAACGAACGGTATGGACTATCAAAATATCCCTTGACTATGTTCATTGCATGGGTTCAGAGATCATGTGTACCCATTTTCGTGACATTTGAAGAAAATATGTAGGAAAAGGAGCAAAAAGTGTGTTTTGGAGAAAATTCAAAATGGCGGAAAATCTATCCTGACGCAAATGGGCGGGGCCTATATGGGGAGGTGCGTATTGACCCAAGGAATCCAGGGAAAAAAGAATTTTAATTTTTCGACCTACGGTTCAAGAGTTACAAGGCAAGTAGGCCGTTATAGCGCCACCATGAGGCAGAGTGGAAATGCTTTTGGGGATTCGTTGAGTATGCCACCCGCGACCCTTGGTTAAAATTCAGTGTTGACTCGACAATTTGTTTGTGCTTTACGGCTATTGTTTGCGGTCCCATCCTGCTAATAACTTTGGAAGCCCGTTACGAACGAACGGTACAGACTATCGACATATCCCTTGAGTATATTCATTGCATGGGTTCATAGATCATGTATACCGCTTTTTGCGACATTTGAAGAAAATATGTAGGAAAAGGAGCAAAAAGTGTGTTTTGGAGAAAATTCAAGATGGCGGAAAATCTAGCCTGGCGCAAATGGGCGTGGCCTATATCGGGAGATGCGTCTCGACCCACGGAATCCAGGGAAAAAATAATTTTAATTTTCCGACCTACGGTTCAAGAGTTACAGGCCGAAACGTAAAGTGGACTGTTATAGCGCCACCATGAGGCCAACTGACAAAGTTATTTTTTATTTAATCCTTGATATCATTATAAATCTCCTCTCAGAGTTTTGTAACTGTAGCCCCTATGGTTTGCGAGAAAAAAAATATTGAATGTGAGTTTTTGCGATTCCCATTATAAGTCAATGGGAAAAATTAATTCACTAATAAATTAATATCAATTAAACGATTTGTGAAAGTGAAAAAAGGGCTTCACAGTTGTGTCAGGTGTGTTCATATGCTAATGGTGATGCGATTTCAGATCAATTGCTCCAGCCACTGAGGAGAAACGCTGTGACAGACAGACAGACAGACACTCAGACACTCAGACAGACATTCGCTAAATTATATGTTAGATGTGGTTAGGGGTAGATACATTTTCCTAAACTGGGTTCGTTTTACAAATCTCTGGATTTCACTTCCTGCACTTGTACTGACCCTTTTGGATTGTAACATCGATGGATGAGGTACTGTACTGTAGTCATTGCACTGTTCTGAAAATGAAGCGCTGTGGTATAGAGTTGCTTCTCTGTACAATTTACAGTGGCCTAGGTCAGTATTCTTTTAAAATGAAAAATGGATTGGGCCTCAGCTTGAAGGAAATGAGTCAGCGGAGAGCCAAATCCTCTGGTGGACTAAATCCTGCCATTAATTTGAAAGATGAACGTCTTATTTATCTTCATCAGGTTGTGATGTCTTCCTTTAAAGGTAAATGGCATTGAATGTGCAAAAATAGCTCACTTTGTGTCGGTGAACAATCTGCTGTCCTCTAGTAATTTGAAATTAGAGAGGTTTTCTACCTCATCTGAGGTCATACCAATGTTCTGCTTCAATGAGAATTCATTGGAAAAGATAAAGATTGGCTGTGAAAATTGTTTATGGTTTAGATCAGATCAATGAAGCACTTTGTCCATATTGATGACAAATAACTCTGTGATTTCTAGATTTTTGAGAGTCACATTTTTACTGCATCTTTGTGTGTGCAAAATGCGTGTGTGCGTCTGTGTGAGCTTGTGTTTGTATTCCTATTCCTGTGTGTGTAATATGCGTGTGTACGCACGCAAAAGTGAAAGTTGTGGCTAGGTCCTGTCACAACCTCCCCTCCAGGACTCAGGTTGCAGTTCCCAGATGGTTCCTTAATCTGCAGGTCCGTCTCAGGTCAGCCCCAGCAGAGTCGGGTAACACCAGCCAAATTCATAACCTCCCTCCAAGCTCGACCTCCGCTTCCCCAACATGCATCCACCGAGACCCAGATAAATGACTTTAATGTAATTTTCTCCTGCAAGCGTGGTCTCAGGAAGCTCAGAGACTGATGAATGAGGGCTTAGTCAAACTGAAACCCATTATCTCCAAGAGCTGCCATGCCGTATAGGGCTTGAATCCCTCTTGCCATGCGCTTTTTGATGACAGAGCGTTTGACGGAGCCGCCTGCGGAGCAGAGCTGGAAACATGACAGTGGTCGGATTACCTGAAGCTGCCATGCGGTGTAAACACCCATTAGTCCTCGCTCGCTACCAGCTACCTTTCTAGTAGCTGCGGCCAGCCCAGAAAAGACATTCCACAAAGTGTGGGAGTTTTCACCACTTTCTCGGGTCGGATCTAACCACACCAAAAGCTGTGTTTCTTGTCAAAGTCAGGGGAAGAAATTACAGCATGGTCCTGAGGGTTTGATCCCTGGCCAGATAAGAAGCCCACTTGATGGGTTTGGGGTTACCCCCCTTCACACACACACACACACACACACACACACACACACACACACACACACACACACACACACACACACACACACACTCACACACACGCACACCGCTAACAAAAACCCGGACCTGGAAGAGAGGTTCCACGGCAGGTCCCCGAGCTTCCACTGTGATAAAACGGGCCCCTCTCTGGCTCTTCCACCTCCTCCGCTGTATGCCGTCTTAATAATTTCCATGCTCCCGTATCGGGTTGACTTGACGGGATGGGTGTGTTATTGCAGCCGAGTTACAGCTGGAACGCTTTTTCCAGTCCAACCTGAAGGGTGTGAATGAGCCGCTGACCCACAATTTCACATTCCAGCTTTAAGGCTTTTGAAATTAGCCCCCCACCCCCGACCTGAAATGAAGGGGTTTTGAATCTGTCTTTTTGTTCCTTTGATCTGTTTCTCTTCCCCTGCTTAGATACTGAGGTATACACGTTTCTTTCTACATTGAAAGTCAAGGCTACGCTCCGCAGAGAAGTTAGCCTTACAGTTGAGATTTAGTGAAATGTTGAAGCAAAAAAAAAGCAATAGAAAAAAGATGGATGTTTGAATACGTTTTTTTTTTTGCTGTGTGTGTGTGTGTGTGTGTGTGTGTGTGTGTGTGTGTGTGTGTGTGTGTGTGTGTATATATATATATATATACATATATATGAAAACCGTCACATCTTGTCCGTCCGTGAGTGAGTAACGCCTGAGTGTCTATAGCTGCTGACCTGTTGTGACATCACATCGTTGTGACATTACATTGTCCTTTAGGGCGAGGTCGCTTTTCGCCCTTAAGCTGGCCGATTTAAAAAGTCGGGGACTCCGCACACTACCGGATTCTACCCAGATTGAGTCGGGCCGAACACAGCAATAACTAGAAAAGAAAACTTCTACAAAATTTGAAGTGTGCCTGCAGCTTGCCAAGTGTGTGCAACCTTGTGTAACAGTTGGTATTAGCATTAGCATTTTAATCATTAACATTAACATCAACATTACTATTAGATTTTTTACATTAGCATTTGTTAGCATTAGCATTTGTTAGCATTAGCATTTTTAACATTAGCATTAGCGGAAGTAGTGGTTAACATTAGCGGTTAGCCATTGGGACTGTGGGACCACCCACCAAATTTGAGAAGTTATAGCTGTTTAAAGCTCAGCCAATAGGAAGATAGGGGCGGGGCTTAAGAGGGGTTGGGACTTAAGTAATAAGTCCCTATTGGCTGTTTAAGTCCAGACAGCAAGTTTCAAGACGGTACCATGTTGTGAACTGGAGTTATGGATGTTTTATAGCCCAGCCAATAGGAATACAGAGAGGGCGGGGCTTAATCAATTACAGCTTGTCCCTATTGGCCAGAAAAAGTCCAAAGTCTTGTGTTTAAAGTTTAAATCATGTTGCTAGGCAAAAGTAGCCTATGCCAGAGTAATGTGGCGCCAAGTTTCTGTTTTTGAGTCCCCCATTCAAAGTCAATGGGGTTTTTGGGACATGTTTTTTGCAAATTACGTCGCCATGGTAACGCAGATTGGAAAGAAAAGTAATAGCAACCTATTCCCGGCCGAGCCGCACGTTTTGATGTATATATTGCGGAGGTGGCATAAATTGTGCGGCAGTTATTACGTGCCGAAATGTGTGGGATCATTATTATATAAGTATGGCGGATTACAATAAGTGTTTTGCCATTGCATGCCAGGCACTTAATAAATAATATAATGGATACAAAATGTCACAGGGGCTGCCCTTCTGAGAGCGGTGCCTTGTAGCACACACACACGCACGCACACACAAACACATTAATGTTACCATCGCCTCGCGCAACAAAAAACTAAAAAACACTTCAATATGGATATGAACATGTTGATGATAATGTGAGTTCACTTTGACAGATGTTTCATATCCATCCATGGATCTGTTCAACTCTGACTTTTCCCCTCTCTCGACTGCTAAACTAGTCAACACTGCTGCTGCGTCTGCTCCTCATGATGCCTGATTTATGATTAGTCATATAACTGTGTCCCATCCGTGCCACGTTATAGGACTTGTAGATCAGGGTTTTGTAGGAAATAGGCGAGTACGCCTACTTTGTCTTTGACTTGCAAGTGCAAAAGTGAGACCTGTCCTGTACCCTGTGACTGCAGCGTTTATTTCTGCCGTTTCTGTTTGATATAAAACAAACCTGCTCCCGTCCGCAACCGTTGACTTTTCAATGGATGGACAGATGGTATGAAAAGTGTGTCTGTGTGTGTGTGTCTGTGAGAGAGAGAGAGAGATGGAGAGAGAAAGAGAGAGTGAGAGAGATCTGTCGCTCAGATACTATGGTCAGACTCAGTCAGAACAGCGGCTGTCGCCACCACTAGTCCCTGTTTCTTGCATCCGAACAGCGTCTGTCTTTTCTCTCAGTCCCCCCGCTGCTGTTCCATATCAGTAGCGATCCAGAAAAATATCAAACCTTTTTGAAAAGAGTCGGGCTGGCCCCGATCATCCTGTGAGCAACTCGGCAGGATTCAGATTGGATCTGTGAACCTGAACCCTCACACTAGACCACATTTATGACCGAGAATCGGCCCCGTTTCAGACACAGCCAGCCCGATACTCAGAAGGGTTGTTAAATGCCCCGATTATCGGCTAGTGTGCGGCCAGCTTTAGGCGTCTTACTGGTACATATATATTAGAAAAAAGATAGGTTTATGAATAAGTAATAAAGTATAAGCACACACAAACATACACACACACACACACACACACACACACACACACACACACACACACACACACACACACACACACACACACACACACACACACACACACACACACACACACACACAGTATTTATTTATTTATTTATTTGGGGTGCATCATTGTCTATTATTTCAATGTGCATTCCCTGCCTACATACAGTAGAAAGACACCTCCAAAGATAATTTATTTGGGCATAACTAATGCTTTCAATAACACACAAACCAACACGCCATTCCTGCACAAGGACTATTTTTAAGTAAATAATTTCTGCTCTAACAAAATGGAAATGTGTTGTGAAATGAAAGTGCAGCGGTTGACGTTTATAATAAGGTGCAGACGTTTGTGCTTGTCAACATGTGTTTCTTTTTTCTCAAAGGATTCCAATCATCTTAATGAAACCAATTTTCATATAAAAGGGTCTTTTAACTTTGGCTCCTAGGATGAAGGCAGTAGCATCTTGGCCCCGGCCCCTGTGTGGAGACCTGGCCTTTGAAGTGGCCTCTGGTTCTTTTTCTGCCTGACAGATCAGAGCAACTGTGCAGGAATCAAAAGGGAAGTGCCCTGCTGCCCCAGGTAAACGCTAATTCAGGACTGAGCTAGGACATTATAGAGGAAACATGGCTATTGCTGAGTTGAGGCCATCTGGCTATTGTGCCCGCCGTCCAAATCAGTCACCATGGCGTCATTCAATCAAAATGTGATGCTTACAAGTAGTAGGTAATGTATGTTAGTGGTTCTCAAAAAAATGTACGTCAAGGACCCCCCAATTGATATGTATTGATATATGAATGATATCTGTGTTGTTAAATTTAGTGTGTGTGTGTGTGTGTGTGTGTGTGTGTGTGTGTGTGTGTGTGTGTGTGTGTGTGTGTGTGTGTGTGTGTGTGTGTGTGTGTGTGTGTGTGTGTGTGTGTGTGTGTGTGTGTGTGTGTGTGTGTGTGTGTGTGTGTGTGTGTGTGTGTGTGTGTGTGTGTGTGTGTGTGATAATTTTTTTCAAGCTCACAATGCGTTGTGATGCACCGCGCTGTGATCTTATAAGTTTTGAATAGCTGAAGTATGAAATAGGGTTTAAGTGGTCCCAAAGTAGGGACACCAGGTTGACAGTCGTTAAGTCTGTCGGTGGGTTTTATAAATATTTAATCAATAAAATGTATTAAAGATTAAGAGATTGTGCCTCAAAAACTATATTGGATTCACTATTCTTCTCTGAAAATAACGGTTTCAGCAAGATTTCTGCCAGACGGCAACGATATGTAAACTCAAGAGTGATCGGGCCCTGCAAAAGCCTTTGTTTCAATTGAGAGCCTTGGGCCTCCATGCATTTACACTGAGCTTGGGCCTCAGATAACTTTTCTGGGGACCCCTGGAACCCCCTCAAGGACCCCTGGGGGTCTCTGTTTACAACATTGAGAAATATACTGCTGTATATCACAGACACTCACAGTATCATAACATTGTGACCTGTGCTTTGCAAGCAGGCTTGTTGCAGCTGTGTATTGTATGACTTTTCCTTTCCGACTCATGAAATATAGCTGCCCAGCTCAGGGTGTGTGAAAAACACAATGGGAGTCTGAGGCATGGTTGGTTGCTGCCAGGCTGTTGGACAAGACTATCCAGGCGTGCACGGCCACTCCACTCCTACGGCAGGAATGCAACGTGTGGAAAAGCTCAGGAGATTCCTGAGATTCTGAGGTTACTACAAAAGCACCTGGAGTGAGTGGGTAATTTCTTCCCATGAGAACAGTAGGTATTGAGGGATGAGACACGGTCAATTTAGCTAAGCGAGACACGATTCTCCATTAAGGAACAGCTACCTCTCGTTCAAGCCCCACCCAGGCTCATCACATCTGTCTTTTTCTCTCTCTCTCTCTCTCTCTCCCTCTAGAAACACAAATGTCTCTTTACCAGAGTAACGGGAGAAGAGAGAAAAAAGAAAAGATTTCCAAAGCACTTGAATTTCATTTTCCGATGCCCCCCGGGGGTTTCAAAACAAGCTCCGGGGTTAAGAGCAAAATCACTGGAAGTCGTTACACCACAACTGATGCCTGGTCAGGTCTGCTTCTCATTGCGAGAGATCTTGGGTAAGTGAGCGGGTTTACTGGGATGGAGCTCAGTGGTGAAAACAATCAATCCCACATTGGTGCTTTGCCCCTCAAAGAATGGTCAGGCGAAACACATAAACACCCCTTCAACCCTCCTCCACACACACACACACACACACACACACACACACACACACACACACACACACACACACACACACACACACTCAGCCCAAACAAATTACCCAAAGGGACAATAGAAATGATGAGATGTAAGAATCCACTTTTCATGTCACGCCATGTTGTTTTGCCTTTTGCAACCATAAGTATTATTAATGTTCCTGATCATTTTGTGTCTTGAGTAATTCGTCCCCTTGTGTGGCCCATGTGTTGTTTTGTGCCCCAGGGGTGGGGGTTGTTTGGTTGATTGAATGAACACCTAATTAACAGTTTGCAAAAAATACGAAAAGTTACAGTTGTACAATAGCAATAAAGCTAAAAAGGAAACTCTAAAAGCCCTGAGGGCTTGTTTTCAATGTATTCAATCATCAAGACATACAATGCATATATGCAAATAAAATACTGTGCAATAAATCATCAATACTTGGAGCAATAAAGGTTTATTTACAGAAAAACAGTGGGGGGGGGGGGGGGGGTCATTTCTTTTGGCAAGCTAGAAGACTTGACTAGGTCCAGTTGCAAATTGCAGACAGGTGCTCTTTTATGGCGGGTTTGAAGGAAGGTAAGGAGTCACACTTTTTGTTGGCTGGTGGACTGGTGGTAGGGCCACAGGCGTAAATATGGTATGTGCAGCCAGTGCGCTGCACCGGGGCCTAGACACGCAGGGGGCCCATTAATGAAGGAAGAAGAAGAAGAAAAAACTAGAAGCAGTGCTCTTCCGAGCACAGGTCTCCACCAGGCCACACAAATCGGCCTGTTATAGCGCCACCATGAGGCTGATTTAAAAAATGTGGGGCAGAGGTTCTGAATTAGCATCCAGGGAGTGTGTGTGCTCAGTTTGGCAGCGATCGGGCCAACGGCGCCGGAGATTAGCTGGTAACAACCAGGCCACACAAATCGGCCTGTTATAGCGCCACCATGAGGCTGATTTGAAAAATGTGGGGCAGAGGTTCTAGATTGGCATCCAGGGAGTGTGTGTGCTCAGTTTGGCAGCGATCGGGCCAACGGTGACTGAGATTAGCTGCTCACAAACTGCGAGGACGCACGGACGCACGCACGCACGGACGGACGCACGGACGGACGGACGGACGGACGGACGGACGGACGGAGGGGAAAACATACTCTCCCTCAGCCTTCGGCTGGTGGAGACAACAACGGGCGTCAGATATGCAAAGGCAGATGAGAAAATATTTAAGTAGCCTGGTGGCTGCTGCTTCTATTTCCAGTAGTAGCAGTAGTGCTTTCGAGGCCGGACGTGACCGGACACCGTCAGGCCAATATATTTCCCACATGCACGCGCAGGAACGGCACGGAACAGTGCATGCTAGAACCATAGAGTTATAGGCTATACGAGTATTGGCCTCAAAATGTACTTAAAGTACCAAAAGTAAAAATACTCTTTATGCAGAGTGCCCATTTCAAGTTTTCAAATGCATACAAATCTTTTGAAAATAGCAGATCTATAAGCTCACAATGTGAGCTTGTAGATCGGCTATTTTCAAATGGCTGAAATGTATAGGGCTGAAGTGGTTAATGTATGTTTTGTAATAATCAAAATCTACAAAGTGACTAGTAACTAAAAGTTTTCAAATAATTGTAGTGGAGTAAACGTACAATGTTTGAATCAGTAGAAGTAATAGTATTGGAAATTGGAAACACTCAAGTTAAGTACAAATACCTCAAAATTGTACTTGTTACACAATGGGTGCCATAAAATCCTTAAGACTCTCACCTGGTTGCCATGGTTACCGGGTAAACAGGTGCCAAATGGGGGCTGTTTTGGCCATAGACATAAAAAGGTAGACGCCTCCTTCGGCTCTGGGGCGTCCGTCTTGGTGATAGGAATTTCTTAAGGCAAGCTTCCACGCGCGCGTCACAGAAGGGGAAATTCGGTAGCCGGTAGGCCAATCAGATGCGAGAATCCTTTTTCATTCCTCCTATCCTGTTTGACGGGTCGATCCAATGAAATCCAGCGGTGGAAGAGGTATCTAGCTTTTTATATCTATGGTTTTGGCACCAGGTGAGCAAAAACACTACATTTCCCATCAAGCTTAGCGGCCGATCTGAAAGGATGCATTTCCTCATTCAGATCGGTGGCTCAGTGCTCCAATGCAGGTTCCACAGAGAGAGATTCCAGACCAATATTTACACAGTGTTACTAGTCTCGCCATGCCTGGCTAGGTCATGGCATTAACGTTAAGTGTATCACATCAGTACTGTATGTGCTTATGCAGATGAGAGTGATTCAACACATTTAACTGGGTCAAGCAGATAAAGGTCAGTCTAATTGATACGTGTGTGTGTGTGTGTGTGTGTGTGTGTGTGTGTGTGTGTGTGTGTGTGTGTGTGTGTGTGTGTGTGTGTGTGTGTGTGTGTGTGTGTGTGTGTGTGTGTGTGTGTGTGTGTGTGTGTGTGTGTGTGTGTGTGTGTGTGTGTGTGTGTGTGTGTGTGTGTGTGTGGACGCGCGCGCGCGCGCGTGCGTGTTTATTATGTCTTTATGTGTGTGTGGATTGTAACAGACCTGTTATTCAGCACTGTTGTAAAGTAGCTGATGACAGGGCTTTTGTTTTCGCTGGGGCATGTTCAGGAGATCGATACAACCGTCCATTACAAACCTATAATCTCTCTCTCTTTCTCTTTCCCCTGGAGATGTGGGAGACCTGGGTGATCAACAAGGTGTCCATTGGCCTGGATGAGAGAGTGAAAAAAAAAAACCTCTGTTGATATAAGAGGACCACTATGGAGGCAGCTCTCAAGAAGAGATGTCAGCGTTATCTCTGTGAAACTGTAAATACTTCAGTCATTGGTGTTCTCTTAATGGGTATGCGGTCATACTGTAATTGTGTGTGTGTGTGTGTGTGTGTGTGTGTGTGTGTGTGTGTGTGTGTGTGTGTGTGTGTGTGTGTGTGTGTGTGTGTGTGTGTGTGTGTGTGTGTGTGTGTGTGTGTGTGTGTGTGTGTGTGTGTGTGCGTGCGTGCGTTTGGGGGTGTTGGGCAGGAACAAGGCTGCATGTCTTTGCTTATCTAAGATTGTAAGTGGCCTATGGTTCATGGGGCCACTTGAAGAGGAGGTTGTTAAAGTTGAGAGTAAACATTGTGGGGGAGGTGTTAGCCTTGTATATACGCTGGCTGCTTATCACTTGTCAAAATTATGTAGTGGATATTTTGCAATGCTGCGTAGTGTAAATAACATTCAGCAAGAATCTTTATGTTGCGCCATGCCAGGATCCAACTATGAAATTTGGTCTGTTACTCCGTGACCCAGACCCATGAAAATGTTTTATAATTTGTACCATGTGGAGGGAGACCCACCAGAAAAAGGGCCGCAAACCATTTATTTGGTCCTGACCCATAAAATCTGTGCTGTAGAGTAAGTAGTGCAGTGTCACATATACTATCCATTTTAGAGATGATTTTGCTTTGCATGACACACTAAGAGTGACTGTGTGTGTGTGTGTGTGTGTGTGTGTGTGTGTGTGTGTGTGTGTGTGTGTGTGTGTGCGTGTGCGTGTGCGTGTGCGCGTGTGTGTGCAGTTTGGAATCAGTCTCCCTCTCTCTCACTAGAGACCACCTACAGTCTGGGGCGTGGAAAATATTGTGGAAAATGAATCTGGTAAGTGACTAAACACAGAGCCCATCAAATAAAATTATATCGTACCGCTAGTGGTTCAGCAACACATTTTACATTAATCACTAGGCTGCTTTTTTTCTTATCTTCAATGAAACAGTGCTTCGTAATTATGGGCAATATGCATCATATCATCTGTAGAGATTTGTGAGTGCACTGGAAAGTCCATATGTGGTAACCAGGGACCATGAATGTCCTTTTAATGCATTACGCTAACAGCAAAACATTTTAATAAAAGGAGGACAAACTATCACTCTTTTTAAAGATGTGTTTTTATGGGCTTTCATGCCTTTATTGATAGGACATTAGACTGACAGGAAATGGGGGGAGAGATGGGGAGTGACACGCGGCAAAGGTCGTCCGGATCGGGAATCGAACTGGTGCCGCCGCCAGGCATCCATGCCTGTGTGGCAATGCCTAAGTGGTATGCACCTGGACCAGTAGGCCAGCGGGCGCCCCCAAACTATCACTCTTATATCAATATCCTTGCCTTTCTGTCGTCTTTGGGGGCTTTTATCATACGCTAGTTGATAACTTCTGTCCTCATGTCCTTGCACAAGGTGGTTTTCTGGGCCAGCAACAAAGATGATTTAGTATTGTCTTAATGAATCAGGCCGTATTTTGTCTCAGCTGTGGCTGTTGATGCCGGGAGGTCTTGGAGGACACGGGGAGCGAGGTAGCGGAGGAGAAGAAGGTGATTTATCTGGAGCCTCTGGGGTAAGCTGAGCTCGCCTTTCTCCCTCTCCCATCCCAGGCGTCTGACACTGAGCTTCCTTTACCCCTAGATCTCTGACTCCTATAGATTGAGCTGCAGGGAGGACTGACCTTGGAAAACGGCCAGGAGAAAGACTTTAAATTCTGTTCTACCTGACAGCCTAAAGCGCAACCGCTGTAGATAATTGGAACAAATATGCATGAAGACAAGGCAATATAAGGAGAAACCCATGCATGAGCAAAATTGTTTTTGTAGTTTTTGTTTTGGACTATGATGATAGTCATGTTTGACTGTTAGACATTTATTGCTCCACAAGGGGTAGCTTTGGCAGAGCAGTTTGATTGGTCGAAATAGGCTTTCCATCCAATGTAATGTACCACATGATTGTAAATATCACGCCATTAAGAAATATCAACACATTTCTAAGGTAACCCAGACACTAGTTATGTTGTGTTCCTAGGTTAATGGATTCTTAGTGTTTAAGGAATTTGAGCGTTATGAACTCTTTAGTTTTCACCATTAAATGTTTAACATAAAAAAACAGTAACCTTTTTGTTGGTAACAGTGGCCAATATAGGTTAACGCCAAGAGAAATACAGATTAGTAGCAAGTTAGCAACATAACTCTGGACGCATTTTTGAACCGATCGGCACTACTGTATATTCACCATGCAATGAAGCAATGCATAGCTTTGCTTTCGGTATGTACAAAACGTTACTTTTCAGGAAATTATCAAAAAGAACCTGCCTTTCAGTGCAAATAGTATTTAGTAGTAGTCACATGTGTCTTGTTAATACTTCTATTATAATATTGTTTTCAATATTTAATCAATGAAAACATTGATTAAATATATTTAAAAAAAACAGACAGACAGACTTGACTACATTCAACCTTGCGTCCTTATTTCGGGCTTGTATAAAATGGGTATTTATTTGAAAAATAAAACTACATAAAAGAAAATATGGAGATACAAGGTTTTCTGCCGATCAGTGAAGCTATCTAAAAACATACTCTGCATACAGGAATGAGTTATCTTTATCAGCACAGTCAGTCGTGGCCCCGGGCTGTGTATAAACCCATGACACATAATGATAGATAAAGTCTTTTCCCTGCTTCTTCCCAAGAACAAGACGTTTGCCTTGTAGCCCGCAGTGCCTTGGGGTTGGGTTCACACAGGTCCCAGACTTATTAGGGCTCACATCTTGATAACCTTCCCTGTAGCCAACGGATGGCCAGAGCAAACTTGTCGACGTGTACTGATAGGTATGTGTTTTAGACTAAAGCCCAGACCACATGATGAGGTCCAACACAGCCGTGTCCAGGCAGGCAGCACTTTTACGTGTGTGTGTAAAGATTACAGCTAACATACTGTTAGTTTCGATTGATGATGTCCATTTTATAAGGGATTGTGGGAAAGTTATGAGGATCAATGTTGTGGGGTTCTGTTAACATTATGGAGGCCTGTGTGTAAGGCTTTTAATATCTTAATATGTTTTGCATTAAGTCTCTTAGCCTGTGCATATTTGCCCCCCCCCCCTGGGAGGTGAATATGTTTGCAGATATCCTTCGAGAGCTGCCTCAGTTTTATTTTTTTTCCAGCCTTCCGCTTTGGCATGTACATGAGATAAAGGCAATCCGTTGGAGACACTACAGTATAATATAACCACGGGTGGTGAGATGGGGAACTGGCGTCTGTGTCGTGATAGATCTTGTGTTAGGAGAGAAGATAAACAAAGCTACAAAAAATAAACAAAGCTACGAAAAATATTTGTATTCAAACTTTTAATCGGTCATGCAGGAATACTGCATTGTCATTCAGACATGGTATTTCCTCTTAAACTGCGTGTTATTTGGCTTTGGTATAGTTGTTCTAGTGGTTTAGAGGCTAGGTTTCTCTCTCCCATGCTGCTAATAAAGTTATGGCCACTCTCTGTGCTCTACTTTATCCCATATACGCTGCCAGCATTTAGCCCTCCCAATGATAAACAATGACAGACTCTGAGGGGGTCGACCCTCTTCTTTGTGTGTATGTGTTTGTGTATGTGTGTGTTTTTGTGGTCTGGGCAAACCCAGCTTGGCTCTGTTTGAACTGGGCAGGCTAAAGGCTCATCCATTTTAATATATTGCCCCCAACGTCAGGCAAGAAGGAGCAAACACAAATACCATGGGTAGAAAAGCGTTTTGGTCATGAGAGTCGTCTCTTCTCTCCAGGAAGTGAGGAGAATTACTGCCATGTATTGGTGAATGCAGAGCTGGATATTAGAGGCTGTCAGGTTGCCAGGTTAGACAACTCACAACCCACACTCTATTCTTCTATAATGGCGAAACTGAATGAATGAACATCTGCAGTAGGGAGCAGAATCACTACGTCTCTGCGTCAAGTATGACTATATATTTCCACTCTGATGCTCGGGTAATGCTTTTGGCCTATGCCCTTCACAACTCGCACACAGATTATTTAAACGCACCTGATGGTAAGAGTTTCTGTCTGCGGCCCTAGGCTCAGATTAAGAGAGATGTTTGGAACTTGACCCTGAAGCCCCTCATGTTCTTTGCACTCCTAGATTCCGGTGAACCCAACTGCTAGTGTTTGCCTCGACTCCATTCGGACTGAAGAGGATGCTTTATGACGAGAGGGATTTGGTCAGAGCGGCTGGGCTAAAGTGTCATACTCTACTAATCCCCCAATCGCACTGACTCCTCAAAGCCAGGTCAGAGGTCATCTGCTCTTCCCACAGTTCCTAACGTGCGCATGTCGCTGGGGGTCAGAGCGTCTGAGAGAAACAATGTGACGCTTTTACGTGGAATGGCAAGCGTTTTCAGGGTCTTAGCGTGGAACATTAAGCAACGCCCACAAAACCACCATATTGCTTCATGGGATTATTATCATCTTATTTGTTCTATTTTTAGCTTTAAGTAATTGTCGTGTCTGCTGCTTCCCAGATGGCTCCTATGGCTGAGACTAGGGTGCACGCCCTTGACAGTTGACGCCACAAGTTTAGCTTTTGCACAGCACCGTGGCACCACACACACGCACACGTGTGTACACGCGCACACACACACACACACACACACACACACACACACACACACACACACACACACGCACACGCTCTGCTCTCTGCTCTCTGCTCTGTGCCTGCGAGAGATTTGGAGTGTATCGGCCTTGTCAATCAAACTCAGTGCTACACACTGCTCAGTCTTAAGCGTCCCATGTTCTGGCATCTATTTATATAGGCTGGGTGTTGTAGTCATACATTGATGTTAAAGCCCTCTGACTTCCTGTTGATTCATAGTCATATATTTGTGGTTACGTCCAGCAGCTTTAGTTAGCTTTGTCTTAGATTTCAAAACAAGTTTCTGATTTCCATTTGGCTCGTAATAGTAGCGGAGACAGACAGATGTTTGACATGGGACACCATTGTGTAATGTCAGTGCAGAAGAAGCCAAATTCCTGTTTTTTTTTAAAGAGCATCGGGTTCATATGGTAAACTTGGTGTGATATGAAAAGCACACAGTGTTTCTGTTGCCTTTCTTGCTGCACCTCTTTAAACCGTTTCTTAAAATAGGATGCAGGACCAAGTTCTGGAATAACTTTGACAAGATATGGACAATCGAACAATGGCTTGTTAAGGGGTTAAACACCTGATGTTACCATGTAAGCTAGGCTTTCTCCTCAGTTCATCCTTTTTGCTTTTCACTGAGTAGTGGCTAACGCAATGCACCACGAATAAGTCACCTAGATAGGTCTCCCACCATCTGTGGCTTAGGATCAGCTAAACTGATTGCATGTCGTCACTGTCGGGCAGAAACCTTGTATCTCCAGGTTTAAAATGTGTAGTAAGTAAAGCCCTGCTTCATCATATAAGGTCGTCGCACAAAACTAGTGAAAACAGCAGATCTACAAGTCAAGCACACAATGTGTGTGCTTGTAGATCGGCTGTTTTCACTAATTTAGTTCACTTTTTAAATGACAAATACAAAACGAACGCTTTTGGACATACAAGGTTTCCACCCGACAACTACAAAAAATGTGGGAAACTGGAGTGAATTATGGGTTTGTGGTACTTTACTATAAGTGGAGACCTGTGAATCCCTTCCCCCAGGAAGCCAGGCTCACCTAAAACCCAGCCGAGGTAGGGCACAAAGAAACTAAAATACTTGACTATAGAATAATGGATAGAGCTGACGGGTAAGATCTACTAGCATAGCGTAGTTATGGGGGTGCCTGACTGGATGGCGTGGAGGTAGAACAGTCAACACATGTCACAGTAGTCTTGGAGGATTTGCCTTGATACGTGGGCTTTTTGAGACATAGGTAACCTCCTCCATCTTTGCCTCTGGTTACCCATACTTGTGCAACTTCCTGCTACTCAGAATCTGAGCTGGGCTGACTTCCGGCCCAGAGATATATCTGGGAACTCAGATTAATGTCACAGAGACCAGGGTCTGCTCTCTGGCAGTGGTGCCTAGAGTTTGTCCGGGCGCTTCAACAAACAAAATACGACGACAGACGATTGACTGCATTAGCGACTCCTGCTGTTTGGTCAGGTCACTGCTGTCCAGTTAAAGGAAGGCGACTCCTTGTGTATCGGAGGAGGCATGTGGTTGTCTCCACACCAACCCCAGGTCAACAATGATGTTTGTCAGCAACAGGGACTCCACAGTACACATCGGAGGGCGTTGGAGGATTGGTGGTAACTGGAGAGAAATAAAACAATAATAAAACAAATTGGTATCCTAATGTCAACATGACATACCTACCACATATACTTTCTCTTACTGACTACTGTTGACTGGTGATGATGTCAATGTGCCCCCACTGAGTTCCTTTAGGTTAAACTATCAGATCATAAGAATTGTTTACATTTATTGCCAGTTGAAAAACTGTTGCTTAGTCCCATTTAATTGACATGACCTGACTGATGGAGGACAAGTGTAAAAAAGACGGTTCCATGGGGTTGGAACCGGCCTTGACAACAGCTGAGGTGCTCAGCTTTCCCTGGGAATGTTTATCTAGGCTGTAGCATTTTATGATTGGTTTTAATTCATTCAGCATCCAGTTTTGATTTCGCCATCAGCTTGAGCTGTGCACATTATGCAGCAAGGGATTCATAAAGCCTTCAACATATTTTTATCTCTCTCTCACTCTCTCGTGAGTGTACAGTTTCAGCACGTCCAACACCAAGCTAAACACATTCATCACAGTGTAAAATGAGACATCATTTTCCCTACTTTGAAGAATTCAAAATGAACCCTCATACAGAGTTCAGCTGCAAAATTGTTTACTTGTTGCTTGTCGTGAAAGTACTAGATTGTAACCATACTGTCTATCACAGCATGCTGTCCACACCAAACTCTGGCTTTAATTAAGTAATCTGTAGTGAAATCTGTACTGTCAAAGTCCAAAAGTGTACATTTACTATGTCTACTGAGTACTAACTTTTTCTTTTTTCATACATGACCCTTTCCTTTTTTCTTTCTTTTTTTGAATTGATAAAGGTCCCACGGTAAAGTTTTGACGGTACAGCATTGCATGCAAACAAAGGGAAAATTACACAAAAATGATTTATTGGACAAAACTACTTTGTGAGAAGTAGCCAGCTTTTTCCTGCTGGGCTGCAGTTCAGTAATGAAAGTCTTCTACTGATCCGTTATGGATGTACAGTAGAGAGGAATGGGAAATGAATAACAATGAAATACACAGTGTGTTGTTTTAGGATACTACACACTCACTTCGCACTGGCGATCCGACCAATATGTCTGAATCAGTGTTGGGGGGCTTTGTCCCCATTGTACCCATCAGTCTGTGTCTCTTTTGTGCCCATACTGTATGGAGATGTCTGTTTCTGTCTGTCTACCTGTGCCCCTTTTGTGACCATATATGATATGTATCTGTCAGTCCTTGTCCCTTTTATGCCCATATATGGAGATCCCTGATGTCATCAGTATATATGCCGATATATTGGAATGCCCATATATGGTTATATTGTTTGGATCGGCGGTTCTGGACATCTGGACATTTGAACTACTCGATGGCGAGCACCGCACTCCCCGAGTCCTTGCCGCTGCACTCCTTATATGGTTATGGCAGTGTCAGAGTGACATCAGAGGTCCCCCCGTCCTATTAGCCAATTTTATACAGTATAAGATAGATGAAAGCCTAAAAGAAAGAAAACAGGAGCTTCCACTTTCAAACGACATGGTGTACGTCCATCTGTCCATCCGTCTGCCCGTCATGGGGGCCCCTCACACATTTGCGTGCAGTAATGTGTGGACGGCCCCCTGCCTGCCTGCCTGCCTGCATGCCTGCCTTGCCTCTTTTGCCTTCCTTCTTTCCTTCCATCCATCCATTCTTCCTTCCCTCCCCACCCTTCCATATTTCCCTCACCATTTTTGAGCGGTGGTCACAACGCTCCTATACGTGGCCGTGTGTGTGGGTTTCCGTCCGTCCGTGTCTGTATGTAGCCTAAACTTCGGCACGCTACTAGTCCCGCACCATTTACGCCACCCCCGCAATATATACATCAAAACGTGCGGCTCGGTCGGGAATGGTGTGCTAGTAACTTTCTTTCCGATCCGCCTTACCATGCTGACGTAATCGGCAAAAAACGACGCTGAATTGTCCCCATTGACTTATAATGGGACAATGCAAGAAATCACTTTCAAGTATTTTTCTCTCGCAAAGCATAGGAGCTACAGTTTCAAACCTCAGAGAGGAGATTCATAATGATTTTAAGAATGTATCGAAAAATAATTACATCCTTCGGCCTCATGGTGGCGCTATAACAGCCCACTTCACGTTTTGCCCCGTAACTCTTGAACCGTAGATCGGAAAATTTAAATTCTTTTTTCCCTAGATTCCTTGGGTCGAGACGCATCTCCCCATATAGGCCACGCCCATTTGCGCCAGGATAGATTTTCCGCCATCTTGAATTTTCTCCAAAACACACTTTTTGCTCCTTTTCCTACATATTTTCTTCAAATGTCACAAAAATCGGTACACATGATCTATGAGGTGGGTAAACCACCGCTCAGTTCACACGGGTGTGATTTTTTTTATTCATCTCCTTTCTTGTTCCCCTCTTTCATTCTTTCCTCGGTCAGAGTGAGGCTTGTCACTTTTCCGATGCAGAACGTTCACGCTGGACGAGCGCGTCACCCACCCACGGGACACACAGAGCGTGCCAGTGTTGCCCCTAGTGTTACAATGGATCCACAGCAGCCTTATCAGATTCAGTGTCAGTGGATTGTGGGAGTTCAACAGGCTCATGAACAGCGGGGGAACAGAGAGGCTTTTCATCCTCCCAGCCTCAGGGGGAACAGAGAGGACTTCAGATTCAACGTCTGCGCCAGGGCTAAATAGACCACTTTTTTGTATTCTTCTCAATTCTCTGATTGAATTACCATTTAGGACTAATGAAACCTGGACTAAGACTTGCATTTTTCCAACGTCATAGTGTGGTTATATTAAGCCACATGCCTCATCTAATAGACCCCCTCCTCCCCCAAAAATAAATTCATTAACAACAAAACAACTTCATGCTGTTATTCATGGAGACATGGTCCAGTGCATGGATGATAATGAAAGCAGACCAAGGAAGCACCAGACCAGACCTTGTAGTACTATTGACTTAAGTATTATTGACTTGAAATGTTCTTAAAGCCCCTCTTTTTTCTATTGCTCTCACTCTTCCATCTCATCATGTGGTAGAGATTCCATGCCTCGCCTAGGGAGAGAAGATAACCGTCCTTTAGAAGGATATTCAGAATTCCTCTCCTATACTCTCCCCTTCAGCTCGCCAGTGCATATTCACTGAAACTGCTTTATCACGGCTGTGAGATCTCTCTCGCTCTCTTTTTCTACATCTTCCCATCTAGTTACTCTCTTTCACCCAGACACTGTGCCCTAACACGCAGCAATATCACAATATCTGTGGACAATGAGATAGACAGAGCAAGGGAGAGATTGTGGATGTATGATGGTGGCAACAATATGAGGGAAGGAAGTAGAACTAGATTATATCCACCTCCGTGACAATCTGTGTATCAAGAAAGAGACATGAATGACATCAAGAGAAAGGATTGTCAAATCTGTTTGTTTAAACTCAGTTTTGAAGATGTGTGTGTGTGTGTGTGTGTGTGTGTGTGTGTGTGTGTGTGTGTGTGTGTGTGTGTGTGTGTGTGTGTGTGTGTGTGTGTGTGTGTGTGTGTGTGTGTGTGTGTGTGTGTGTGAGGGCGTTGTAATGTCACAATGTCTGCAACGATGTGTATGCAATGATACGTTTGTTTGTTAAAACTCTGTTTTGAAAGTGTGTGTGGGGAGGAGGTTGTATAGTCACAATGCCGTTAATAGGTTGTGACGTGTGACGTTGATAGGTCCCCGGGCCATCAAATTATCTCTGTCTCTCGTATAGCCTACAGCAGTGGTTCCCAAACATTTTAGCTCTAGACCCAAAAGAGAGATTAGATGTTTGCCCGGGACCCAAACTAGTGAAAACAGGAGATCTACAAGCTCACAACGTGTCACTAGATAATGTGTACCGATTTGCGCAATGTTTGGACAAAATATGTAGGAGTAATATAAAAGGAAATTGCAAATATCTGCCAACTGGTGGTGTTATAATAGGCCAATGTGAAAAGGGTTGCATTTCTTCCTCAGCCTAGTGGGGATGTGCATGCAAGTTTTACTGAAATCGAGTGCTATGTTTATGATTTGAGGCATTTTCTTCAAAATGGGCCACGTACACTACACTCCTGCAAACTTCATGCCAATCAATCGGGATGGAATTATGAATAATCGGACAGATCTGTCTTGATCACATGACTATAGAGATGATGTGTACTGAAATGCGTGATGTTTGGACAAAACCTGTTGGACCAATATAAAAAATTGTTTGGGAAAAAACGACATCCTGGTGGCGATCGGATAAAAGGCTGATGTGAAAAATGTGGGGCAAAGGTTTTTCCTTTGCTTCTAGGGCAGGGGTCTTCAACAGGGGGTCCGCGACGGGATACTGCAGGGGGTCCCCGAAATTGTTGGGAAAAAAAAAAAAAGGTTTTAGAAAGAAATGTAAATTTGTCTTTAAATATAAAAAGAAAACCTGATTCTATCTCTTTTGAATTGACAGATTGTTAGTGATAGATTGATAGTATTGACATTGGTTCTCAGTTAATATGTTTATACATGGCAGTGGTACGGCCACTTGTACATGCATGCTTAAAATAAAAGCATGAATATATTAATCTATTATTTTAATAGCATAGTATTGAATGCACAATAACGTGTTTATACGCACAATTTTATACAAAAATATACAATATATGTTGCTGCCCCACCCGCACCCTTCGAGGTAGGGGGTCCCTGCTCCATCTCCCCATCAGTTTGGTGGTCCCTGGCCTTAAAACGTTGAAGACCCCTGCTCTAGGGAGTGTGCTTGCAAAGTTTCACACCGAAACTCCAACAGTGCCAGAGATTAGCTGCTCACAGACAGACAGACAGACAGACACACTGACACACTGACACATAGTACAGATGGACATGGTCTCTGCCACGACGCCGAGACAATAATGTACCCACATTGTTCTTGTGTGTTCTTGTGGTTCTTAATGGTGAAGACCGTGAAGTGTTGATATTACTGACTGTTTCCGTTTGGTCAAACGAGGCATAGACCGTCACCAGACTATGACATACACACAAGCAGCCAACCTACAGTATGTATATCGATAGCTAAAGATTGGACATGGGGAGACCACGCTGTTATTAAACCGTCTTGTTTTTTGTTTTTCTTCCCCTCTCAGTTATTATTCCTTCTCTTTCCTGTGGTGTCTTTCTGAGGCAGTGTGTGTGTGTGTGTGTGTGTGTGTGTGTGTGTATGGGGGGGGGGGGGGGCAGTTACTTGGAAGAGAAAGGCAGGAGGCAGGACCCTCATCCTCTTTCATGCATATTCAAGTGCACGCGCACACATGCACACGCGCACGCACACACACACACACGCACACACGGCCAACAGGAGATCCCCGCTAAAGACTGGAGAGCTGGCCAAGCAACCAGTGGTGTAAAGTAACTCATTTCATTTACTCAAGTACATTACTTAAGTACAATTTTGAGGTACTTTTACTTTACTGGAGTATTTCCAATACTTTTACTTCTACATCTCGGATCACTACATTTATTGAGAGCTTTAGTTTCTAGTTACTTTGCAGATATATAAAGTATAATATTATTATAAAACATACAGTAGTAAGACGCCTCAGGGCGACAAGTGACCTCGCCCTACAGTGATGTGGACATAAGGGATGTGGACATCAGGGATCTCCATATATGGGCATAAAAGGGATTTGTTCCCCTGGCATCACTGGGATCTCCATATCTCCATATATGGGCATAAAAGCGTTTGTTCCCCTTGGCATCACAGGGATCTCTCTAACAGGGCATCATAAATACTTCAGGGAACTCCATATATGGGCATAAAAGGGATTCTGTTAGTGTGACATCACAGTGAAGCCAGAGCGTGATGTCAGAGCGGCAAACCCATTCTGGTAGAGTGGTTCCCCTGACATCACATTGACATCAGAGCATGATGACATCATGATGATGATCTATGGGTTTGCCCATAGACCGTCTACACGTGGACAAGCTGTGACGTTTCTCATGGTAAACTGCAAACTTCGGTTGCAATAAACAACTTTTTTATACCTTGGCTGTTTGAAAATGGCCGATCTACAAGCTCGCAACACGTCACAACGTGGTGTGAGCTTTTAGGTCGGCTATATTTTGTACTTTTAATTTTGGTACTTAAAGTACATTTTGAGGACAACACTTTCATACTTTTACTCAAGTTCATTTTGAATTCCGGACTTGTACTTGGACCAGAGTATTTCTATATTATTGCGGTATTGATACTTTTACTTGAGTAAAATATGTGAGTACTTTTTCCACCACTGCAGGACAGATACAAAGTGGAGCAAGGGTGGCCCGCCATGTCTCTCTCTCTCTCTCTCTCTCTCTCTCTCTCTCTCTCTCTCTCTCTCTCTCTCCCCCCTCCCTTCTTCTCTCTCTCTCTCTCTCTCTCTCTCTCTCTCTCTCTCTCTCTCTCTCTCTCCCCCCCCTCCCTTCTTCTCTCTTTCTCTCTCTCTCTCTCTCTCTCTCTCTCTCTCTCTCTCTCTCTCTCTCTCTCTCCCCCCCCCCCCCTCCCTCCCTTCTTCTCTCTTTCTCTCTCTCTCTATCTCTCTCTCTCTCACCCTCTCTCGCTGTCTCTCTCTCTCTCTCTAAGCTGTTTGCATTTTATTCACTGCACCAGCTGAAAGGTACACAGTAAAAGCCCTTTTCTTTTATCCCCCGCTTTCTGTTCCTCGTTCCTTTCACTTTTCACATTCTCTGACTCGGCTGCTTTCTGACAGCGGATTCAAAGCCCTTGTGTGTAGGCCTACCGAAGGAAATTATGTGCTTAATTGGATTATTAGGAGTTTTCTTTTAAATGGCTTCAGTGCTCACGCACGCACGCACGCACGCACGCACACACGCACACACGCACACAGGGCCCAGACACCGAATTGTCCAGTAGATGCTAGTTCTGCAGTCCACTGGGTATGTGAAGAACAGTGAAGCGGGTGTGTGTTTGAGGCTCTTTGATATTGGGCCTGATGTTGACAGATCCCTTTAACTGTTCATTTACAGGATTACTGTCTGTTTGAACAGCATTCACACCAAGGTAACGATGATGCTCAAACTGGCCCTGTATGTGCTCACTCTCTCCCCCTCTCCTTTCTCACTCTTTCTCAGAGATAATGGTTTGAATCTTTTTCTTTTTTTAGCTTGTCGTGTTGGGCATGAAAGCTGGTCTAGGCGGTCAGAGATCTGCGCTCGGCCATCAACTTGAACGTGGCCACGGTTAATACAGACACAATGGGTGTCCAAGCACACAGGCATCACTGGAATTTGCACCTGCCTGAGACCTGGCTCCTGTGATCGGCCTACCCCACGGAGAGACGGACCTCGCCGACCATATCTGCGTAGATTTGCATTCCTTTATGACGTATAGCGCAGAAAGTGGGGAGAGAGGTAATGAGTTAAAATATGTGAACAGGGTGCGTCCTCTGAAAATGAGAGAAATAGTTTTGTTTCAATTGACTGAAGAGTTACGAGGATAGTAATGAGAATGTTTGTGGCAAAGCATCATTGCAGTTGTATTTGTAGGTGATCAGAATCAGAATCCACTTTATTGTCAGCATCACAGCCACAGGTTTACAGGTGATACCAAATATACTTAGCCTATTTTCATGCCTATAATGTGCTTGTACACTGTGTGGCCACTCGGCATGCCCGCATCATAAACGACCCAGCGCCTGTGCAGTTGTTGTTTAGTGGCGGGACCCTGCTGCATGTTACTGATTTTCCTTTCAGGGTGAGGGGAGCCGGTCCAGGGCTCAGATTAAAGGCCTCTCCTCCCACCCGCGTGCGAATCACAAATCACACAGAGCCACAGTGCTTCCTCTGCCCAGGAACCCAACAAACACTCAGTTAGAAAAAGCCACAGCCACAGCCCTGGGTTTTCATCTTGCTGGGCACGGAAAGCCCAGTTTGTATTTTAATTAAACAAGCCTGTGTGCCAACGTTGACATGTGGAAGTCACTGCTACAGTGAATTCTATACTGTACACTTTCTTTTAGCCATCTCTTTTAATTCCAGAGTCTGTGCAATCTGCAAGCAAAACTCCTAGTAATTAGGCAGTTAGACACAGAGCTACCGTTTGTGAGTGGGTGCAAACTGTGATTGTTCATACAGCTTTACTGTAGTATGCACACAACAATCCTCAGAAAGCTAATGTGGTGGAACAATTTATCTTAATACATCATGTTGTTATCATCTGCTCTGTGCTCTGGATCAAACTTTGGCTCTATCCGTTCAACGCTGACATGAATTGTGTTCATATCACAGCCTTGTACCAGTTAAAGACCTCTGGGGGAGGGGGTAATTGAATGGCCTATCTGCCCCATGTTAAATCCTAATTCTCTCTCTCAACAGACCCCTGGCGGCATGCTTTATGGGATTATATGCAACCAGGCATTTAGGATGTTGTAGCACAGATAGACCTTCCTCCTTGAATACAGCATGTAACCCTTTCTCCTTGTTCCTGCCTTTCACCTTCTCGCCTTAGGGGATTAAGTCAGGCTTCCGGATATGGAGCGCCGCATGGCGAGGATGAGACGTTTGAAAGGTCCCCGGGAGACGGGAATGGACTTGGACTCTGGCGTCACGGCAACAATTGCTGCTTTCTCTCAGTGCGTTCTGGGGTCAAGACTTTCTTTCAACGTTGACAAAGAGCCAACCTATTTTTCACAGAGAATGTGAGTATAAACAAGAAAACCTTGTGTGCAGATTGCTCGGCTCTACCCAAGAGACAGAGTGGAGTCTGCGGGGCGAGAGTCTACGAAGTGAAATGGCTATTTATTGAATTGTATTATTGTTTAGTGGTGTGGAGGCCGAGTTTATTTGTGGCTCTGACGGAACTCTGCTCCAAGGTCAATGGCATGCTCGACCAATGTCATCTTTGTTCCATCTTTGTAAATCTTTTATTTTTTGTAAGCAAAACATCGTAAAAAGATTAAATTGGACACATCAACAGCTCCAGTTCAAACCCGGGTCAAGTTGAATTTGTTCAATCCACCTAATTCAAGTTGTAACTGAGATAATCTTGGTTGGATGATTGATTGATTGATTGAAAAATAATCTGTGTTCATTGCATACTTTTTGTTTAGTTTTTGCTTTAGCAAGAAAATATTCTTCAGGTTGATGTGTTTATCAACCTAATGCCTACAGCTTGAAATGACCCTTACTGTACAGTACCTCTGGCCTGTATGGTAGCATTCTGTACAGAAACATGCAAATTCACCCAGTTTCAGCCCCTTTTTCACTTTGCCCCTTTTGGGACAGGTAATGAAATGTATCTCCTACACGTGTCTGTGCATGAAGACCCACGAAGGAGTGTAGTAGCCTTGTGCAACATATTGCATTGTCTTGAATTCTTTGAGGTTTTCGTGCACACAAAGGCAACTTGTTTTTTTGTGCCAGCTTCTGCCGGAGTTGGGGTACGGGGGTCAAGGGTCATGACTGAGGCGCTGTGTGTCAGCAGCAGAGGGGACTCCTCACCAGGGGCGTCACACCAAATTCTGGGCCCTGGGTACAAGGATTCACTGTGGGCCCCCCATGAATATTAACTATTGAAAAATAGCAGATATACAAGCTCACAGCGCGGCACCGAGTGCCGCGCTGCGAGCTTGTAGATCTGCTATTTTTGAAAAATCGTGAAAATGTCAGTGATGCTCAAACTTTTCCATGTGAAGGACCCCCCCCCATCTCAAAATATTTAGTTCCAGGGAACCCCCAGAAGCAAAATTTGAGTTACAAATGTTCACTTAAAAAATACATATTATTCAAAGATTTGCGCACATTTTCATGACTTTTCAAAAATAGCAGATCTACAAGCTCGCAGCGCGGCACTCGGTGCCGCGCTGTGAGCTTGTATATCTGCTATTTTTCAATAGCTAAAGTTACTAGGGCCCCTCCACCTTGGGCCCTGGTAACTCAGTCCCACTTTCCTACCCCTTGTGACGCCCCTGCTCCTCACAAAGCCTGTGGGGAATTATGGGCCACCAGCTCCTAGTCCATTATTGGCATGTTGAGTTGACCCCCCCCCCCCCCCCCCCCAACCCCCACCCTTTTTGAATATCACGTCATGGGGTAACAAAAGATTCATGCAAGGCCTCTCCTTCTCCCCAAATCTATCTGACTGTCCCCATCACACATGCATACTGTATACTTTTCCCCCTCCATTTCTCACTCAGTTCTGGCTTTGATGCGAGAGGCAAGATTCAAATGTATTTGTCACTAACTTATACAAGTACAAGCAGTAAAAATGTTGAGGGGAGTTGTTCTGCAAATTTTGCTACAATCTATTACATAATACTGTATATTAAAGCAAAAAAATTAAGAATGTAATAATAATAATAATAATGCACAATGAAGAATATATTACGTATAGGTCTTGTCTTGGACAGGTACAATAACTTAGCAGCATTTTCAAAACTAAAGTTTGTAAGTCCCAAAAGTGCTGTCAAACATGCTGTCCGCCGTGTTTGACTTCCCCTGTGAGTCCTAACATACACACACATGATGAAGAGAAGGTACCTGGAATGAACTCAGAAGTACAGCTTCAAAGAGGTCATTCATGGTACTATGCTACTCCAGAGTTATTTACATGTATCCACAAGTGACTTGTAGACCAACTAACTCCTTTAAAAATACTTTCTCCATTAACCACTTTAGCCCTGGCATCCCAATTTTGGATGGCACAAATTGCAGATCTGTAAGCTCACAATGTGTCACAGCTCGAGAGCTTGTAGATCTGCCATTGATAAACTATTTTCAAAATAATTTTCAGTTTCTTTGTGTTTAAAGAGGCAGTGCCATAGTTTTGTACTTTTTCTGTGTTTCGTGTATCTAGGAGGTTGACCGTACTTCATTAGACCAACTGGTGTGGATGTTATGTGCAATGATGTATTCCCTTTGTATTTTGGATTTCTTCCTGGAGGCTGACACCTTGTGGGTCAAAAGTGCAGAACTGCAGATCCAAAAACAGTGATTAAATGACAGCATATAATCTTCCCCTCCCCTTTTACCATTCACCCAACACTGTTGGTGTGGCTAACTTCAGCTGGGTCACCACCCACCATGACAACCAGGCATACTTAATGAACTGGTGGGTGTGGTCACATAAAACCTAATTTTAACTCTTTCTGTACACTCTTTTGGAGAAAAAAAATCCTTCTCCTAGTATAATCATAATACCTGATAATCATGTTTTAGGGTAGAAATAAATCATGGCACTGCATCTTTAAAGGAACAATCAATTATTTTAAGGCTCCTTTGGAATTCTCAAAGTAACAACACACTTCAACACATTTTAGTAAACTCAGCAAAAACACAGATCATCCCCCACTTGTAGTTTCAGAAATCCCTGGGGCTTGGCTCGGGGATTTCTGGTCAGTACTTCACTATCACCATCCTGGCAGGCAGAATGTCTTTCATCTCCTTGCCTCAACCCTAGAATATTCTATCTGTCCATCAGACTCTATCTCCATGGCTTACAGCAGTGCTTCCCAGGTCTTTACCGAACCTCAAGGCTACGCTTTAGATAATTTCCGGCATCCTGTGACTTGCGAGATCAGCCGAACGATAATATTCATTTCTCGCGCTATTTATAACTGGCTTCATTAGAAATCCCGCTTGGAACATGTCAATATTGCCTTATAACGGCTCCCCTTTGGGGGGGTCTAAAGGATTCCAAGACGAGTAGATGTATTCTTTTCATTTGGAACCTAACATTTTGTTTTCAGGCGCTTGACGTTGACGCATTGCCGTGGTGATGACTGGACGTCGCGGAGGAATTGGAATAGCGGAAATAGTGGAATAATGGGAGGAGCGATAGACTTGAGAAATGGGTCCCTTGATCCATTTGAAGGCAGTACTGGATATTGGGCCCACAGTTACACTGCAATACAGACAGTGTTTGAAGTTTTTGATCAATAAGGGTGTCAGTGTGTGTTCTTTGTTTGCTGCCTCTGGCAGTCACAAAGGGCCAGTGGATCACAGTGCTGTGACAGTTGTTGTTGTTATTTGGCAAATCTGGATGCACTTATATTTTTTCCGTGCCAATAATCATTCTCTCCAGGCCGCATTCTTCCCCGGCTTGATGTGTGCAAGTGAGTTCCTCATTTGCACCTGTGTAGAATTACAGACGCTGTACAACACATTGTCATCTGATATTTGTGTGGAAATCAGTTCAGTATTTCCTCTGACCAACAACAGTGACCAGCAAAATAAAAGGATTTAGTTGACACTAGAGTGGGGTGTGTCTACAGGAAGACATCTGTTATTTCCACACAGTGACAGGGTCACTTATGGAACCAATTTGCATTCAATGAAGCACATCCCCTGTTGCGCTTTAATGAAACGGAAAGAGGGAGATATGCAGATTGCCACTGCAGTAATGACACGTTGATATCACTTTGATAACCTTTGTTAACACGTTAACACTTGCTTTAATGGCCTGAGATTAAATTAGTTCAGTATCATCTAGGACTGCTAATGGAAATAGTTTCCCTTTTCTGCAGATAAACAAAGCTGATAGTGGTAAACATCCACCAGCGCTCCTTTCCCAGGGTTAACACCTCTGGCTTTTGACTGAAGGCCATTGATGGATGTCATTAACTACAACGCTCTAATCCTATCATCGCTGTCTAACATGTTGTCTCTATTTTCCCATTGATGGGTCCATTATGTGTTAGTGTATTTCATTTGCTTTGTGTACTGCCTGTTAGCTTAGAAAACAGAGGGGTTTCCACAATCCTTCTCAGCCATCATTTTTCAATCAGTGAACAAATGTCAACTTGTATGGGAGAAAAAGCACAAATACATGCTGGCATGTCGTCGTTGTCGGGTGAGAACCTTGCGCAAGGCGTTGTGTGCTTGTAGATCTGCTGTTTTCCCTACTTTTGTGCGACGGCCTTGTATGATGAAGCAGGGCTTTACTTTGCGAAAGAACGTACACATTTGAAACTTGGAGATACAAGGTTTCCACCCGACAACGATGATATACTGCACAGTAAAAACCCCAGTGTTCATTTATTTTTTACTCTGAGAGTGTGAAAATGGACCGTTACGGGTCAGAGTCGTATTGACACTTGGGATTTTTATTTTGTGTTCCTTTGTGTGTCCTGTACTGTCATTTGAAAGGATCCACACTTTAGAGCACAGGCATGGCGAATTGGCCCCATTCAGCCTATTGTGGCAGATGCTGCCGTGCGCGTCTGCCGCGCACGTCGATCATTGCGTGCCAAAGCCACGTGCGTGTGTGGTGTGGCGCAAGAAAAGCGAGGGCACATGCGTGCCACAGCGGGAGGTATGGCGTGAGCAGAGCTCCCTCCACATGCGTGTTCTACGCGTTCAGCTGTCACAGAGCCACCAGGGGACGCCAGGAATTTCATGACACCCCCCCCCCCCCCCCCTCTCTCTCTCTCTCTCTCTCTCTATCTCTCTCTCTCCTCCTCCACCCACATCTCCCCCTTCCTTCTATATTGTCTATATATTCTTTTTGTCCCTCATCCCTGTCATCCCATTTTCCTCCCTTCTCCTCCCATTCATTTCTCCTCCTGCTCTCTGACCTTTTCTGTGCGGTACACTCCTAACCAACTCCCCCACACTCCTTCCTTCCACTCCCATCGCCCTCTCCACCCATCCCAGTCCCTGCCCCATTTCTTTCAGCTGTGCCTGCCTGGCATGAACTTGAGATGTTGGTGGGTTTGGCCCCCTGGTGTCTGAAGGGTCCTGGGAACCCAGCAGCAGAGAGAGGCAGAGGCTTGATAAATATAGTGACCAGTAAGGGTCCCTTCTGGCTGCTATACTGTCAATGACACATGGGCTTAGCTGCAGAATTTCACCATAATTCACAGGGCAGCCATTTTACTCATACGGGGTGTCGCACCAAATTCTGGGCCCTGGGTACATGGATTCACTGCGGGCCCCCCATACATGTTCTTCATAGAGGGAGGGGGTTTAACCTAGACTGGGAACATTATTTTGTGCTTTAACTATTGAACAATAGAAGATATACAAGCTCACCAAGCTTGTAGATCTGCTATTTTAGAATATCGTGAAAGTTTGTGCAAGTCAAACTCCCCCAAAATGATATGTATTTGGCCACGGACCACAATCTCAAAATATTTCGATTTGCACACATTTTCACAACTTTTCAAAAATAGCAGATCTCTAAGCTCACAGCGCGGCACTCGGTGCCACGCTGTGAGCTTGTATAGCCTCCACCTTGGGCTCTAGTAACTCAGTCCCACTTTCCCCCCTTGTGACGCCCATGGTGGCGGTAATGCTGTGTGTGATGTCACAACTCAAGGAGCCCCCTGGCAGCTGGCACCTTCAAAGCTTTGATCATCTGACACTGGGCAGCCAGCGCCCGTCAGGGAGAGAGCGAGGGCATGGAGGGGGTTAGCATGGCATTAGCCATGTGGTTAGTATTCAGCCTGTGGTGTAGGACGAGTCAGGCCAATGTCACCCCAAGGTCTGCATTCCCCCCCCATCGCAGCAGCATTCTCCAGCTCCTGCTCTCTCCACTGACCCAGAGGCAGGATCACAGCTATGACACCTCTCTGTATCTCATTCAGACAGAGAGAATGGGACTAGTGAACCGAGTAGCCCCCCAACACTGGCCCCTGCCTGCACCTGCGAGCCCTGCTGATGAGTAGCGAGAGAGGAAGGGGAGAATGGGTTCTGAAGATCCTTATTTAAAGGATAAAGCTCGGACTTGGGGCAAGTGTGTTGAAGTGTGAGGGGTTGTTGCGGGCGAGGTGTTTGAGGAAACTGATTAGACGTCCGTTATGGTAGGTTATTAATTTCTGAAGGAGAAGGGGGGTGGGAAGGACGTGGGGAGACATCAAGAAAGAGAGCGTATGAGAGAGTGAATGGGGTTACCACCACTGACCCCCTGCAGGTCATTCAGTCATTCATAGGATGAGGCCATTTTATAGAGCTCCTTCTTCCCTGCCTTTGTTGCTATTCTCCCCATCAGCGGAAGAGAATTTGGAAATCAGAAGATAAGTCTCGTCATGGGAAATGAATGAGGTGTCTGTCAGCCGAGGGGAGGTACCCAGTAGCTATCTTTGAAAAGATTTGGGGGTTAAGTTCTCAAAGGCCTTCTACGGGCTCCTCGCTTGATAAGACTGCCGTCCTTTTCCCTCGAAGAAACGCAGAGCCTGATAACCCGTTCTGTCTGCATGGGTGTATGATGTTTACAGATGTGCTCAGCTCCTGGGAAAAAAAACAGTCCCTCTCCCCTACCGGGGGCGGCCATCTTTAATCCGGTAAAGAGCAGGGGGATTTGGTCGCCCCTGGCCTGCCTGACGGCCCTTTGGAAATCTCTCGCCCGTGAGAATGGGGGCTTGGGGGACGGAGGTGTGGGCTGGGGTGTGTGCGTAGCCATGCAGGAGGGGACAGTCTTTGTGAATTTAGTTAATCTAATTTGAGCTTTTCCCCCGAAGGCTCTCTCGTTCCCTGGCCCCTGCCCCTGTTCAGACCTCAACCCCAAGCAGGCAAAAGTTTCACGTACGTTGTCCTGGTGAAAATAAGCTTTGTTTTGTTTAATCCAATATCCTTATGCAGTAAACCTGGGGTGGATAAAAAAAACGGGAAAGCCTGATGAAAAGGTGGATGTCTCCTTTTGCTCGGGGAACTCAGATCTGATCATTAGATTGGAAAGCTGACACACAGCAGAGATTAGAGGGATACACTCAAATAAACATATTTAGCACTTCACAGGAAGTGTGGCACTTCTGCTGCTCTGTAAATAAAGCTTGAATGCAACGCAACCTTGATTATTATTTAGCAGGATTAGAGTGAAATGGCAATGGAAAAGAAACTTTAACTTCCAAATGGCGGGCTCCTGCAGCAACCTTTTGTGCTATCTTGTTTATATATCCATATACCACATGGACTCTACTTATTTGCTGGGTGAAGGCAATCTAATGAGACAATCTACACAAGGCACTGAGTATCAAATGAGACAACTTGAGACAGGTGACCATGGTGTGAAAATCTGTTTACAAAATGCAAATGCGCACATTTAGAGGCCTTTCACTGGTGTTTCACACCTCTGGTGAATACACTGATACTGTAAGATGTGTATTCACACGTTGCACGGGGCCTTTTGAAGTTGGTGAGTTGAATATCATCAAGGTCCTGTAATCCATTTTTAATGGTTCAGTGGATGGGGACAGTTTCTTGATTAATGGGGCAGGCTTTGTCACCTAATTGTCCCATGCAGTGTTGTGGTGTGAATGAGTGAATTTGTACATTTGCTCTCACATCAATTGTGTCATTTCATTGCATTGATTAAATAGGAAATGGCCCATTAGAAGTGTTCATGTCAGAACAAGTCTTGCTGATAGCAACCGTTTGTATTCATCTAAAGCTTTATTTCTGACTCTCTTTCTTGCTTCCTCTTCCCTTTAGCTATGCAATTTTTGGAGCGGTGAAAGCGCTCCCAATAGACAGGTATGTCCGTGGGTATGTATGTATGTATGTATGTATGTGGCTGGCTGGCTGGCCGTGTCTGTAGCCTGGCAATACCTTGAGTGGCCACACACAACACACAAGTTAAAGGAGGGGCGCTGTTCTGCAGCACACGCACACACACACACACACACACACACACACACACACACACACACACACGGTATAGCTGCTCAGATTCACCGCTCCACTTCGAACCGAGGTTTGATTTTAGTGTCTGCTGCACTGCCCTCCTTTATTAACTTAAGGCAATAGATGGTCGAAGGGCAGGAATGCAGCTGTGTTGGATTGCAAGGATTTATCACACTGAGGTGTGAGGGCTGCTGCCTGCGCTGCTGGCCCTGTAGATGTAACAGTTTAGTGGCAAAGGCACTCCTACTGTGTAGCCATTACAGAGGTTTATTGCTTTATTAGTTTGATTCTGTAGACCACATTATTCTGTGGCCACTGTTACAGGGATGGCGGGGAGGGGGGTCAGAGAAATAAGGGAAAATACTCTGTAAACCTGTGTGTTAAGTAGCATTACTGGTCAATGTTGGCATAGTCTGTCCCCTCATTCTCTCTATCTATCTCTCTCGCTCTCTCTGTCTGTGTACTTTCTTTCTGTGCCCTCCCCACCCAGCCTCTCAGTTATGCACTCTCTTGCTCTCTCCTTCTCTCTTTCTCCTCCCATTCCCTCTCTTTCCCCTCCTCTCTCCCCCCTCTCTCCCTTTCTCCCTCTCTGGCTCTCAAGTTACGTTGGACTGGGGGTTTTCTTGCTTGCATCCTATAGAGTGTCTTGTGTGTGTGTGTGTGACTGCTGTGTGTGTGTGTGTGTGTGTGTGTGTGTGTGTGTGTGTGTGTGTGTGTGTGTGTGTGTGTGTGTGTGTGTGTGTGTGTGTGTGTGTGTGTGTGTGTGTGTGTGTGTGTGTGTGTGTGTGTGTCCCCCTGCGCTGTGCCGTGTCCTTGTCCCTGCCTCCTGGCAGCAAAGGAGCCACCCAGCAGCCGGGCTGTGATTGGGCAGGGGGAGTGGGCTTTCTTGACACAGCTCTACGGTGCCGACTACTCGCACACACCGCTCCCGGGGACGTGTTTCAACAGATGGTCGAGGTTAGAGAGTGTCATCACATCGGGGAGAGGATTAGAGGAGAGAGGTTGTCTTCCAGGAGCTGTGTGGTCCCAGCCTATAGACCCCCCTCTCCATACTCTTCAATCCCAAAGAAACCCTCACGCCGAAGAAGAAGACGCACTCACTCAACCCCCCCTCTCCATGAGTGGAGGCAGAAGACTTGCTGCAGAAGAGAAGAGTCAAACTCCAAGAGAGAGAGAGAGAGAGAGAGAGAGAGAGAGGAATCCTAGCCTTTCCTCTCACCCTGCCAGCGCTCTGCTCCCCTGCCCTCCAGGTACTTTTTTTGTGTGTGCAACTTTCCTATTCTTTTTCACTGTTTTCTGTGCTTTTTTCTTGCGTCACTGTGAACTGTTCTTCTGCTCTTTTTTTTTTTTTGCCTCTTACACGTCTGCCTGGTGTGGCGTTACAGCATTAAGAGTGTGGTTTTGACAGCGTGGAGATAAGAGTGCTGTGGAGTTTCTCTCAGCAGTGATTTGTGGTGTTGCTGTGTTGCTGCACTGTTCCAACTGAGTGTGTGTGTGTGTGTGTGTGTGTGTGTGTGTGTGTGTGTGCGTGTGTGTGTGTGTGTGTGTGCGTATTTATGTGTGTGTGCGTATTTATGTGTGTGTGCTGCCTGTACACAGCACAGCAGCCCTCTGTGTGCAGAAGTTTTACCCCCTTGAATGACAGGAATTCTCCCCGTCACAAATTCCTCTGTCTCCGGGGATTAGAAGGCAGTACATTCCATTAATCTCATTTTGTTTTGCCTCCTCTGCCCATAAGCAACCGCTGAATTTATCTGGTCTTTTGTCATTTTGTTTTTGTTATTGGATGATTTTTGGAATCCAACACTAATGGCATCAGAGAGAGCCGTGCTGTGGACCTCTCTGAAAAGTTAAGTACATGGAGCGACTGTGGTGTCACTCAATGAGAGGCCATCTGCATGTGACTTATATCATATATACAGTTCACCAAGAAGTGGACATTTGTGGTGTAAATGTTTTTCGTCAGTTTTCAGACTTAAAAATCACTTTTTTTCAAACACGACCCGAAGAAAACGATTTCAGGCTTCTCCTCATTCATTTTGTATTCGTTTCTTTCGCCCGGTGCCTAAAATAGAAAACCAAAAACCACTGGTTTGGTTAATGTCCATTCCCCAAACTCAGTGTAGCATTTAACACCCCTTCACATCAGGCCAGTTAAGACTTTTCATAAATCTAATTCAGAGTGCACTCTTGGCAGACGGTGTCAGAGTAGCCTAAATGGATGGGCTGTTGAAGAGCATTTTCCGCACAAACTGTCAGAGCTGCACCAGAGAGAGAGAGAGAGAGAGAGAGAGAGAGAGAGAGAGAGAGAGAGAGAGAGAGAGAGAGAGAGAGAGAGAGAGAGTCAGAGAGAGAGAGAGAGAGAGAGAGTCAGAGAGAGAGAGAGAGAGAGAGAGAGAGTCAGAGAGAGAGAGAGAGTCAGAGAGAGAGAGAGAGAGAGAGAGAGAGAGAGAGAGAGAGAGAGAGAGTCGCAGCAAATGTACAGTACGCCTCACTTCAGCCATTTAGCTCAACTCAAGTGAGAAGGGAAACTTGCCAATGGAGTGGGAATATGATGTATAGTATTTATACCCAGCTCCAGGCACTGTGTGTAGACTGTGCATGCATGTATGTGAACCTGTGTGTGTGTGTGTGTGTGTGTGTGTGTGTGTGTGTGTGTGTGTGTGTGTGTGTGTGTGTGTGTGTGTGTGTGTGTGTGTGTGTGTGTGTGTGTGTGTGTGTGTGTGTGTGTGTGTAGACTGTGTGTGTGTGTGTGTGTGTAGACTGTGTGTGTGTGTGTGTGTGTGTGTGTGTGTGTGTGTGTGTGTGCGCGCGCGTGTGTGTGTGTGTGTGCATGCATGTATGTGAACCTGTGCGTGCGTGCGTGCGTGCGCGTGCGTGCGTGCGTGTATAAGGTGTTTGCGAATGGAGATTGTGCAGCTGTGAGAGACTGTGACTGAACAGCAGCGGGGCTGAGGAGTGAGGAGGTTGTATGGGTGAAAGCTGCTGTTGTGTGAATATGTGTTTACCTTAGTAAATCAGCCATAGCTACACTTCCTGCCTGTTACTTGAAGTATTTAACGAAACCACTGGTGGATTGTGATAGCTGGTGCTCTTTAGATGTGTGTATATGTGTGTGTGTGTGTGTGTGTGTGTGTGTGTGTGTGTGTGTGTGTGTGTGTGTGTGTGTGTGTGTGTGTGTGTGTGTGTGTGTGTGTGTGTGTGTGTGTGTGTGTGTGTGTGTGTGTGTGTGTGTGTGTGTGTGTGTGTGTGTGTGTGTGTGTGTGTGTGTGTGTGTGGGTAATGGTTTGCATGAGCATGATAATGATAAGTTAATTATAATTTAGCTGATAATGGATAGTAATAATGATCCTTTCAAGCGATGCTAGACCCGTCTCGTCCCAGCACTTCAGCTGGAAAAAGTTTCACCTCCACTTGAAATGCGACCAGTGTTTGTTGCAGGAGTCACTGAGTTCAGCCTCAGTTGTTAAAGTCCTGCTGTTATGGAGATCCATGCGAGTGACTTCTCACTGTTCCGCATGTGTTGTATGGGCTCTCTGTGCGTACCTACCGGCCCATACGAACTGCACAATCTCTCCCCCTGACCTAGTTTCCCTCCTAAATGGCGAGCTTATGCTGTGGTCGTGTTCAAAGGCTGCCGCCAATTGGTTGTACCGGGCACAATTAGCGTAAAGCGGAATGGGAATGGCTCAGATTTCCATGCATTGCCAGCCCTGACTTAGCAAAGGTTTGCAGAGGAACGACACTGTGCGCTTTAAGACCTGGACTGATGTCAATCTTTACTGTTCTGTACCGGTGAACTCCCCCCCCCCCCCCTCCTCAGCTGGCCATACTCTAGGAGGGCATCAGCTTTAAGAACAGCGCCAACTGGTCTTAGAGGGAAGGGAGGTCCTTTAAAGCGTCCCTGTGCTGCAAACAACGTGAGCAGCTGGTGCAAATAACGTGAGGGTCCAGGGGGCAGAGGCTTGCCAAGACAAACGTTTTCCCAGTAGCTGCTTTGCCGTCATTCGAATCTACCGAGCTGTGTGTGTGTGTCTGTGTGCATGCAACCGTGTGTCTGAACGCAAAGGCTGGCGTAAGACATTGTTCTGATAGATATGGCATGAGGGAAGAGGTGGAATTTGCAGCCGCGTTGTGCAATGCTAAGTGTTATTCCTACAAATGGAAAAGTGTGTGTGTGTGTGTGTGTGTGTGTGTGTGTGTGTGTGTGTGTGTGCGCGCGCTTGTGGGAGCGCGCTTGTGGGAGCGCGCTAGCGCGTGCGTGTGTGTACGTGTGTGCATGTGAATGCCAACCACAGTGAATCAGACTTCTCAGACATCCTGCATGACCTCATAGGTGCTGACTGATGAACAAGAGCAAAGAAATGCATCTCAAAATAGTCAGACTAAATAACCTCTCTGAGAGCTACATAAAACACAAAAGAGTCTATAAGTCTGCATTATGTCAATGCCTGAGTTATAATGTGTATAACTGTCAGGACTACTACGGTAGATTGATTGAGCACTAAGAGTGTATGCATGAACTGGCTAGCGGCGCAGTTTACTTCAGAGCAGGCTTAGGAGGCACATATGTAAAGTATTTTACCTCCCCACATCTTTCTCCTTTATGAACTCCAAATCAGGAACATGTTTGACACGGCACTGCCCTCTTTTCCATAAGGTTTTCTTCTTCTTCTTCTGCTTCTTCAAGTCACAATTTGATCTCTACATAATGCCCATTAGCCTCCACTTGGTATTTTTGCACCTAGCTACCTACCTTATGTCAAGGAAATGGCTGACGGTACATCCTTCATGCTCTTCACCACATGAACTCAAGCGCCCCTATTCTGGGGGAGCTCAATGCACTGTAACCTGGCACATTGTGAGTCCGTAGATCCGATATTTTTGGTGAAGAGGGAAAAAGGGGGGGGACCAAATATAGAGTCTTGGGGGACTCCAGGTAATGGAGTATACAGGGTTTAAGTGGCTCTGCTGTGAGAGAGATGCCACATATCTAGGATCTGATCGCTCCAGAGTCTCGGTTGGATGCAGTGTAATGGGAAGTCTTTCAAATGACTTTCCGTATTCCTGGGAGAATGGAGGGAAAGTGGTGGTCTATAAAAAGCAGAAGAAGAGAGTCTGGGGATGTGTTGCAGAATGTTGAAAAACGGGCACTGATGTATATGCGATGTCAAAACTTAGTTTTCTAATTATCTTTTCCACCTCTCTCTCTTACTTTTTTTGGTTTTGAGAAAGCTTTGTTTTTTATTTCGTTTCTTACTTGACATCAGTTGATGCAAGAGAAAATGAATTAAGCAAAGCCTTGTGCAAATCCAAACATAATTCTGTTTATCTTTTAACCACCAGTAGAGTGTGTGTGTGTGTGTGTGTGTGTGTGTGTGTGTGTGTGTGTGTGTGTGTGTGTGTGTGTGTGTGTGTGTGTGTGTGTGTGTGTGTGTGTGTGTGTGTGTGTGTGTGTGTGTGTGTGTGTGTGTGTGTGTGTGTGTGTGCGTGCGCGCGTGTGTGTGCATGTGTGCGTGTGTGTGTCACTCTCACCTCATGCATGGAAGAGTGTGTTAAGAAAAGGTTTCCTAAACCACCCTCTGCTCAACCACCCTCTGCTCAAAGCTCTTGTTTATCTCAAGGGCTTAATGATAGTGTTGCTCGCACAGGACTGATTGCATGGTAGCAGCACTCAGGCAGAATACACAGTCCTATCACTGCAAATGACCAGTATTTTGAACACTGAGCTCATGGCATGCTTTATTTATGTGGGATCCGGAGAGGCTATCTTTAGATGAGTCAGCAGCCACTTTCTCGGTTGCCTCACCGTGCCTCGCTGTTCAAACGGTGATACAGAGTTAAGATATGCTTCCAAACACAGGCTGACATAGAGACAAGCGTCCTCTGCTTTTACCGGCACGGCTCAAGGGAAATCTACCTTGCACGCATGAATGCCCACGAGCCTGTTCTTTACGCATGTGCATGCACACATTTACCCACAAAGGCACACACACACACACACACACACACACACACACACACACACACACACACACACACACACACACACACACACACACACACACACACACACACACACACACACACACGGGCAAGCTCGCACTGCAGGGACCTATTTTGGGGGTGTTTGAGAGCTCACAATAGCACCCCCAAGTGTTTGTTCAGTCTCTGTTGGATGTGGTGGAGGTCAGGGCAGGCAAACATCACATCCACCTCATCGCTGGGAGGAATTTGCTAATCCTCCAACACACCTTCACGCCTGAACTAAAACGGAGCGAAGTGAGCACACGACCACTGCGTTCTCCTGTGCCAGCATTTGCTCTCTTTTCTTCAGCATCAGATCATGGCCGGTTAAGACGCACACGCCTGTTTTCTGGAAGTCTGTATGGTAGCTCAACCTACGAAGGAACCAGCAACCTTCTTTTCCGAACATGCACCCCCCTCGAACCCTTCCTATTATTCTTATTTTATTTATTTTTCAACAACATTATAAATGAATGGAGTGGAGAAAGTGCAGGGGAGTGGGTGGGAGTGTATGAAATCAAAGAAGAAAACAAAGCGAGAGAGAGCATCCGTCTTATTTTCACAGTGTCCGAAGCAGCACTCATTCAGATATCACTGCACGTGGATGCAGCATGGGCTGCGGGGGGTGGGGGGTGGGAGGGAGTGGTGGCAGAGGGAGAGAAAGGGAGAGATAGATGGGGGCAGTGGTGGAAAAAGTATTACATTTCTACTGTTTTGATCTTGTTTTTGATCTACAAGCTCACAACCAGTTGCATTGAGCTTGTAGATCGGCTATTTTCAAACATTTTGTAGCTACTTTTACTTTTGCGATGCAACTCGTTGTGAGCTTGTAGATCGGCTATTTTCAAATAGCCACTGTATAAAATATGGCTAAAGTGGTTTATGTATGTATAATGTATATCTACAAAGTAACTAGTAACTGAGGTTTTCAAATAAATGTAGTGGAGTAAAAGTACAATACTTGGATCCGAGGTGGAGTGGAGTAGTAAGTATTGGAAATTGGAAATACTCAAGTAAAGTAGAAATACCTCAAAATTGTACTTAAGTAGTAAAGTACTTGAGTAAGTATACTTAGTTACTTTACACGACTGGTGGTATGGAGAGGGAGGGAGAGAGAGAGAGACATTGGATTGCAATTGCTTACCCATACCCAAGTGGTTGTGACTCGGAGAACAAGCAGGCTTTACTTTGCACACATACTGTCCCGTCACACACGCATGTCTCCACACACACACACACACACACACACACACACACACACACACACACACACACACACACACACACAGGAACACGTGTGTGTGCACGCTTGAAGCACATGCAATCTTAGTATATTATAATCTTCCTCGCGGCGCAGGCATGCATGCGAGAGAGCAACGCAGCCAAACGTGTGTGTACACACACACGCGCGCGCACACACACACACACACACACACACACACACACACACACACACACACACACACACACACACACACACACACACACACACACACACACACACACACAAGTATCCCCTCACGCCCTCCCCACCCCGGAGGGCTGCACTGTCCCTGCTTTGTCATCCCTCTTGTCCAATAATCCGCTCCCCGGGGAGAAGCAATCTGTTTTAGATTTGAAAGAGAAAGGAGCCCTGCCTGGATCACGTACAATTAAGCAGCCGTCAGAATGCATCGTCCCGAGGTTTGAGGGAGAAGTGCTGCCCCTGGGGGGGAATGGAGGGGGGTCCTCCACCCTTTCATCTGCCGCCCCTCCAGAATGGAGATAATGGGTATAGGGAGGGATGGAGGGATAGAAAAGGGTTTAGAAGGGGAGGGTTGGGGAGGAATGAATACGTTTTCTTCCTCACCCCGTCCATCCCCTGCTCCGCGGCTCCGCTAATAGAAGCCAGCATGCGTTTGTTTCAGCTCCTCTGCGCCTTTTCTTCCACCTCTCCCCCGGAGCGGGCAAACACATTCAATCTCTGCCAGCTCTCCCCTCCACTGTCTGTCTCTCTGTGTGCGCATGTGTGTGTGTGTGTGTGTGTGTGTGTCTGTGGCCATGTGGTACTAAGAACTACTAAGAACTATAGGAACTAGTAGCCTCTGGTTCTGTTTTTTCTTCTTCTTGACCAGAGCGTGGTCTCTTTCTCTTGTGCTGCGTGGATGCAGCATAATCGTATCTTTGACCGGTTGTTTACTAGTCACTGAGCAACTCTCAAGGCAGTTTGTTTATCCTGCCAAGGTCCAGCTTGACACGTTATCTCTGCTTTGTTTGCCTTGAAATGCCCGCGGTTAGCTCAGCTGAGTTACACTTGTGCTTTCTGGTGCCTCTTGAATATACAGCGGTGCTATATTGACCGCATTCCTTCAAGCTTTGCATTGGAATGGCAGCATTTTGGAGAGGTAAGCTAAGCTGCATATTTGATGCCTTGTGTAATATATGGGTGCCCTCTAGTAGTCATCAGTTAAGCTATAGGAAGGAGCCAGCACTTTTTGCCAGGAAAGATAAAGTTAATTGAATTACAAATTACGTTATTGCACGCTTTGGAAAGCCACACACATGGAGCCGAGGGCAATGGAATGAGAGCCCCCTTGAGTACAAATTACAGGTTATCCATGTCTGTCTGACTGTGTGTGTGTGTGTGTGTGTGTGTGTGTGTGTGTGTGTGTGTGTGTGTGCGTGCGCGTGTGCGTGTGTCTTACTCACTTGCTTGTTTGCCAGAGAGAATGAAAGACTCTCCTATAGGCTAGCGTGTACGAGTACGACATACAGTACACGAGGAGGGCAGGTGCAATCGGTTGGGCGCGTTTTATGAGTGGTATCATGTGTTGGTGTATGTCCCACTCATGGAAGAGTTTGTTTATGGCATCCAGGGTCACACAGCCTAAGTTCTCATGCTCCATGTATGTCTATGGTTTCCAGAGAATAGGCCTGCACATGCTCTACATTGCGTTGGTGTAGCATTTCACGCTCCAGCTGCGGCACTACTCTCGCCTGGGGTTTTTGCTGACTGAACTGCTGTCGTCTTTAGCCCCGGCGTCTGAAAATGCACATCGTTGCACGAAAGTTCTCAACTCTTTTTTTATTTTTTTATTGGGAGGTGTTTCAGTCTGATCTGTTGTGTGTGTTTCAGGTGCTTATGGTGGTCGACTTATGTCTGTCAAGAGCGCATTACAAACTAGCGCAAAGCTTCTCTCTGGAATATGAATTGTTTTTTTCAGTCTTTAGGTTAAAATTGTCCCCTTTGTGTTTGACTTGGTCTCTAAAAGCTTTTTTGCCTTAAGCACCATGTTAGAGTTACAAGTGAACCCAGTTGAACTTCATTTTTGTGGTATTTGTGGTGTAGTCAGGTGTATGTAAACATGCTTCCAGTATAATACTTTTAAAAATGTAACTAGATCGGGTTGTCTGTTAAAGACTCCTCACTTTCACATACACACACGCACGCACACACGCACGCATGCACGCATGCACGCATGCATGCACGCACGGATGCACACACACCATTCTCAATCTCCCTCTCCTTTTTCTTTCTTTCTCTCACTCACTCACTCACTCACTCACTCACTCACTCACCCTCCCTCTTGACACACTGGAAGAAACCAAATGTCCTGCATTGTACATGAAAACAATTGCCCTGCCTCTGACAAATCTGTTCAACAAGTGGCCTCAAAAGAAGGCCACATTAATCATTGCACCATCCGTGTTGGCCATTAATTCTCTAAACTAATACAGATCGAGTCTTCTCTTGTGTTCATTGTCAATGAGTAACCTGGGCCTATAGGCATGCGGGGACCCTTTTTCTTACTAATGGCTCATTACGGTTTTAGGCCTTAACTGCAAAACGCAGACCCCCTCCGCTGCCAAGAGGGAGAACGTCATGTTGTACATGAAAGGGGAACGAAATGTTGACGCAATACCCCTCTGCCACTCTTTTCAAGTCGGTAGTTGGTATGAAAACATTCCAGGACCATTGAAGTGGGTTAGAACACTGAGCCCTGAACCGAAAATAAATAAATAAATAAAGCAAATCCCCCGAAACCCGTTGCACTCGCTTGCTCTCTGTGCCGCTGTGCCGCTGATTTCATGGAAAAAAAAGAAAAAGTCAATCTCTTTATTCTTGACAATTACCTCAGTGGAAACCCATTGAAGCAATTTGCCATAGTTCTCTTTTGTGGCTAAAAGAATAATTTATCCGCACCATATTTGACATGTGGCAGAGAGACGAGAAAGCCACCCGTGAGCAAGTAGTTCTTTCTCTCTCTCTCTCACTCGCTCTCTCTCTCTCCCCCCTCTCTCTTTCTTGCCCTGATAGAGTGTTTTCTGATGGGAGTGTGGGTTTTGACAAGAGTGGAGCAGCAGGAATATTAATGCCCTGTATTTTATTCATCTCAGGTCCCCTATCTCTAATCGTTTCCATTCATGGCTCAGAATAGAATAGAAACGCTGAGCTGTAGGTTCATACCGTTTTTCCATAGCTGCTGTTCCTCAGACAGTGATTCCAGTTATTCTTGTGGTATCACACAGTGAATTAAAGGTCATATCGTTGGTTGGGTTTCCTTCTCGTTCATCCTTTGATGTGATACATTTGTTTAACACGTCAATACACCTTGAATAAGTCTACCAGTCTCTATCTACTCTATCATAGAACAGGAAGAGGACACAGAGATAAATAAAGAGATATGAAAGGTGATGGTGAAGCAATGAGCCGCAAACGTTATACAATACATAATACATACTGCTTTTACTTTACCAACACACGATTAAGCATTAATCCCCATTGGTAAAAGATGCAATCGTGAAGGCTTGTGGTTGGAGGTACCATGTAAAACACACACACACACACACACACACACACACACACACACACACACACACACACACACACACACACACACACACACACACACACACAGTCACACACACACACACACACACACACACACACACACCCTTTCTGAAATGCGTGTGCATGTGTGTTTTAATTATTTCCCTCTTAGCGTTCCCAGAAGCCCCTCATGACTCCCAGCAGACCACCTGGTAACCCAAAAGCCACTCTTTAACTTTGAAGTCTGTGGGACCAGGATTCATTTAATTATATATTTACATGCATTCATAATTAATGATGGCGTGGCCTGGCAGCCATTGGCACTACAAAGGGTTTCTTGCCCGCTCAGGGAGATGGACAAGGGGTTTAACTCAGGGAGATGGACAAGGGGTTTAACTCAGGGAGATGGACAAGGGGTTTAACTCAGGGCAAGGCGTGCCCCCGGGCCAGGTTCACGTTTCGCTGAATCGGCGCCATTCTTCTGCTTGCGGAGTGACCACTGGTAACCACCCGAATCACAGAACCACAGGTCATGGGATCATGATTGCCGCGACGTTTTAATTTCTGAGGTTGCTTGTTTGAGACATGCAAAAGCTTAAGGTCAAGACTCAGATATATGGCCGTCAAATTGAAGAGCAGTGTGTGTGTGTGTTGCTATGTTTTTTTTTTTCTTCTTTCGTAAACATCCCCGAAAACAAAGACTCATTGATCTCTCCCTCCCACCACTCCGCGCTCACGCTTGAATTTCTTGCTGGAATTTAGTCAGAGTGCCTACACCAATTTGGCCATTTTTTTGGTCAAACAAATCAACGACCTTAAGAGCCTGAAAACACCAAGGCATGAGACCGTTCCCAGTGTGTACACATGGGCAAGTGAGTGTATCGGGACAGTGCTCTCCTTCAGTGAGCGCGGCGAGGCTGACAGGCGGGTCTTGGCGGGCACAACGTTCTGCCCCTGGCCTGCCGGGCACGGCGGGTCGCTACAACAGGCTCTCCTCAGTGTAAAGGGCCCTCATCAGGTCCCGTGGCGGCAGAGAGGCCAAATTCCCTCGGATTAGAGAAACATTTGGACTAACCTCAATATTAATCTAAGGCCGCTTCGTAATCATTTTTTCCCCTTAAAAAAAATCGAACGAGAGCAATCAGGCCTTAAGCTTCACTTGCCTTTAGCACTGGTTTGAGGCTAAATCAGGATACCTGCCCTTGTTTTCCCCCGCTGATCGCATACCTCTACCTCTTCCAACAGTGTTTTCTTTGTCTCTCATTTTACATCCATGCATCTACCCCTCGTTTACCTTTGCCGCTTTTGACTCTCTTTCTCGCATGACAAAAATATCTTTGCTGTTACTGGTGGTCTGGTGAACTATAGACTCACACCAGCCAATAGAATTTGAACTATGCCATCAGGCTTTAATACCCCTCTCATCGCCATTGTTCCTCTGTGACTTGGCCGCCCCGTAGATGGACCGAACAAACAGTGGGAGCGAGAGAGAGAACGAGGGGGAAAGAAAAGAGAGGGGATTTGAGGTGCTTTGAAATGGCCATTGTCCTTAATGGCGAGGGTCTTTATGTATGACTCATTTACTTTAGAGGTCCATTGACCATATTCTCTTTTGGGTTTTGACTAGCATCTTATTTTGGGAATGTGAAACCCTCTCACATACCAAACCTTAACGAGAACCAATATCCGAAGGCCAGAACGATGTACATGTAAGGTTGAGGAATTCCACTTCCACCGCAGTTTTCTTTTTTTTTTTACACGTAGACACGTTGGCCATCAGTCAGTGTTGTTTTACAGAAGAATTCCTCTGGTGTCATCCCTTTTTACAGCATGTCTCTATTGTACTTGAATTATGATTGATAATCGCGAAGGACGCTTCTGTAAAGATTACCCACCGTGCTTTTAATTGTTACCCTCTCTCTCTCTCTCTCTCTCTCGCTCTCTCTCTCTCTCTCTCTCTCTCTCTCTCTCTCTCTCTGATCCCCCACTATTTTTCTACCCCTGTAGCCCCCCCCTCTCCCCCTCTTAACCCCTGTGTGTGGGTATCCCCAGGTGGCTGAGGTTAGGCTAAGCTAGCCACCATCAAAGCCACATTACCACGCGGGTCAGAGGACGGTCAGGGTGCAGAAGGGTGTGTGGTTGGAGGCCCTGACCGCAGGGCACAACCGCCAACCAGCCCTGTTCTGAGTGGGTTACACCAACAGCAACTCCTCCTGACTCCAGCATGTTTGATGTTGCAGTACAAGCAAGGCACAGCTGTCAGCATGGCCACACCAAACGACTTTGAGCCCCGCTGTCACGTGCTGCGAGGGAGCCAGCGAATGGGCTTAGAGAGAGAGAGAACCCATGAAAGTACTGTAAAGATTACAGGGGTGTTGAGGTGCGCTAAAGGTCGCTTGTTTTTGATGGCCATTAATCTGAAAATTGCACATTTTTTACCTCTCTGGCAGCTGTGTGTCAGACTGAAAAGTCCATAGTGGACTTTTTGTTTGGTTCCTTTGAACCACCCGAGCCCTTTTCTTTCCTCTCTCGTCCGTCCCCAATGTTCTTCCCCCAGCTTAAGCCTGATGAGTACAGTAAGAGCTCATTTAAAGGGTCATTAGTGCTAATCCTCCGAAACAATGAGGAACGAGAAACAATGTGCACCCTAGTCCTCTGACTCTGGCCTGGCATAAAGGCCTCTTGTCTGTTCTCCAGATGTACTGTATAGAGGGCTGTTCTGCTGCTATCAAGCTGGACGCTATGAGTAAATTCAGCTAAAGAGAATAACCCCTACAGATGGCAAATTATCTGTCTGTTATTTTCATAAAAACATTTTTTGAGCTCTATTTTACTATTAAATCTGTATTGTTGCATCACATCATGTTACAGATGTAAAAAAAAAAAAGTGGGTAGAAGCTTCACCATTGCAGTTTCAAGAAAAGTGGAAAGCGGAAAACTGATCCGATATCAACATGGCAGTGTGAAATAAAATATAAGGTGCATGATACATAAGATGCTTGTCACAAAATAACAGTGGGACGAGGGGGGGACGGGTCTCCATTCCGACACATCCCCATTCCGATCACCAGGTTAGCATTCACCAGCGTCGGCAGGTTAGCTACTCACCAGGTTAGCATTCACCAGCGTCGGCAGGTTAGCTACTCACCAGGTTAGCATTCACCAGCGTCGGCAGGTTAGCTACTCACCAGGTTAGCATTTACCAGCATCGGCAGGTTAGCTACTCACCAGGTTAGCATTCACCAGCGTCGGCAGGTTAGCTACTCACCAGGTTAGCATTCACCAGCGTCGGCAGGTTAGCTACTCACCAGGTTAGCATTCACCAGCGTCGGCAGGTTAGCTACTCACCAGGTTAGCATTCACCAGCGTCGGCAGGTTAGCTACTCACCAGGTTAGCATTCACCAGCGTCGGCAGGTTAGCTACTCACCGGTTAACATTCACCAGTGTTAGTTTTACTGAGGTTAGGGTTAGGGTTAGGTTTAGGTGGTCGGAATAGCGATGTGTCGGAGTGCCGACGTGTAACCGGGATGAGGCAGTCAAAAATTACAGATGTAATGACAGATATGTACATAAAGATGCATGGTAGTCATATACTATACGGTCATATGCTGTATATACTGTATACGGTATACACAGAAAAGCAACAATAGTGTGTGTGTGTGTGTGTGTGTGTGTGTGTGTGTGTGTGTGTGTGTGTGTGTGTGTGTGTGTGTGTGTGTGTGTGGTGTGTGTGTGTGTGTGTGTGTGTGTGTGTGTGTGTGTGTGTGTGTGTGTGTGTGTGTGCGCGTGTCTGATGTCCCAGACTGAGCCCAAATGCGAGATGCTAGAGGTCTTTGACTTTATTGTGTTTTTATCATTAACATTTTCTTTTCTGTGAAAATACGTACTTTTCTTTTAACTATGACATCTACTTAAATCAAATCAATGTCACTCTGTTAATCATATTGTCAGAAAATGCTGATCTAAAAAAAAGTAGATTTGAGGAAAATCTGTTGCCTAATCTTCATAGTTCATGATATTATGTCATGTAGACTGTTATACAGCCCTTCCTCAAAAGGATTTGAGCCAAACGCCGGTAGACGTCTTGTCTACTATAAAGCGGTCACAGTCTGATTGTGATATTTCATCCATACCAGATATGCTATGGCTTCTGGTTTTGTGTGAAGAGACTGTGTTGTTATCCCTGAAGTTGTGTAGAGCTCCAGAATACCACGGACCGTAGAACACTGGTTCCCAAACAGTGGGTTGGGACACATTTGTGGGTCGCGGACACATTTTTATGGGACCCTTTATTTTTGGTTTCCTACATTTAGTTTTTCCATTATTATTTATTTCAAAACATTTTTAAAAAACATACGCAAAAAAAGCAATATTTTTCATGATAAAAAAATCTCCATTCCATGAATTAGAAAACAAATGTAAAACGCGGCACGAAGCGACGCTTTGTAAGCTTGTAGATCTGCTGTTTTCACTAGCTTGGGTCCCGGGCAAATGTTTAACTTCTCTATTGGGTCACAGCCTAAAAGGTTTGGGAACCACTGCCGTAGAACTCCTGACTGACACATTCTACACCAACTCTCCAGCCAGTAGGATGCTGGCCAAGATATTTTTGCAGTGGTGGAAGAAGTACTCAAATGTTTTACTTAAAGGACCTATAGTCAACTTTTTCTTGAAAAACGGATGCTAAAATAAAAATAATGTTTCGAAAATATTTTATAAAAAATATAAGCTTCATATATGTGTTTCTATTCAAAAATGACCACAAAAAGCGTAAAATAATGATAAAATAATCATTTTTGGCCATTGTCAGACCGACACTTTGTTTACATTCTAGTCTATAGACTAGGATGTAAACAAAGTGTCGGCCCTGCAATGAAAAAGCTCCTTTAAGTAAAAGTATCAATACTGCAATATAGAAATACTCTGTTACAAGTAAAAGTCTGGAATTCAAAATGTACTTTTTTTTTTAAACAATATGTTTATTTTTGTTTTTCATTTTTTAAAGAGACATACAAAACAACATTCAAAATGTACTTGAGTAAAAGTAGGAAAGTATTGGTATCAAAGTGTACTTTAGGTACCAAAAGTAAAAGTTTAAAAATAGCAGATCTACAAGGGGTAGATCAGCTATTCAAATAGCCTAGGTATAAAAGTGGTTATAATAGTATAATTTGTATCTATACCGTTTGTGGGTCGCGGACAGATTTTTACGGGTCCCTTAATTATTTTTGTTTCCTACATTTTGTTTTTAATATTTCAAAACATAAAAAAAAATCCCCCAAAAAGCTAAAAAATTCATAAAAAGGAAATGCAATGATTAGTAATTTAATGAATAAATAAAATACAAATCAAAGAAATTCCATAAACTAGAAAACAAACGTTTAAGAAGTAGTGAAAATAGCCAATCTACAAACTCACAATGCATTGTGAGCTTGTAGATCTGCTATTTTCACTAGTTTGTGTCTCGAGCAAATGTCTTTACTCTTTTGGGTCACAGGCTAAAATGTTTGGAAACCACTGGAATAGCAGATCTACAAGCTCACCATGTGTTGCGACACATTGTGTGCATTGTAAATCAGCCATTACCCATGTTGTAAAAGTAAGCTAAAGATGTTAACGGTGAATAAGTAGTGCCACCGTCTTGTTGTGTATAATAGCATACTTGATAGCTGTTAACAATGTAGGTGTACCTTTTCAGGTTCTATTCTTGTCAGAGAGAGTTTGGGTCAACAACGAACTTTAGGCGACCCAGAGGGGAAAGTGGAAGAGGATCAGGTCAAATTGAATTAGAACTGGGAGACGACCTAGAGGACAGGGAAGCCACAGCTGTATCACTTTGCCTTGGTCACTTCTGGGCCCATATCACATGGGGTCACTCCTTATGGTATTTTATTAACCCAGCTATCCAAGTCATTTAAGACAGTGGTCACTATTGATATCACTGAGGCTAACCCCATTAGCACCACAAGGTTTGTATCAAATGGCACAATGAGACGCCTTGTCTGTTTTCTCGATTCCAACAAGTCACATGAAAAGGCCATTGCTGGGAATCATTGGCATGTCAAATTGAATGTGTGCTGGGTGCTAATGTTACACAGGCCGCCTGGCCCGACCGGCTTTCCATTGGTTTTAAGGTGGGGGGTCTTCAACAGGGGATCCGGGACCCCTAGGGGGTCCTCAGAGTTACTGCAGGGGGGCCTCCAAATCATTGTGCGATAGAAACTATTTTCTCCTTTTTTATATTAACCACTTGAACCCTAGTGTCCATAGCCAGAAATAGCAGCTCTACAAACTCACAACACCTCGCACTGCGAGGCTTTGTGAGCTTGTAAATCGGCTATTTTCGTCAAAGAGCTTTGGTGTAGAGGTGAAAAAGAGCTGTACAGAGTGAAATGTCAAGTTTATTAAGTATTGACAGACGACAGTTCAAGTGGTTAAATATCTGAAAACACAAATTGACATGAATCCAAAATACACTGATAATCGTGCTGTCAAACGATGAAACTATATGGAATATGAACAGATTGTGGGGGTCCCTGCTTCAGAGCGAGACAGAGCGAGTCAGATTATGAACTTTTGGTTTCAGCGAGTGGGAATTGTTCCGAGTTATGTAGGAGGAGCCGGCAACGGCTCGCTGGCTCACAGCGGGAGTGCGTGTTTTTTTGGGAGAGGGTGGAGGTACAGCCTGTGTGTGTGTGAATGTGTGTGTGTGTGTGTGTGTGTGTGTGTGTGTGTGTGTGTGTGTGTGTGTGTGTGTGTGTGTGTGTGTGTGTGTGTGTGTGTGTGTGTGTGTGTGTGTGTGTGTGTGTGTGTGTGTGTGTGTGTGTCTGTCTCGGGTGTGTTTGTACAGTAGGTTGTGTAGGATGGGTGTATGTAGGGTGTGTGTTATCCGGTGTGAAGGTCCTGTGCACTCTGCCACCCTGTGCTGGAAGGGAGGGGGTCAGGGGGGTGGGGGGGGGAGGAGGGGGGGGGGGGGGGGGTTGTCCAAACAGCGCCAGTGTTTGCACTGGGCTGTCAGGATGACTGGGCAGGCTGGCCCGGACACTGCCTGTCTGAAAAACTCTCTCCAAAAAAGCTCTTAAAGCTTCCATTTGAAGCTAAAGCTTATCATAGGAACCATCAAACTAGTGGAAAGGGTAATGATAAGAATTGGGGATTTTTAAATTGTAAAAGTCTTATATCTTAAACATGATTTTCTCACCTAATTCTCATTTTATATTTGTTCTGGAAGGGTGCCATAAGTTTGGGTGTTCTCACCTGTCATCTCTTGACAGGTCCATCTGTTAGACACATCATTGAGAGCAGGTGTTGCCAGGGTTTGCCGATGTGGGCTGCGTCTGTTTTGTGTGTGTGTGTGTGTGTGTGCGTGCGTGCGTGCGTGCGTGCGTGCGTGCGTGCGTGCGTGCGTGTGTGTCGGGACAGACGGTGGACATGTCGATACGCCAGGACCAGCCCCCTGGTCATGATCTCACTGCCCTTTGCCTTCTGCACCGTCCTATACCTAACAGTTTCATTGGCCGTAGCAAATTACCCGCGACCTCATCCATCTTTACGTGTCTTCCTCAGCAGCTTGTTTGAAACGACCTCCTTTCAAGACAATCAACCGGGTCAGATATCGATTATACTATATTTAAATTATAGAGTGATTGACAAATGACATGACAATGATATGAATGTTATACTTGTTTTAATACTAACCAACCCTCTCCTACATCTGGCTTTGTGTGTATGTCCGTCCGTATGACCGTTTGACCGTCCCACAGAGCTTGGCATTGGCCAAGCTACACAGGGCGCTTAATGAAATTAACTCAATAAAGCGCACCGCTCACTTCACCCTGGGTGTGATGTTTTTTTTACCTCAGCTGATGCTCTTTTCCAGAATGTCTTGGACATTTGTCACAGAGTTTGCATAGACACCAGTATGGTGTTATGTAAGAGCATATTGTCGTTTCCAAAACCGTTTGTTTTGTATTCATGATTTCAAAACGATTTAAGATAGTGAAAACAGCCGATCTGCAAGCACACAACGCCTCGCATTGCGAGGCGTTGTGTGCTTGCAGATCGGCTGTTTTCACTACTTTTGTGCGACATTCTTGTATGATGAAGCAGGGCTTTACTTTACGAAAAAAAACATACCCATGGGCCATTTGAAACTTGGAGATACGTGGTTTTTGCCCGACAGTGACGATATCTTTTATTTGTTTAAAATGCAACCTGATGGGTGTATTCTCATTTTGCATTTGCCAACAAATCAGTCGGGTGCCATATCCCTCGTGAGCTCAACTTGGACGGAAAGGAAGGGCGGAGGCCAGGCTCAGGTGGTCGTTTTCCATGCCATTAACTCACAATGGAGAGCGGCATGGTGCCACTGAGGGAGACCACGGCCCATAAGGCACAGTAGTCATTAAAACAAGTGCCATGGTTCATCATCCACCCACAAGCCACGCTCTGAGATACTCAATAATGTCGTCAACTTTTAATATTGCATGTAATTACTTGTCATATTTCACCCCGGCCAATAGATCGTCAGAAAACATTTGATACGTGTATCGAGCAATATGGGGGTTACCCTAGTCTCGCCTGGCCAGACTGTTATCCTAAAATAAATAAAAATCATCTAGCATATTTAGCTTGCTGCTTAGCAGAAATGGCATTTGTAAAATATATTTTCATGAACAGAAATGCCAACTTCCATTACTCGTCGTTCAGGAGGTGTTGATGAATAGTTGTCTGGCTATGTGAGACTAGGGTTACCCCCTAGCATCACCCAAGCATCCCCACTCCTTATTTCCTCAGCTCTTGTTGCCTATTTAGATAGATGCTAGTTTTCATATCCAGATGTATGTTGTTTACTCGTTCATACAGTAGATGCTAAGTACATGCTAGATTTGATGTCTGCCTGCTATCATAGTTGCTTTGTAGCACTCGTTGTTTTTTTGGCATTCTATTTACATGGCCACTTACCCTGTTGCTGGTTTTCCAGAGGTCAGGCTGTTTAATTCCATCTCGCAAATTGTAAATTGGCTAAATTAGGTTAAATACGAAAAAGAAAAAAAAATATGGCTTGGAGGACTCTGTCTTGGGATCACTCTAAAAAGAGACTCCTCTTTCTATAGTAAGCTGTGTGTTGAGCCTTGGGTTATTTAGACTTTTTTTTTATGACAAGCCATGACATTGAGATGCTGTCCACTGTCCTGGGCTGGCTGTGTGTGCGTGTGCGTGTGCGTGTGCGTGTGCGCGCGTGTGTGTGTGTGTGTGTGTGTGTGTGTGTGTGTGTGTGTGTGTGTGTGTGTGTGTGTGTGTGTGTGTGTGTGTGTGTGTGTGTGTGTGTGTGTGTGTGTGTGTGTGTGCGTGCGTGCGTGCGTGCGTGCGTGCGTGCGTGCGTGCGTGCGTGCGTGCGTGCGTGCGTGCGTGCGTGCGTGCGTGCGTGCGTGCGCAAGACTAAGTGAGGAGAGGGGCCGCGAAGGGCTAGGATGACTCAGTGTAAACCTGTGATTGGCGACAGTGGCACAGGGTTAATGTAGCGGAACCCTCCCTCCCCTGGGACGCCCATCTCCCTTGTCCCCCAACTGTGGTCCCATCCTCCCCACAGGCCCTCTGTCACGCTTGACTCACCAGGGGGTGATGTTTGAGTGACAGGTGGTGGGCGGACCACGATTGGCTCTCTCGCGGGTGTTTTGAGCGTGGCCAGCCAATGGCGTGGTCTCAGCACAAGTAAGCCCCCGAACAAGAGCTCTCCGGTTGATGTGATGGTTAGTTGGAGTTGACGTGCGCTGCTGTTGGTTGTGTGTGTGTGTGTGTATGTGTGTGTTTGTGTGTGTCTCTGTTATCTCGCACGGGACGAGAGAGTCAGACTCTTGCCTGTCTGGGGTGAATGCATGCTCATAGAGGAATAATAACACAGGAAAAGTTGCAACATGAGACCCGTGGAATCCTCCAGGGTGAGTTCTATTTCTTTCTAGACCTTCATTGCGCTCTGCTTTATTGTGTGGAAGTGGGTTTTCGTGGTCTGCTGTGGTCTACTTGTTAGTTCAGACCAGGACAGGAGAGTTGAAGAAGAGAGATAGTTCTTTGAGTGTAATTCAGTCAACATGTACACATGTTGGATATGTTAAGAGACATATTTCTTGGTGGACTTTTTAAGGGTCTCATAACTCGAGGGGGAAACCCTCCCTTTGGTTTCTCTGCTGATTGATATAGTTGAGTTTGAGGGTGATTTGTGAGAAGACGTTGTTATTGTCATTGAAGTAAATACGCTGACATTCTCTTGGAGGGAATCTGGGAACTCCATTGACACTCAGCCTTTTTCTTTTTACTCCCACTTATAGTTTGATGTTTCCTTTCTTGCTCTTTATTTCCTCTTTGTATGTGCCTCCATCTCACGCAAACCTCTCAGCTGCAGAGCTCTGTTCTGGATCTCTGGTTCTGACCCGTACTCACCCCCTCCACCCCCGATTCCTTTCTTCTGTCTCCTCAGACGTGGCCGTGAGAGCTCCACCGGCGTGAGCGAAGCAACCCTCTGTCCAGTCCTCCTCTCCGCTCCATCTTACCATCTGCCTGTGTCCCGCCCTCGGTCTTAGGCCACCATGCTGGTGCAGTGTCTGGCCTGGCTGGTCCTCCTGTCCCTGGACTGGGCCCCAGGCAGTTCGGCCTTCACCACCACCAGAGCCCAGGGCCTGAGGGGGCGCATTCAGAGGGACCGGCGGAACATACGGCCCAACATCATTCTCATCATGACTGACGACCAAGATGTTGAGCTGGGTAAGGGTCACCTCTCTGCCCATCTGCCTGGAACTGGTTTATAAATCTTACATCTTTACATTCTTGCCTCGCCTTAATTTTCTCACTCATGTTTCTCTCTCTCTCTCTCTCTCTCTCTCTCTCTCTCTCTCTCTCTCTCTCTCTCTCTCTCTCTTTTTTTTCCTCTCTCTCTCCTCTCTTTCTCTCTCTCTCTCTCTCTCTCTCTCTCTCTCATTATCTATGTGGGATTCACTCCAAGATTTATGAACGTGTTGTAGCCTCCCTCTGCACATGAAATATTAAATGGAAACCATAAGCCAGAGCAGGAGGACCATCTGGGCCTTAGCATAGCCTTAGCATCCGTGTTTACTTCATTCATAATGGATTGTGATTATGTTTACAGCTGTCTATTTAAAGATGCTTTGAGAAAACGCCCACCTAGTCAGTGTTTTTCCAGGAGAATAAAATAAATGTTTGTTCATTTTTAGAAGAATTCTTTCCTAGTGGACTCCCACTAGCCAATATTTGGCACTGGGTGCTACGTGTTGGCATATTATCTGGTTAAATCTTGCGGTATTATTCACAGCTGTGTGGCGAAACTCAAAACAGAATTCTGCAGAACATTCAAAGCGTTTCCAGCGTTTCTCTCACTCTCAGTCTCCACTCTCTTTCTCTCTCTCTCTCTCGCCAAAACGCAGGTTCTCTTCAGGTGATGAACAAAACTCGCAAGATCATGGAGGACGGGGGCACCAGTTTCACCAACGCTTTCGTCACAACGCCCATGTGCTGCCCGTCGCGCTCTTCCATGCTGACGGGGAAGTACGTCCACAACCACAACACCTACACCAACAACGAGAACTGCTCGTCCCCATCCTGGCAGGCCCAACACGAGCCACGCTCGTTCGCCGTGTACCTCAACAACACCGGCTACAGGACGGGTAGGTAGACACACACAGTGGGAAGACAAAAGCCCCATATTTTGACAGGACAATAATCCTAATGTAAGGATAGACAAATGCAAGTGCCAGTAGAGAAGATACAATATGTGACTGAGAAGGAAGCGAGAGTAGGGAGGGAGACCCTTGAAAAGATGAATTTTCAGGTTAAAACAGGTCATCCCAGGTTGAGCCCCACGTTCACTTTTCCTGCCAGCTAATCAGTCAACGCTACAGTAGCTCAAACGGCCTGCTTGTCCCACTTATATACATAAGTAAGTAGGTCGGAGAGGCTTAGACCAACAGGACTATTAGTCAATGCTGATTTTTACGGGAAGCTAGACAGAGTCTGTCCTGCCTGCCCTGCCCTGTTCAGCCCCATGCCCGCCTGTCTGCTGTGAGAAATGCAAACACGACCAGGGTGCCAGGTCCCTGTCGTGGCTCATCAGCCAGTGTCTGCATGAGTGATGGGCAAGCGCTGGACTGGGCAGCTCAGTGGGGTGCTGTGGGTTGTAGCGTGGCCTGCGGTTTTCGAGCTGATGTGTTAGTCTACAATTAGCCTTCTCCTGGACTGGCTGGCTTGGAGCCCAGTGTACTGGGAAGGGTTGTGTAGTAAAGACTAGGGCTGCGAATCTTTGGGTATCCCACGATTCGATTCAGAATCGATTCTTGGGGTCACGATTCAATTTTCTTTTCCGATTCTTTCAAATCCAAACGATTCGATTCAGAAACGATTATGTTCCGATTTAAAAACGATTCTCTATTCAAAACAATTCTCGATTCAAAACGATTCTCGATTCAAAACGATTCTCTATTCAATTCATAGGATATCAGGATCTACTCCAGTCTGCTGGCATGAAAGCACAGTACATTTATGTAGATTTTATAATTGTAAAGGTTTTATCAACTTATTGCAATAATGTAAAAGGTAAATCCAAGACAACATGTCTGATTTATCCATGCTTGCACACATTCTTTTAACTTGTACAAACACAACATAATATCTAATAAAATAATAATAAAGAAATAAATCATAAAATAGAAATCTTAAAATAAAATTTCGATCGATTTTTGGAAAATGAGAATCGATTCTGCAACGTACCATGTTAGAAACGCGATTCGAGTTCAAATCATTTTTTTCCTGCACCCCTAGTAAAGACCAGGCGGGAGCACACATTATACTCATGCACACAAGCACCATAAAATAAAAAGTGATTGTATGGATGGACGGCTCAATGCGGGCAAAAACCCAGTGCACATCAATGTTGTTGACCCATCTCGAAGCTCTGTGTTAAAAACTTTCCTCTTCTCCTTCTGCAGCGTTCTTCGGCAAGTATCTCAACGAATACAATGGCAGCTACATCCCGCCCGGGTGGCGCGAGTGGGTCGGACTGATCAAAAATTCTCGCTTCTATAATTACACTGTCTGTCGAAACGGCTTCAAGGAGAAGCACGGTGCCGATTATGCCAAGGTATGTGCCCGCCGGTGTGTTCCCAGTACAACCCTTACAAAAGGAGCCATTAACTCAATCACCTTGTTTTGTTTCTTACCTTTATGACCCAGTGTCAGGTCTTCTCCTGACTAATTGCAGGGCCCCCCCCCCCCACTCCCCTACACTTATAAAAATAGAAATCACAGCCGCTTGGCTCATGAGAGTGTTATGATCCAGACTGGAATTCTCAGGGGAGGATGAAAGGGGAGGTGTTGATATGAAGTGGCGTCTACTTGTTCTGCAGTGCATTAAAGTGTCTCTTTATTACGGTGTGGCTTACCGCAACATTTAGACACCTTTACTGTATGTTTATAGGGGACCCGAGCTGCATGTGGAAATTACCACCTTGCACCGTGTCTCTCTCTCTCTCTCTTTCCACTGTCTCTCTGACTCTCCTCTGCACTGTGAGAGTGGCAGAGCGATTTTGTGCTGCCATGGCAGGAAGATGTCGGAGGAAAAGTTCATTTTGCCATTCCAGTGTCAGAGTCCGGGTATGAGCGATGGGATGGCTACGTGTTTGCACTGCGGGGCTTCGCATGGCATCGGGCATCCATCTTCCCGCAATGTTTTTGGAGGAGCTGTCAGGTTATTTTCCCAGCCCCGTGCCAATGTCCTCCCAGGTAGCGTAGTCCTGGGGGCATGAGGAATGCGCGAGGTGGGGTTTCATGGTTTTGGGCACATGTCAAGTCGAGTTTTTAAATGGTCTGCCTGAAGGACGGGCAAACAAATGTTTGGACTGGTACTCCCGTGCCAAATGACTTGCTTGTTGAGTTAGACCGAGGTGTAAAGTTACCCACAAGCTGAGGGCAAGGTGTTTACGAGACGTGGGCCCAATACGTGTGGTTTGAGACCAAATGGACCTACTATGGGCACTCACCTGCCAGACCCCATTAACCTACCACTAGAAAGATGGCTCCCCTTCTCCACAGGGTGAGGAGTTCAGTGTGTCACGGTGAGTGCAGTTGGCTCACCAGGTCATTGTGATTTGATGCGGCTGCTCACCCGATGAGATGATTTCATCCAGCTCCATCTAGTGTTCCACCTGTGAGGAGGCTGAGATATAGGTTGGGGTCCTCGCCATAACGCACTGTGTTTCAGACTGTGATCTGTAATGGTTTAGCAGCCTCTCTCCGCTTCTGAAGCATTCCTCTCATTCCATGACAGCAGGGAGCTGAAACGAAAATCTAGTATGCTGGCATTATCAATGGCAGCGATAGCAATTTATTCTAATCGATTTTAAATCCATGTCATATGCTTGGTATAAGAAGACAAGACAATAAATAATAGAATGTAAAAGCACAATCTGAATGATGAATGCAGATGGTCAAACATTTAGATAAATGTTTGCAGCATAAATCAGACTCAGAAGGTTAAACTGGAAGTGATGAGTTGCTACGTGCTCGCCATAAGTATCACTTACAGCACTACCAATCATCTACAAATGACGCATGTTTTTCTTGGCCAGCCATTGTTTCTCCTCACTCTCACTTCCATTTGCCCTGCCAGAGCCCTTAGCGGCAATGAGTCAGATCATGGAGCTTTGGCACTCCACAGGAAACCAGTATGGCAATTCTTCTTTGCCATGTGCATGCGATACACCAGCCTGTGTGTGTGTGTGTGTGTGTGTGCATGTGTGCGTGTGTGCATGTGTACAGTCAGGCCATTAAAGATGGTCATAAAAAAAGATTATTAATAGACACAGGCTAAATCATCCAAACCCACTCCTGACATTTCAGGGAAATCACCCTCCCTCCCCATTGTCGGTCTCAGCTGTGTGCCAACGTGCAGGTAGAACGCCTAATCAGCTGGTGGAATCTTGGCAAACGCTGCGGTGATTTTAGCCGAGGGTGTAAACCCCCCCCCCCCCCACCCCCCCCCCCCCCCCCCCCGTGCAAGTAAAACACTCCAGTGCTCCTGGCATCAGGCTTTGATAGGAAGGCAGTCATAAGACAATGCCAAACTTCCTGAGTCTAAGCTCTCCAGAGTTGGCCATAATATCCAGATCATACACAAACAAATGTAATGTAATCCCCAAATGTGGTCTTCTTTGTTTCTTCAAAATGGCCGTAGTGTGGGCATGGTCATTTTACCCCTGGTATTTACATCATACGGTGGGGTCGGGTGGTTCTCACCCGCACTACCGAGTGCCACGTAAGAGCAAAGTGGCAGCCATGGGAATGTGGTCAATAGAAGTCCAACTGCAGGGTCACTGGGACTGCATGCCTTTCCCATCATCTGCTCTCCTACTCTCTATACCCACTGGTAAACACTGAGGCTATTCTAATTAATACATTCCTTAATCTCCCATGCTGGTGCATATGAGAAATAGAGAGAGAGAGAGAGAGAGAGAGAGAGAGAGAGAGAGAGAGAGAGAGAGAGAGAGAAGGGAGATGAGGGGAATGGACAGCATAGATGGAGAGAAGTGGAGGGAGAGATTGTTGTCATAACAGCATACCAGTTGAAAGAGCACCAGACTCCCCCTCACCATCGAATGGTGTCACATCCAATCCTGCACAGTCACTGATGAGGCAGCAGTTTGCTCATGCACATACACATGCACGCACGCACACAAGTAAGCACAGCGCATGCACACACTCAGGGGTGTCGCACCAAATTCTGGGCCCTGGTTACAAGGATTCACTGGGGGCCCCCCATCTATGTTCTTCACAGGTTTAACCAATTTAGACTGGGAACGAACGCATTAATACGCATTATTGCGAGCTTGTAGATCTGCTATTTTTGAAAAATCGTGAAAAAGTCTTTGAAAGGGTCTATGAAAAACCTATGTTTCTATGTCAGTGGTGCTCAAACTTTTCATGTGAAGGACCCCCAAAATGATGTATTTGTCCACGGACCCCCATCTCAAAATATTTAGTTCAAGGTACCCCCAGAAGCAAAATTTGATTTAAAAATGTTTGCTTAAAAAATACATATATTCAAAGATTTGCACACATTTTCACAACTTTTAAAAAATAGCTAAAGTATAAATTAATTCCAGGCCCCTCCACCGCCCTAGTAACTCAGTCCCACTAGCCCCCCCCCCCCCCCCCTGTGACGCCCCTGCACTCACTCGCACACATACACGGTAGGTCGGTGCTGTTGTGTACTCAGTGGTCCCTCATATTCTTACTAGCCCCCTCGTCCTTACTAATCTTTTAAGCTAAGCTGTTCTATGTAGCTGTTGATGTAGCTCTTTTTGTCCTTCCAGGACTATTTCACAGATCTGATCACCAACGACAGCATCAACTACTTCCGCATGTCCAAGAGGATGTACCCGCACCGTCCTGTGATGATGGTCATCAGCCACGCTGCCCCACATGGCCCGGAGGACTCGGCGCCACAGTACTCCGAATTCTTCCCAAATGCTTCACAACACATGTAAGTTACGCACAAACACTTAAATGCACACATCAGGGTTAATAGATTATACCAGAGGTCTTCAACAGGGGGTCTCCTTTTTGGAGCGGTGAAAGCGCTCCCAATGAACAGGTATGTCCGTGGGTATGTGGGTGGGTGGCTGGCTGGCTGGCTGGCTGGCTGGGTGGCTCGGTGGCTGGCTGGCCATGTCCGTAGCCTGGCAATACCTTGAGTGGCCACACACAAAACACTAGTTAAAGGAGGGGCGCTGTTTTGTGCAGGCCAGGCACACTCACCACTCACTCACAGGCACAGTTTACACTCACTCACTCACTCACATAGGGTACAGCTGCTCAAATTCACCGCTCCACTTCGAACCGAGGTTTGATTTTTTTATATTAACCACTTGAACCCTAGTGTCCATATTTTGAGAACTTTAGCCAAAGATAGCAGATCTACAAGCTCAAAAGCTTGTAGATCGGCTATTTCCGGCAAGTACAGAGTGAAAGGTCAAGCTTTTTAAGTATTGACGGTTCAAGTGGTTAAATATCTGAAAACACAAATTTACATGAGTCCAAATATACACTGATGATCGTGCTGTCAAACAATGAAACAACTTGGCATCTATGAAAAGGTTGTGGGGGTCCCTGCTTCAGCTTGCTCTCAACTAGGGGGTCCTTGGCCTGAAAACATTGAAGACCCCTGGGTTAATAGATTATACTGTATGGTCTTGAAAAAGTTATCAATTGCACAAAACATGTGGTTTCATCATGATACTGTATACATGGGTTTTAATGTTGACAGCTGTACTCATACAACATATTTTTTGATTTCTTGTAGAGTCATTTTCGGTTGCAGTGCGTAGGCCATGTTCCTCTCATTCCTTCATGTGTGTTACAGTGCAGAACTACATTTAACCCCATGACACAATGCGGAAACGTGGGCCTGCAAATTATACACACAGAAATACCCGTTCGACCAGACATTATGCAGAATCTGTCTGGCAACGGTTATGTCTGTCGCTGTTGGGGAATTTTTCTCACTTAAATGCCAATTTGCCTACTTTTATGATTTCGGTTGCGCTGCACCATCATTTCTCCATATTTTTTTAAAAGGACCGTTACTGCGTGAAAGCCCCCCCAGCCTCGGAGATGACACGTTTGCAAGAGGCGCCGCTGGGGAAGACGACTCGGCGAGCGTGAAATCAAAACGATTTATCTTCTAAGAATAGCGAGGGCAAGCACACCAGGGAGACCATCACGGATGTTTTTTTTTTGTGTGTGTGTGTTTTATTTTTTATGGAGTGATGCTCCCATGCCAAGCCCACAAGTGGCCTCCCACATCTCTCAACGCCAAGCTGTGGCGGCGTTCCCATACTGTGGGCCGCTCCATGGCAGCGCACCTTAAAGGAGTAGTTCACCCCCAAAATGACTTTGAACTACTCCTTTAAGCCCATCCCTACGTCGGCACCTCTCCCCCCGTCCCCATCCCCCTGGGATCCCTGAGGCCACCAGCTAGGGGATGGGTGGGTGGGTGGGAAAGTGGGACTGAGTTACTAGGGCCCAAGGTGGAGGTGCTCACCGCGGCTGCGAGCTTGTAGATCTGCTATTTTTTAAAAGTCGTGAAAATGTGTGCAAATCTTTGGATATATGTATTTTTAAGCAAACATTTGTAACTCAAATTTTGCTTCTGGGGGGTCCCTGGAACTAAATATTTTGAGATGGGGGCCCCCGGGCCAAATACATATCATTTTTCACATGAAAAGGTTTGAGCACCAGCACCACTGACATAGAAACATAGGCTTTTCAACAAAAAAAAAAACCTTAGAAGGATTTGAAATATTCAAAGATTTTCACGATAAAAAAAAAAAAGAATAGGAGATCTACAAGCTCGCAGTGCAGCACTTGGTGCCGCGCTGTGAGCTTGTATATCTGCTATTTGGGGCCCCACAGTGAATCCTTGTACCCAGGGCCCAGAATTTGGTGCGACACCCCTGGGGGGTGGGTATGCTCTCACCGCTCCTCTCCACGTGTCTCTCTCCGCTTTGCTTATCTTTCGGAGTGTCTTCCTCTTCCTCTCTATCCTCTCCTTCCGTATCTATTCACCCCTTCTTCTCCTCCATCCTTTTCCCTCCATCTCCTCTTCCCCCTTCCTCCTCCCGTTCTCCCCCCACAACCCCCCCCCCCCCCCTCCCCTCGTCCTCCTGTGTAATTCCCAGAGGACTTCCTGACCCTGTACATATCAATCAGTGGTCTCTCCCTGCGGCTCCCGGGATGTGAGGAATGCATTGTGTGCTCTGGAACACCCTTTGTGACATTATTAATTTATTTTTAGCGCAAGCCTCCGGGGGTGAAGCCGGGGGCCTTGGGGTAAATGGAGGGCTGCCCCCACGTATTGCTTTGTAGGTGCAGTGAGGGGTCTGTAAAATGTGGTGCCATACCAGAGTGGCAAGGTCAGATGGCATGGCATTGCTGCTCGCGGGTGTACGGGCATAGTTGCTGACCGTGCAGTTTATAACCAAATATGGTGCAAAACTCTTTTCGCGGAGAGATGTAATTGGAGCACAGTTTCTGTTTTAAGCACCATTCTATTTCGGGGCACTGTTCCATTTTGAGTTAACGCTGGTCCAGGGAGGCTTGGTAACACCCTACAGAAGCCAACCGTGTGCCAGATAAGGTCATCCGCGACCTAACCCCCAGGTAATGGAAAATTACGATGGAAGCTTTGTGTGTGCTCTGTCACTTTTCCTCTTGGCTGTAGAAGCTATAATACAACTAATCTGTAATGCATGTATTTGGGAGGAGGCTGTGTGGCTGTAAAACGGGAGCCAGCTTGTAAATCAAAAAGGCGTCTGTACTTTTGACGGGAGCAATAGCAGGGGAGGGTTTGATGTTAATGTCATTAACATTCCTCGCCCCAAAGGTTTTCTACCAGGCCTCTCAGACACGACGGTTAGCTGCGCCACAGTTTTGCTTGGTCAGGCTTTCAGTGCAAAGACACTGAATCTAAATTATTCTGGATACCGCTGAATGTGTAGCTTTTGGGAAAGGCAGTGAGCCATGTTGAGCGGAGAACGTAACCACAGCTCTGCCTATCGCTCAAAGTAGTCAGGGGACATTGTGAAGTGAACACAGGGCCCTCGAGGGTAGAAATCCATGCCTAATTCCACAAAACACCAACCTATATGCGACAGGTGGCAGGTGTGACCTCCCCTATACGGACTGGCTTCGTTCCAGTGACCCCTGCATTCCTGGTTCCCTGGTGCCCAGGACTCCATACCTTGGTGGCCCAGTGCCCAGAGACGGGTCCCTTTGTGGGGCTTATTAGACCGCCCGGTTGGCTGGGTGAAGAGTTCACCCCTTTGCACAATGAAGGCCTGAGCAGCGGAGGGTAGGAGGCAGCTCACTCAATCAGATCAGAGCAGCTCCCATAGCAAGTCTTCATTAAGTACCTAAGCCTGGGTATGCTGTCTAGAGGTCTGCCACTACAGGGGTGGAATCTAAAGAGCCCACTCCTTTCTTTTAATTCATGCATTGTGGCTGTGTTTCTAAATAATAATAATATTAATAATAAAACCTGATGTGAATAATTGTAGCATTCTAGGAACACTTAAGAAAGCTCTGTGGGTCTAATCTAGATTTGGACTTTGCAACATGCACTATTCATCATTGTATTTCATGACCCGGGAACTGCAGAGCACTTACAGGCACAAAAGGCAAATTATACTCATGCCATCTTTTTCTGGTCTATGTGGCCCTTCTGGTCCTGACATCCAGTACCACAGCAGACAGGTGAACAGCGTCTCTCAGCCACAACTCCACAAACAACACCCTCTCTCCCTCCCACTCGCTGTTTACCCAGCCTTTTTTATTCCCTCACTTCAAATGACCATGACTTATTGAGTTTTCGGTCCAGGGGTTGTTGCAAACTTGACTTTGGGGGCCTATTATTTTCTTAAGCATGTGCCAACCCTCAAACGACTCGTCCATGCCAAGAGCGCAGCGCAGCGGAGCGGGGAGACTCTCGTCTCTGTGTGAGCTGAGAGATGACCGGAGGGAGGCGCACGGAAAAACAGCTAGCGTGCCGGCCGCCTGTCCGAGCATTAGGACATTTCCCTCAGCAAACAGGCCCGGTTATTGATGCTTGTCAAACACACCAGACAGCAGGTTAGAAGAGCCCACAGGCACCTGTTACTGAAAAATGGCAGACAGGTGCCTGTTGACATGTTTAAATGGGTTCTTTATGTCTGTTACGTCACTTACGTGGCACGATGGCACCCATGTTTTTGAGAGCGTTCCAGTGAGATAGTTTTTTTTTCTTGCCTGCATGTGATTGTCGGGCACATGGTACGTGCTCCGTCAGTTCCTACACTGGCGCCATGACGGCACACATTCTACCCATGCAAACATGCCTCTAGCTAGCATGTTTTCCCTGGGTGAAAGTTGGAATGAAGCCAATTTGTACATTCTAATATCTCTCCCGTCTGTGTCGTTTCTCCCTAGCACCCCTAGCTACAACTACGCCCCCAACATGGACAAACACTGGATCATGCAGTACACGGGGCCGATGAGACCCATACACATGGAGTTTACCAACTTCCTCCACAGGAAACGGCTGCAGACGCTCATGTCCGTGGATGACTCAGTGCAGAAGGTAAATAGTTTTCAGTGGAATAGAATAGATTAGAATCTTGCCCACACTATGTGCCTTTGGCTTCACCTTGGCAGGGCTATCCGTGTGTCTGTCGATAGCAGCCTCACACAACACTCCATCAGTGATTTTGGATGAGAGGTCATGAGCTATCAGCGGTGCCTAAGTACTGTAGCAGAGCGCGCAAGTACTGTATTTTCGGTGCTGTCTGTTTTCTGGCCGACAGTACAAAGGCAGGGCCTTTAGCCAATGAGGGAGCAGCGTTCTTGGTGACGTCACCACCAACAAGTGCGACCTGATATACAAGGTGCAAATTGGCACCTCGGCAGAGTGCCAACTTGCCCACCCACATACATACAGAGAGCACCGAACAGCACTAATTGCGGTACTTGTGCACTCTGCTGGCGTACAAGTAGGCCATATATGGTCATGAGTGCCCAAGGCCCAAGTTGTCACCTCGACAGTGCCGTCTAGTTAAAGCATGTCCTTCCTCTGAATAACACAAGTAAAAGTCCTGTATCCAAAATCTACTTGAGTGAAAGTACAAAAGTTTTGGCATCAAATATATTCAAATTAGCGAAAGCAAAAGTAGTCACTCAAGTTAACGAAGAATACCTCAAAAATACCTACTGTACTTAGTTACTTTCCACCACTGGTACCTCAGGCTTTCTCAGGCATGCTTCTTTGTTATTCCCCAGGTCTATGACATGCTGGTGGAAACCGGAGAGCTGGACAACACTTACATCGTGTACACTGCGGACCACGGCTACCACATCGGTCAGTTTGGGCTTGTGAAGGGCAAGTCCATGCCGTACGACTTTGACATCCGAGTGCCATTCTTCCTGAGAGGCCCCAACGTGGAACCAGGAGCAGTGTAAGACCATCCAGTCATATTATGTTCGTGTAGTCACAGCAGGTGACTTTGTTTCCATAGAGCAGATGTGTCCGTTTATGAAAACCTGGAGCTTTGTTGGGAGTTACAAGGTTTATTCCAGGACACTGTCAATATTCCTACAGCACTCATTAGAGCGGCTCAGTCAATGATTCTGATTAATCCCACATGGTGTGCTGTCAGTATACTTGTTTTAAATAGCTTTTTGCCACACTACATCATGTGCTATTCAGAGATGTTTAGTTTAATTTGGTGTGTGTGTGTGTGTGTGTGTGTGTGTGTGTGTGTGTGTGTGTGTGTGTGTGTGTGTGTGTGTGTGTGTGTGTGTGTGTGTGTGTGTGTGTGTGTGTGTGTGTGTGTCTTTAGGAACCCTCATCTGGTGCTGAACATTGACCTTGCTCCCACTATTCTCCACATTGCTGGACTGGACACACCCCCAGACATGGATGGAAAGTCCATCCTTAAGCTGCTGGAACAGGAGAAGACTGGCAACAGGTTTGTCTATGGGCCCAGAATACCATTTTATAATCCAAAACATATACAATAAGAGCTCATTGTGTACCATTATGTAACAATACCTTTTATAAGCCCTTGTTGTTTAGTGAATGCAAAGTATTTCAGCCAGGTGACTGCTTCAGGTCCAGCTTTGTGGGGAATGTTTCAAAATGCAAACTTGAACGGATTGCTTTCAGCTTTGAGACTTTGACCGAGATACTTATAACTTATAGGCTCCAATGAAGTTTCCTGTGGTTAGATGAACTATGTTGAATCATTTCCCCAGAGCAACGCAATGGAAGGTGTTATTAGAATGTCAGACCATTATTCATGTGCCATTAGTGATCCACTATGGATTAAAGTATAATGCATTCCGTGATATAATACATCACACCAGAATAACTTAAAACAATGTAACTGTTTTGGGACATTCCCTTAGACAGATACTCTCCAATGTTCCTGACCATAAGCATTAGATCGGTACCATCATAACACAAATAGCAAAATGTTAGATCGTATTGGAAGAGACTGAGAGCAACAGAAAGGACAGAGATATTGACTTTTCAAGCTCCATAAGCAAGAGTTTTCAACACATTTTGTTCCCCTCTGGTCCATAGCCATACTTGACCCTGCAAAGCTCACTGTGATCAACTTGCATGATGCTGACTCGTGTTTCTGTCGGTGAGTGCAACAGGCCATATGAATTCTATAAACCTTGTGCGTTTTTTGTTTTCCCAGATTCAAACCCAACCGGAAACCCAAAGTCTGGAGGGACACATTCCTTGTGGAGCGAGGGTAAACTACCATTCTTTATTCCCTTTCCTCCCCTCAAGGCACACATCTATGTCACTTCAGAAAGGCGGCTGTGTCTGTCACACAGGCCCGACAGAACATTAGACCGAACCCGAGACGTGCAAGGCCCCCGTGGGTGCTCCCTCACCCAGAATCCCAGCCTGTCTTCCCCCAGCTATTTGTTATCTGACAGACCATTTCCTGACCACAGTCGGCTTGGAAGGCAGCGACGGCATATAGGGGCGGTTAGAAATATCCCCGGTTTTTCGCTCTTTTCAGTGGAGCTATAAGCAGCTGGCACACTGTGACAGTTCACGCAAGAGGCGCTGACACAATGTGTAACAGGGCATTCTGCCGGTTTGTGGGGGGGAAAACAAGCCGTGCCTTTGTCCTCCGCGGGGGCCCCCTTCGCTGCATATTCAGCACGCCACCGAGACGCTAAAACTTGACATAGCCTGCTGTCCTTGCTCTGCCGCAGACAGCCAGAGGATACATTACAGCAACACTGTGGAGCTAGACACGCAGAAAATAAACAAGGGCTGGCCAGGCTCAGGATGATGTTACCTGAGGAATGGCAGGAAGGCTCACACTCGATCCGCTCACAGGACGTGTCACCGTCCCTGCTCCCCTCCCCCCAACCCCCCACCCCCGGTGAGGAATGCATCAGCCCAGCTATCAGCGACACCTGCCTGTCTCCTCACATAGATCATGGCTCTCTCTCTCTCTCTCTCTCTATAGCACATCAGGTATCACATTTCAGCCGCCTCTTTTTGTTCACTCAACACGGTAAGCTGCGCTAACTCTAGGAGTGAAATGTGTAAAAAACCTGGCTGCACAAAGAAGTTAACTTCCTCATCTGGGTCATTGCGATGGAAAGAGAGGGCATAGGAGGGCATGTCTCCTATCATCGGTTAAGTCCCAGGATGTACTGGCAATGGGCGTAATGATACCGTATATTACGTCTTAAAGAGAAACACCCAGATAGCTCCTGTTTTCCCATACCCTCCTTTCCTCGCTAAGCCACTTTGCTTGCTTGATGCTCAGCCATAATTCCCTTCTCCCTTCCCACTGTTTTTTTTTTCTCTTTTCTTCTTTTGCTCATGTACTGGTGAATGCGTCAACCAGTGGTGGAAAAAGTACTCCAAACCTTTTGCTTAAGTAAAAGTATCAATACTGCAATATAGAAATACTCTGTTACAAGTAAAAATAATAACCAGTAAGACTCCCTAATCGGGAGATAAGCGACCGTAGGTGGATTATCTCCACAAATAGGGCAAACATTTGTTTTTCCAAAATCTTCCTGATCCATGTTGATGACATGAGTGTAGACATGCTGTGTATTGATATTCGTGATTTTAGGGCAAAAACTGTAGGAGCAGTGTCCAAAAATGTGTTTTAAAATTCGGCCTGAAGGTGGCGCTAGAATAGGGCCATGTGAGAAATGAGGGGTGGGGTGTCCGCGTTGCCTTGACGGCCGAATAGGTACCGGCCCCGGCTCTCCCGGACGCTCCTAGCCCGAGTTACAGCATTTTATGTGCGCTGCAGTGGCAGGGGGTCCTCCACTGGGGGCGCCACCACTTTTGCATCCGTTCTGGAGCACCAGGAGTCGGTGGTCCCCGGGAATTCACAGCGAGCAGCCCCGTTGCGGTGGTCATTTGGTCATTTTTGCACATTTGGTCATTTTTTACATCTGGGGGTGCCCCAGGGACCTGGGGGTCCCTGGGGCTCCGGGGGTCCTTGGAGGTTGTAGTTTGGCAGTCAAGGAGTGTGTGTGCAAAATCTGGCATGGATCGGGTCAACGGGTGCGGAGATATAAGCAGGGAAAAAGTGTGACGTGTGACGTGTGAGCACATGTGGTCATTTTTTACATCTGGGGGTCCCCCAGGGACCCAAAAGTACTTATAATGCAGAATGTCCCATTTCAAGTTTTCAAATGTATAATATATTTTTTTTAAATAGCCGAACTACAAGCTCACAATGCGTCGCGAGGCGACGCATTGTGAGCTTGTAGATCTGCTATTTTCAAATGGCCAACATGTATAGGGTTGAATGTTTTGTAATAATAATCAAAATCTTCAAAGTAGCAAGTAACTATAAAGTTTTCAAATAAATGTAGCGGGGTAAAACTACAATATTTGGTTCCGAGATGTAGTGGAGTAGAAGTAAAAGTATTGGAAATTGGAAATACTCAAGTAAAGTACAAATACCTCCAAATTCTACCTAAGTACAGTACTTTAGTAGATGTACTTAGTTACTTTACACCACTGAGCGTCAACATCTCCAGACACGTGTCCGGGAGGTCAAGTGGAGAAGCGGTTAGCTCTGCTGCTGCTGCTATTGGGTGATCAGTCTCCCTGGCGGGCTTAATGTTTGTGTGACAGAGGAAATATCCGGCCCCGTGGACTGCTGCGTACGAAATGAAAAGCCCACGACCCGTGACCTGCCGGGGCTTTAGCTCGCTTTAATCCAACCCTCCATTAATCCACCGTGTTTATGAAGGCTGTCCGCCACCGCTCCATCCTCCAAGCGCTGAGATTAGCCTCCGCGGACCTTCCACTCTGTTACTTACAGACGCATAGGTTAACAGCAGCGTGCGGCGCCCTGCGTCACATGCGGTAGCTAAAGTATTATTTTATCACTCTGTCATCGGCCACGTGCTTGACGGAATCTGTTTTTAATGGCCTCCGGTTACCTTCCAGCACCTCGCAGTCTCAATCAGGCACTGACTGACAGCTGGGGCCTTGCCTTGCACTGCTATTTGAGAAACCAATCATATTTGCGCGCAGAAAGAAAGCGAGAAGGGGGGGGGGAGAGAAGTGGCGAGTTAATGCAGTCGCGCAGCCGTCTTAATGCAGCCGTCGGGGAGTTACACAGAAAACAACTGTTAGCTGTTTAATCACCCTTGGCTGGAAGCTAGAGAAAACAACCAGCCAGTGTGTGAACACTGGCTGGTTTCCCTTTGGCCCAGCGTGCCAGACAGGATAGGACAGGACAGCGGCTCTACTCTTGAAGGGGACAGCTTGTTCTTGTCGTGGTCGTCGCTCTGTCTGTGGGTCTCGAACAGCCAGGACACTTTGGCAGAGAGCTGGCAAGTCTCTGTGTGTGTGTGTGTGTCGTGTGTGTGTGTGTGTGTGTGTGTGTGTGTGTGTGTGTGTGTGTGTGTGTGTGTGTGTGTGTGTGTGTGTGTGTGTGTGTGTGTGTGTGTGTGTGTGTGTGTGTGTGTGGTGGGGAGTTGGCATGGGATTTGCCATGGACTTGGCTGGACCCGGTGGTGAAGGGGGCCAATGTGGTGCCAAGGCGAGGTCAAACAGCTTGGCCTTGGACTTAGCACCGGTGAGAGGCTGAGCTGGGCTCCCGGCCTAGGAGCTGGCACACACAGGCACTGCGTAGCCACTCACAGGCTATTATCATGAGACGCGCGCACACACACACACACACACACACACACACACACACACACACACACACCCTACCGTCACAAAACATTTGCGCGTCGCGGACCAATTTTTATGGGTCGCTGGTGAATGAATACCTCTTTATTTTTAGTTTCCTACATTTTGTTCATTTATTATTAATTTTTCATGGTATTCTGTAAGTAATTTCATGAATAAATAAAATCTAAGAAATTCCATAAATTAGAAAAAACATGTTTAAGAAGTATTGAAAATAGCAGATCTACAAGCTCATAACGCGACACGTTGTGAGCTTGCAGGTCTGCTGTTTTCACTAGTTTGGGTCCCGGCCAAACGTCAAATTTTGGGTCTCAACCTAAAACGTTTGGGAACCACTGCCTTAGAGTACACTGCTCCATGTTGTGTAATATGTAACATACAAGCCCCTGAATAAGTCCATAGTGTCATCGCTGATTTTCTATTTTTCACTGTTGTGTTGTGCAGAAAGATCTTGAGGAAGAAGGATGACTCGATGAACACCCAGCACACCAACAGTCTTCCCAAATACAAGAAGGTCAAAGAAACCTGCCAACAGGCTGAATTCCAGACGCCCTGTGAGCAGCCAGGACAGGTAAAACAAACAGACAAACTCTCTGTTTCTCTCTCTCTCTCTCTCTCTCTCTCTCTCTCTCTCACAAACACACACACACACACATACACACACACACACACACACACACACACACACACACACGCACACGCACACGCACGCACACACACACACACACACACACACACACACACACACCTATTTCCTAAAACCTTTGGTACCCTTTTGTGAAGAGAAGGGAGTTGCCTTCATATCCACCAAGTCAAATTTCCTTGCTTTCTTTTCCGCGATGGCAGAGGCGCTGCAAATCAATCATCCCCAAATGTTGGCATGTTAGCAGCCATGGCGGACCAGCGGTCCACACAGAACCACAAGTCAAATAGCCACTTACATCAATTGGTCCATAATTGGGGCATTTTGTTGGGACTGTTGTGTTGTAGACTAATTTGTTGGGGCTTCCTTTCATCTTTGCCCATTAATGTTGAACCAGCATTAAGTGGTATGTGGCCCGGCGGCAGGCAGACCTGAACAATACAAATTGTTACAATTTTCAGGTAGCATTAAACGGCACACAGAGGGTGTTTGAGGGTCTAACTAATGCGAACCAGATCCCTTTTATTGCCACGTGCGTGTGTGTACATAACACTCAATCACTTATTAAATGCTACTAAAGCGGCATTTCAAGCTCTCTCTCTCTCTGTGTGTGTGTGTGTGTGTGTGTGTGTGTGTGTGTGTGTGTGTGTGTGTGTGTGTGTGTGTGTGTGTGTGTGTGTGTGTGTACTATAAATACGGCAGTGTATTTGTGTACAGTACACACATTAACGTGTGGCTGCATTAACATGGGGGTGGGGATTTGGTCATAAAAGGTCTTTCTGGCATGATTTAACAGAACCTCCTAGTGAGCAGGCCTGAACTGCAGTCAAGTGTTCCTTCCTTACAACATTGGTTCTCAAAGTGGGGCCCGGGGACCACCAGGGGGTCATTGAGGGAGTTCCAGGGGGTCCCCAGCTAAATGATAGTTAGGAACCAGATGGACCCTTATGGGTATGTATAACTCAGAGTCTACACATGGAACCAAATGGAGCCATTTGGCTCCATTTGTATACTCTCAGAGTTAAATTAACATTTATTTTACAATATAAATTGGGGTCCCAGAGATAGAAATACCATTAAATGGGGGTCACACCTCTCTGACATCCCCATCCCTCTTTTCTGGCCTGCACCACTAGCAGTGTGTGTGTGTGTGTGTGTGTGTGTGTGTGTGTGTGTGTGTGTGTGTGTGTGTGTGTGTGTGTGTGTGTGTGTGTGTGTGTGTGTGTGTGTGTGTGTTTGCATGTGTGTGTGTTTGCATGTGTGCATGCGCACGTGTGCTCGAATCTTTGCCAGTACATCTCTTTGCCTGTTTTGCTCATTTCTCTCCCTATCTCTCTCCATGTCTTACCTCCCTCCATGCAACCCTGACCCGTGTTGATATAACAGCTCTGTTGGATCCACAAGTCGTTTGTCTGTGTGTGTGTGTGTGTGTGTGTGTGTGTGTGTGTGAGAGAGAGAGAGAGTTACACAGGAAACCCGATCTGCCTCACGGCCTTTTGTTTGGAGCCCTGTTCCCACACTCAACTCAGTGATCATCTGCGCTATGCTCTGCAGATGCATCTGGTCCGTTTAAAACTAGCAGCGCTGCTCACAGTAATTAAGCTCCAGTGAGTTTTTCTTTTTTCGTGTTGGATGGGAATGCACAGTGAGAGAGGGGCAGAGGAAGAATGTTACAACAGTGCACGGATGTGCATGTGCAGAGTTAACGCTGGTGACGCACTTGGCATGGACGCATCCAGCAGATCAGTGAGAGTGAGAGGGGGGGTGTGCGTGTGTACGGGGGTTCCACGTTGTTTACAGACACCAGACAGATCCAATTCATCTCATGCGGTGGTTTTGGTTTATCTTTCTCACCACTCTTGGAGGCCATTCTTTCCCACAGCCCCGTCTGGGACTAGCCTGATGTGTCTGTCAAAAGCCCTTTTGTCTTTGTGGAGTCAAATCAGATTCCGTGCAAAACAGAGGGCATGTGATTTGGAAACCTTAGATTGTTTTTCCTCTATATGAGTCACATTCATAGTGCTTTACTGACTCGTCAAAATATTTTTCATGACCAAACTAGGAGAATACATTTCTCAGAAGGACCACCGATTTAATGACTTAAACCCTTTCGTTGATCTGTACACCCTGTACTCGGCCCTCTCTCTTTTTCCCTTCTACACCAAATCTCTTAACCAAAAATAGGCAACCTAATAAACGTGATGCGTGAACTATGGTTCACGTTGGTAATGACTCAATTTCAATTCCAAATGTTTTTCCAACACACACACACACACACACACACACACACACACACACACACACACACACACACACACACACACACACACACACACACACACACACCACACACGCCCGTGTTCCCATTCACTGTGCATCAATGCTTTCTCGTTTGTGTTTTGACAGAAGTGGCACTGCATAGAGGAGATCACAGGGAAGTGGAGGATCCAGAAGTGTAAGGGCAGTGGCCTGAAGGAGAGCTCCAGGAAACGTGTCCGCAGCCTGAGGCCCCGCAGCAGCTACAACAGCCGGGACGGGGACGGGGACTGCGACTGCGGGGACGCCCTCTACAAGCCTGCCAGGGCCGGTCGCCGCGGCCACCGCCAGTTCGCGCCTTCTTCCGGCGGCCAGCGTAAGTGCAACACAGAAAGCTCTCGCGCTGCAGACAGAAATGTGTGGGGATGATTGGTCTCTGTGCTTGCTGAAATCTTGATCTTTTGTTGGCTGCCTTTAGCAAATAAAGTCCCCTGACGTCAATGCAAGGGCTGCGGGAACACAGGTGTGGAATGAAGAATAAAGCCTGTGGTTTTTGGTTCAAAGGTACTGCACAGGCCAAGGGGCTTAGGAAGCACTCAATCCCGTCTCAAACGCTTAAATCAACCATTCGAATCCAAATGCTTTCAAATCCCTTATCAAATATTTTTAAGATGATCGGTGATGAAAAGAATCGGAATAGTTTTTATTACACTCGGTGCCTAAACCAGTCCAGACTCCTTGGCTGAACTTAAAATACGTTTAAATAAAGCCGACATGCAGAAGACTGAATGTGTTTACCCAATGTGTGACTTTTCTTGTTTTTACTATTTTGTGTGCTTTTATTATTATATTTTGTGACAACCCAGTATAGTATGCAATTTTTATATGGAACATTTTACTTTTTTACCATTTTCAGACGACAAATAGACATTTTTGATGACATAATATATATATTTTTTTCTTTTTACTTATTGATGACTGAGAGTTTATTATAGTGCTTTTTGACAACATTACGGTAGTATGATACTTGTTTGAAGATGTTGCCTTTAATGCCATATTATAGTAAAGCTGGTTGCACACTGCTGTGTTTTTCGTTGCGAAATTGTTCAGGGCAAGGAGAGAGAGAGAGAGAGATAGAGAGCGCAAGGGACCCAGTGGTCCGAAAATAAATACGAAACGGGCGGCAGTGTGCAAACGTGATTGACATATTCATTCTTTATTTATGTGCATTAGCTATGCCCATTATTTATGGGCATAGCATTGTATTGCATTGACAACAGCTGCAGGGGGGAAATAAATGCATTCTTCTCTTTTGTGTATGTTTGTGTGTCTTCAAGCTGTGTGCATTTTGGTGTGATCGATGCTTTGACGCCATCTAGTGTAGCTTTTAAGTGTTGCAACTGAAGTATCTGACTGAATTTGAACTGAGAAAGATTTTTCTCTATGGAACTTCAGTTGGATAAGGACAGGAACAAGGGTTTAGTCCATCAGGACATTAGAAATGGTGTCAGAAAAGTAATTAATCACATGATCCCTAGGGTCCCCATTCTGGGAGTGAACATTCTGAAAAAATAGCAGATCTGCAAGCTCGCAACACGTCACAACACAAGGCATTGTGAGCTTGTGGATTGGCTATTTTGGGGACTCTGATCAACATAGGGATTAAGTGCAAACGAGAAGTGCACCACATTTGTAATCAAACAACTTGTTTCAACATGGCTCATGGCTCTTGTTGTAAATTGCCTAAAGTATGTCCCATCTTGCACCAAACAATGAATGCTTAATCTGTATACATTTGTTAACCTTCTCTTACAGGTTATCGGCCACGTTTTGTCCATACCAGGCCCGCCCGGTCCTTGTCCGTGGAGTTTGAAGGTCAGATATATGATATCGACCTGCAGGCGGATGACCAGACGGCCGTCCGGCGCCGTGTCATCACAAAGCGCCACTATGAGCCAGAGGACCCCGAATTTGGCCTGGGGACAGATGACGGCTCAGAGGAGATGCTGGCAGATGACACCAATGCTGTGGGATACACCAACTCCGTCAAGGTCACCCACAAGTAAGATCTCCGTCTTTGTTTAACTCCTCGAGATATATATATAGATATATATTCCTTTTACCTCAACTGCATTCAGTAGTGATTAAATATAGCTTGATTCTGTCCAAAGAGCCATGTATTAACATAGTGGTTCTCAACCTGTGGGTCGGAACCCCCAGGGGGGTCCCCAAATTATTTTGGGGGGTCCCCAAATGATTAACTTAATGTGAAACATTGTTTTCTCACTCAACAGTAAACAAACCAACATAAAGTTTAAGTGTATACAAGGTATCTGCACATTTCTAAAGTGACAATTTAAGGACTTTTTAATACCTCTAAAATGACAAATTAAACATTGGCCAAATTGTCAAATATTAGAGGCAGAACGCGTGAGCATGTAGATCTGCTATTTTCACAATAGAACCGTGTTATACGAAATGTTATGCCTCAACTCTTAGTGCTCGTCAGATTTGGGGGTCCCCAGTTAAAATACGATTACTTTGGGGGTTGCGGTCTGAAAAGGTTGAGAACCACTGTATTAACAGGTATGCATGTCTCCATCGCAGGTGCTACATACTGATGAATGACACGGTTCATTGTGAAAGAGAGATCTACCAGTCCTCCAAAGCCTGGAAAGACCATAAGAGCTACGTAGACCAAGAGGTGAGTGAAGCAAACCCACTTTCTGCTGTAACATCACGGAAAGATACACCGCCTCTGGCTGGGCACCGGTGGTTTTAGCCCACGCACGCCTTACCATTGGTTGCTTGTACTTTCCTAATTTACGTTAGGATTTTCGGATGGATTTGGCCTTACATTCCCTCCACTTTCTCTTCAAAGAGCATCCGCTAAATGCTTAAAATGTCAAGCTGTCATTATGATTACAAAAGATCTGATTACATTGAACGAACGGAACAATATAATTCAAACAAGGGTACTTTTACAAGAACTTCAAACAGAATAAATCGAATCAAAGAGGACAGGGAGAGAAATAAGTAGAAAAATCTGTCCTCCTTCTGACTCCTACATGTATAATTATCCTGTTTGTTTCATACTCAATTCCAGATTGAAGCACTTCAGGACAAAATCAAAAACCTCCGTGAAGTAAGAGGCCACTTAAAGAGAAGAAGACCAGACGATTGTAACTGTGACAAGAAAAGGTCAGTCATCTACATTTGACCTCAGACATACAGTACATCCCCCTTTTCTTCCTATGTGATTTTCCAACGTATTTCCATCTATAGCGTATTCAGGCCTTACGCCAGACCCTTTTTTAGAGTACATGACAGATGAAGGTTTTTCTCTCGGGACCTTAGTGTCTTTCTCTGTTTATTAAAACCAGCTACTATAGCAAAGGAGAGAGAAACAAGGGAGAGAGATTGAAGAGCAAGAATCACCAACTCCATCCCTTTAAGTGAGTTCCTTTTCCCCTACAAGTGTTGGTTTGCCCCCGTTCATGGTTGTTCCCTTTCCATTTTAACCACGCATAGTAAACACATGTCACACACCCGTCTAATATTCTAACTGCGTTTGACTTGTTGTAACATTATGTTAACGAGGTAACTTTTGATGCTAGTCATACATTTGCATGGTCAGCGTATGCTGATTTATTCTCCTGTCATCTTGTAAATGTTGTAACTAAACCTCACTTTGGTTTGGATGACTTAGCATATCCCATTTTACCTGACTGGTGTAGCGTGTGTGTGTGTGTGTGTGTGTGTGTGTGTGTGTGTGTGTGTGTGTGTGTGTGTGTGTGTGTGTGTGTGTGTGTGTGTGTGTGTGTGTGTGTGTGTGGGTGTGTGTGTGTTGATGTATGAGGTAATGTGCTCTTGGGTAATAAAACTAATTTCCGAAACGCACACGTCGCCCACAAGTTTACCATGAGCGCCTGTGTCCTCCAGTGGGACATAAATGCCAAAGCAACCACATAACGTCCTTGTTTACCTAACCTTTGTATTTGTGTGTTGTGCACAACATGACGTGTGCATGTCTGGAAATGATCGGGCCGAGCCGCATGGAAAAGACAGAGTGATTCAGCGGAGGGGAAGTCAGTCAAGCCCTCAAACATAGTGATCAGCTTGCACTGTGAAACATTGGGAACGGATTATGCCAATACAAAGCAGCTGTTCAAATGCTGTCTCTGGTGTGTTCAGGCAGCGGGGAAGAGGGGACAGTGGCTCGAATGTCAACCCAGAGAACATTGGACATTAGTAAGAGCTTAAACATGAAGTAAACACGGCTGTCATGTACTGGCACACACTTCTGCCTTCTGGAAGTTCCCTCCGCAAGGTCTGTCTGTGGCTGTGGTTGCTGGCGGCGCGGGGCACGAGGAAATGATGTTGACATGTTTGCTGATCGGTCCTCCTTTCTGTCCAGCAGGGAGGCGGCGCAGGAAGTAGACGGGAAGGCCCAGCTGTACAACGAGATCCGCAGGAGGAAGAAAGAGAGGAAGGAGAGGAAGAGGCAGAGGAAGGGCGACGACTGCAGTCTGCCCGGCCTCACTTGCTTCACCCACAACAATGACCACTGGCAGACTGCACCCTTCTGGAACTGTACGTAACTGCACTGCACACTGTCTGATGCTGTTTTGAATGTATTAGTAGTATACTATATCACTGTTTCCCAAACAGTCCGTCGGGACCCATTTGTGGGTCGCGGACACATTTTTATGGGTCCCTTTAAGTCATTTCATTAATAAATAAAAGAAAAATCTAAGAAACACCAATATTTAGAAAACAAGACGTACTGAAAAAAGCCGATCTACAAGCTCACAACACGGTGCAAAGTGACACATTGTGAGCTTGTGGATCTGCTGTTGTCATTAGTTAGGGTCCCGGGCAAACGTCTAATTTCTCTTTTGTGTCTCGACCAAAAAATGATTTACTATATAAATAATAATTAAAATGCAATGAGCAGTAGGATTTGAGAGCAGTGGCTGACCTTTGTTTGTCCTGCAGTGGGAGGGTTCTGTGCGTGCACCAGCTCTAACAACAACACCTACTGGTGCTTGAGAACCATCAACGAGACTCACAACACACTCTTCTGCGAGTTCGCCACCGGCTTCCTGGAGTACTTTGACCTCAACAATGACCCCTACCAGGTGAGGCAACCCGCTGATTCTGTCTGTCTGTATCTCTGTCTCTGTCTCCCCCATTAAAACCTCGAAAGCATCTTTATTTCTTTATTTTTGCATTGGCTATTCAAAAATAGCAGATATTCAAGCTCACAGCACGTTGCGTCGCGCCGCCCCGCAATTTGCTATTTTTGAATATTTTTCAAGAAAAAAGGTATTTTTGAAATCTTGTTTGAAATGACCAAACCAGCCTAAAGATGTTTAGTTTCAGACAGTTTCTGAAGACAAAGACTGAACAGACAGAAACCGTACCATCTTATAACGAGTACTAGTGAGGAACATTTATGTGAAGTTTGTTGGCAAGAGATGGCAGCGGTGGGCCACCTCCATCCCGTTTGGGTATTGGTGGACAATGCTGTACAGGTGTGAAATGTGTGAGCCTAATCAAACATCTATTATGTGTCGTGTGTGTGTGTGTGTGTGTGTGTGTGTGTGTGTGTGTGTGTGTGTGTGTGTGTGTGTGTGTGTGTGTGTGTGTGTGTGTGTGTGTGTGTGTGTGTGTGTGTGTGTGTGTGTGTGTGTTCTGTGCATGTTTTTGTGTGTGCGTTGTACATGTGCAGCTGACCAACGCTGTGTACGCAGTCGATCGGGACGTCCTCAACAGCCTTCATTCTCAGCTGATGGAGATGAGAAGTTGCCAAGGCCACAAGCAGTGCAACCCTCGTCCTAAAGGCCTGGACACAGGTACAACATGAACACCTCTTGACTTCTCTGCTATACCTGTACCTGCCCTCAAATATACACCCAGATGGCTGGACTTAGTGGCCTGATTACTGTGGTTGTTGTAAAGGGAGCAAAGACTGAAACGGGTTTAAGAAACAACTAATTCAAGTGCTATGTAATTACAAAGGAATTCTGGTAAAAAAAGAAAAAAGGATACATGCTCTGCAGTAATATGAACGTCATACATATAATGTGTATTGGTTTACACATTGGGCATGTGATATTGACTTGTGTAACTTCAGTGTGGTTTGGTGGTATGTTTCCAATCTGGTTCAGTCTGAGCAGTATGTGTTTGCATGCTGCATGTGAATGGGGGTGTGTCCACTCAGATGATGTACGCTGACGTTTCAGGTGAAGGTCAAGGGGTCATCATTGAGACCGTGTGTTTCCGCGGCGTGTCCATGTGTTTGACCCAACACACACACACACACACACACACACACACACACACACACACACACACACACACACACACACACACACACACAATAGAAACACACTCAACACACACAAACTCATGATTTTACTTTCTCAGCTCTCTTCCTAGCTCCTGTGACCTGTTGCCTGGCTGCACCACACACACACACACACACACACACACACACACACACACACACACGCACACACACACACACACACACACACACACACACACACACACACACACACACACAGAATCACCTGAGACAACTTCAAGTGTACTGGTACACAGTTATAAAAACAAGCGCATACTTAGCTCTTATTATACCATTGTGTGTCCTGGTAGCCCATCCCCCCCAACCCCTTCCCCTCACGCTATGACTCACAAGTGTTATGTGATGTCATTTGGAGGTCGCTGTCCACACGGCTATGGAGGCTGTCATTTCACATGAACATCGGCGCGTCGATCGGCCCTGTTACTATTTGTTTCGCTAACCGCCGTGGGGGAAAAAATCATCACACGCCAACAGCCGGCAGACCTGTTAATACGTAACGTTGCCTTGGTGATCTCAGCCTGTATGGCTGCTGTGTGCGTGTTGTGTGTGTGTGTGTGTGTGTGTATATATATTGCAAGAGCTGGTGGTCTTGTTTATGTCCGTAAAACCCCTCCATGTCAGTAATTACGAGTTGGATGAGTGGACAATCGTAGTGGCCAAGCATGTCTCTCAGAGAGACGGCGTGTGTTTGAAACGCTGGCACGTAGTTTTCCAAAACGCTGCCAGCAGCGACTCGCACGCGGCAGCCCTGAAATCTGTTACCAGCACACTGGCTGCGTCTTTGCCTGGGTGACCTGCCAACTCTCCCCCTCGAACCCATGAAATTGTTATTGTGGTTACGCAGAGCGGTGTTTTCATTGGAAGGGGAGATTGTCAGAAAGTGAAACGGTCTGGTGAACTGGATCCAGCAATAACTTCCATCTATTTGTGGCGCGTGACTCACGGCCTTCGCGCAACTGGACATCACCGTCACCTGATTGAATAACCCTGAGCATTCTGCCCCCAAGGGAACCCCCCCCCCCCCTACCCACCCACCCCCACACCCCACCACCCCGTTGAACCCCCCACTGCTCCAATCACTCCCGTAGGATACGACCTCATCTTTCTGTCCCACCCAATCAAATGAGACCTCATCGTTTCCTCCCCACCCCCCCCGCATCCTTATTCCCGTCTCATGCACTCTCTTCATCCAATAATGGCATTTCTCCGTAGGGAGTCGCAGCTGTGCATGAAGGAATCCATGTGAATGTCGTATCCTATACCTGCCCGCCCCCCCCCCCCTCCCCCACCTGACCGCCCCACTATCTCTCTCGATTCAAAGCATTAACATTCAATTGCTTTTATTTTCCTGATCAGGAGGTAAAGATGGAGGAAGCTATGAGCCACACAGGTATCCAAACCTTTTATATCTCTCTTCAGTGGCTTTCTTTAACACATGCATGGGCCAAGCCTGCCTCATATTCCCACTAATATCCATCCGTTGGAGTTGCCAGTGCTTTCTGTGGCTGCATGCTGGGGACGCACCGCTAACAAATCATAAACCTGACCTGTTTTGATTCTGTTTTTCCTCTTCTGATTGAAGCAGCTTCCGTTGTTGCCATTTCTACAGGCATCTTATGTCTGCTGTCTTGTGGCCACTGCAACAGGCAGTATGCTCATATCAGCTGGTTCATTTGTACAGTAAACTCATTCACTACTGCTTTTTGTTTATTTATTAATTGCATCGCGGCTCAAGCGAGCCTAGTGTGGACTCAGTTGGGCCTGTTTAATATTGTTTTGGCTAATTTCTGTATGGCATGACTGAAAAAATAATATGTACTGTATATAATATCCAGATAAAGTTGCTCTGAAAATGGGCTTTCACCTGAGCACCACCCTAAACCTAAAATGCACGCGAATGCAAATGCATGGAATCATGGCATCATCTCCGTCACCATCTCCGCATCATTCCACAATTCACATATTAGTCTTTAACATCACCCTTAACGCCAGACATATCCACAGAACATACATGGCCATCACCATCAGAATGACCCTTCATTTTTTTTTTACTCATGGCATCAGCTAGTGGTAGTATGGACACTTGAGTTGCTGTGACCTCTCTGTAGTCCCACCGCTGACCTTTGCCCTTTTGACCTTTGTTTCTGGCACCTGCTTACCAGGCAACAGCAGCATCGAAAATGGTCAAAGAGGAGACCGAGCTTCTCCTATCTGTGAGTCTCTGAGTCTATGTCAAACCCTCTTCACTCCTCTTCGTTTTACACTAGATCAGTGGTTCTCAAACTTTTATATTTCAAAGTCTTCCTTTAACTCTGACAGTGTACAAATGGAACCAAATGAACCTGTTAGGGTCCATTTGGTTCCATATGTATACTGTCAGAGTTACAGACTTGTAAGGGTCAATTTAGACCGCCCTAAAGGAACCTAGAGAGTCCCTGGAATCCACTTTGAGAACCACTGCACCAGACCAGTGGTCCTCAAACGTTTTCATTTCAAGGATATGCATAACTCTGAGAGTGTGTACATATTTGTGCACTCTAGAACCCCCTCAACGTAACCTGGGGGTCCCCGGACCCCACTTTGAGAACCACTGCATTAGACACTACAGTAGTTGCACTAGTTACAAGAACATTGATCAGCCAAGAGTCAACATCAGTATTGATTCTTTCTCTCTGTGATCAGTTTTATTTAATTTTGGCTGCTAATCTATTGACATCCAATGTGACTCTAATTTAGCCTTTTGCTTTAATTTTGTTATAATTTGCCTCCCTCAATATAATTTAGTGTTTTGTCTTTTGTTCTTGGGATGAACCACTCAGCAGCCGACATTCTCTTATTTCTCCTGAAAATTCTCCTTTTTTTTGCAGAAGTTCATCATGTTTCCCCCCTTTACTGCTTTTTTGATTCTTTAATTTCAGGTTGCCTAGATGTTTATTTCATTCCAACTCAGGCCGATAATTGTTACTCATGCCATTACTTGCTCTGTTCTGAATATGATTTCAATATGATTATTTTTAAATCATGCAGCAACACAAAATAACTTGATGGGAAATGGAAACATCTGTCAGGCTTGATGTTTCTAAGGCAGCATGCGTTTGTTGCACTACTCTCGGCTTTGCCATAGTGTGGGTGCTGTGTTTAACTAGCAACGCTGCTTCAAAATGTGCAAGTATTGTGTTAACGTGTGTGTGTGTGTGTGTGTGTGTGTGTGTGTGTGTGTGTGTGTGTGTGTGTGTGTGTGTGTGTGTGTGTGTGTGTGTGTGTGTGTGTGTGTGTGTGTGTGTGTGTGTGTATGTGCGCGCGCGTGCGTGCGCATGCATGCATTGGAAGCTGGCTACCATAGTAAACGCCAGGAGCTGAACATGACTGCATGCCATCTGAGCAGACTTTAAAAGCAGTTCCCTGTTGTCTACTGGTGTACTCTCCCTAACCCTAACTGGTTCTCTGCTGTCTCCCTCTCTCCCCAGCACCCAGCCAATTTGGGACGGACGACAGGGTTAAGCTGCCTAACTTGACAGAGGAGGAGGTGGATTGGCAGGGACTGGAGGATCTGTATAGCATCAACGAGAGCCTATACGAGTACAGGCCCGACTACGGCCCCAGCCCGGATGACTGGGTCAACTTCCAGAAGGATATAGATCATATGTTTGCACTGCGACACATTTTAAACAAACTCAACCGAACCCATACGCTTGTCAACGACCCCTCCCTGGCAGAACTGGGCTCCGGGGCCGGGGGTGGGGGCCTGGAGGACGGCAGCGGAGGAGAGGAGTGGACCACGGTGAAGGACGCATGGCCAGGGCCGGTCAGACCAAACCAGGCGAGCGCCGAAGCTGGCCGCACCACCCCCGCTCCCAGCACGCCACGGCCAGCCACACCGAGGCCCACACCCACGTCAGAGAGGAGACTGGAATCCGCCGTGAACGACCTCCCCGAGAAGCCGATAGTCAGACTCGGAGCGTCCGCGGCATCGTCGGCACCCAGGAGGGCAGGGGCCGTCGTCGCTCGCGGCGACACGTGGCCCCAGCAGCTGGAGGAGATGGACGGAGAGGAAGGAGATTTCAGTGGGAACGGGATGACGGAGCTGGAGACGCGGCACGGCGGCGTGCTGCGCGCCGCTCACAGCGGCCTGCGCGAGCAGCTGCTGCTAGCGGAGCCCGGCTCCCATCATAGCCTGGAGGCTGAGGATGAAGAAGACATATTCCAGTCCCAAGGCTACCTCCCTCTCTCCCCACAGACACTCAGGCCCGAGGTGCACGCCAGCGCCAACGCCCACACACAGACTAGAACCCCACAGAGCGCAGGGGCTGCGCTGCCCTCCACCCTGGACTATGAGGGCAGTGGCTCCCTGCCTCAGCCCTCCAATCAGACCCTGTGAGGTAGACGCACGGCAGCCATTGTACGGCTGCTCGTCACAGAGACACAGAGAGAGACAGGGATTGGGAGACGAGCTCGCCAAAAGTGACGGCGAGTGATGTCGCTCGGTCAAAAAAAGTCAGAGCTGTATAATGAGTATTAAAGTTATTATTGTTTATTTTTTTACAGGTGCTTTCATTCATTAGTAAAAAGAACAGTGTTATGTTTTTTCTTCCAAATATATATATATATATATATTTAGAAAAGACAAAAGCCTTAACGCAGCTACAGTAAGATTAAATATTGGAAGTGATTTTAATTCCAGATGGATAACGGCAGTTACTGTATAATATACTGTGTACAGTATGTCTGTTATATATGTATGCCATGATATATACAATGTATATGTGTATATACTGTATATAAAAATATACAGTGTGTGTGTTTGGGATATATATATATATATATATATATATATATATATATATATATATATATATATATATATATATATATATATATATAGTACACACACACACACACACACACACACACACACACACACACACACACACACACACTGTATATTAGAATGGTGAAACCATTTCAGCATCTGAATGGATAGCATTAGCCTATGTCAGGTACATGTAGCCTTGGAACAGACTATTCATAAATTATATAAATGTAACCACTCACCATTCAGATGCCAGCAGTTGGCCCCCAAATGCACTTTTGAACATTTTGGCTTTCCACGGTAACACTGCCCCTTCCACTGTGGCTTATTAAATTAATAAAGGTGTACACAGATTTGTTGGGATTATTATAATTACTTTTAACACTAAGAGGAAAACTGGACAGTTTGAAAAAAAGTTACAAAATGCACAGAAATGTGGAGCATTTATGATTAATTAATACAATACACCAGAGGTCTTCAACAGGGGGTCCGGGACCCCTAGGGGGTCCTCAGAGTTACTACAGGGGATAGGATAATTGTTTTAAATTAACAACTTGAACCCTCGCATCCCTATTCTGAGGAGAACTTTAGCCAAAAATAGCTGATCTACAAGCTCTCAACGCCTCACGCTGCGAGGCGTTGAGAGCTTAGGTAGAGGTAAAAAAGAGCAGACTTAAGTAGTTAAATGTCTGAAAAAACACATTAACATGAATCCAACATGGACTGATGACCGTGCTGTCAAACAAGTCTATGGATCTATCTATGAAAAAGATGGAAATCTGCAACACAATTTCATACAACGTATGGAGTAGGGGTCCCTGCTGTATTTCTCTCTCAGCTAGACCCCTGCAATACACATTTTCCTTTGGCCACCTTGGTTTTGTTTGTGCGGTCAGCCTGTTTCCTGGCTGAACTAGTATCTGCAAATAGTCATTCTTAGCTTTTCTTCTAATCTGCTTTGAATAATTTCAGACACTCATAGAAGTATGCGTCATCTTAATGTACAATTTGATTGGCAGCCCCCCTGTCCAAATTCTTCAAGCACAAAAAAAGGTGTGTGAATGCACCTTCTCTTGTTCTGTAGGTTTCCATCAGTTATATTTCATTTGAACAAATTAGCAGATTAGCAGACCTATGCAACTGCCTACACAACCACCAAGATATATTGTGTAACTTTTTTAAATTATCAGTCTTTTGCTGTATGTTGTTTTTATAATCAAAGGTATGTTGTTGTTGCACATGGCCAATTCACTTTGAATGTAAAGGTACAGTATAGTTGCATAAACATGTACAGCTTTGTCTATTACAATATAGCAACTACAGTATAGACACAGTGGGTATTGCATGAAACAAAATAAAGGCCATTGTTCAAAGTCATCATTGACAACATTCATCTACTATCTGCCTTCAGTCCTGGTAGTAGATCATTTGTGTGTAGAAGTGCTACAACTCCCTTTGTCCACATGGTTGTGTTTGTGCGAGTCAGCCCGTTTCCTGGCTGAAGTAGAAGGTCAGGAAAGCCACAAAGCTGTCAAGAATAAATTTGTCCAACATTTACAGTGAGCATTTCAAAGTTATTTTTACATTTCGGATCACTCATTCACTGATTGTTCTTTTGCCACACTATGATCACTGATCAAATATAACGTCCCACTTCGTCCAAGATGTTCCACCAGCTGCCAGCCAAATGGCCGGACATTAGAACATCTATTAGTCGGCTAAGTTTTTTAATACCTTTAGGGGTCAGTGGCAAAATGGGGTGCTTTTAAGTTGTTCTTCTGAAAGTCAGTCTGCAAAGGAAAGCTTCTGGATCATGTAAACAGCGCGCGCGCACACACGCACGCACGCACACTTGTTTTTAACCCCTGTAGATGTTAGAAAGGAATGTTTCGACAGTAGGTTAAAGTATGAAGGAACACCTAAGTGCCAAAGTTTTCAGATGTACGTTTTAACTCTTATTGTGCCGATCCCGAACAAGTTCGGCTTTATTTCAATCCAATACAATTTTTTTTTTATTATTTGCCGTGGGTGGTCCTGGCTCGTCCTACGCTTTCCAGCGAGCCATTTTACATGGTCCGGCGATATATTCCATTAAAAATGGTTTAAAATACATTTTTGAGCCCCCCAATGTTCACCGAATGTTCGGCGCCGCCGGCGGTACGACGTCCAGTGTGCCGATCCCGAATTAATGCGGCTTTTTTAATGAAATGAATAAAATGATCCGAGGCCTACTGAAGCCCCGGCCTAAATTTTTCATCCAGTGACCGAGATCCGGCCGCCCCCCGGCCGGCCGTAAACGAGTAACGCCGCCGCGAATCGCCGCCGAATCCAATGCAAACCCACATCTTTGAAGGTCATTTTCTCTGGATTGTGTTTTTAGGGAGGCGGCGCGAGGTTTATTTACGGCGAAATCGCCGAAAAATGATCTTTTAAATGAGAAAAAGCTAATAGCTATTTTGTAGCCATTTTCATCCGGGACCTTTTCATGACGTGCACGAACGTGAGCACGCGCGTCACTGCAACGTGAGTCCCCGGATGCTAATGCACTCGCCTATGGGAGATACCCTGGCATTCTTTGGCACCCTCTAGGGGCTGGCACTGGAAGGGGTAAAAGTTAAATATCTCAAAAGCGACAAAGCATTTCAAACTAAAAACGCTCAAGCTGTTCAAGTTCAAGTGTTTTTATTTTAATGTTTTGCCATTGACCTCCATTATACATTTCTGAACTTTAAAAGGAGTAGCCTATTTATTGTCTTGACTATTCAGGTTTGATTGATTGGATACTTTATTAGAAGTTCGCATTGGAAAAGTACAGGACAGTACAGTTCAGTTTTAAACTCAATGTCAAATTCACCAGAAAACAGGAAATGATATGTTTACATTTTTCAGGGGGACCACCACTTAGGGGGTGTGGGCAGTCGATGCAATCATGGTGGAAGATAGATAGCGGACATGGTGGCTCACAGTGTAAAGACGTCATGTTCCCAAGGTCCTAGGTTCAAATCCTGCATTGTGAAGACTTATGTCCGCGTTAGTCTTCAAAAGAACCCAGGATCTCTGGACCAGGGAGAACTAGTGTCTCTTGATGTTAAATCACAGTTTGGAGATGACAGTTTATTAACAGAGTCAGTTTTTGAAGGATTATATTTCAACCCTCTAAACATGCCTCAAGTTCAGAGAGAATGTCCTTAGGAGGATTTGAACCCACAACCTCTTGCTCACATACACAGTGTCTTAACCCAGGGAGTCACCACGCTCTCTGTTTGAACCCACAACCTCTTGCTCACATACACATGCAGTGTCTTAACCCAGGGAGTCACCATGCTCTCTGTTTGAACCCACAACCTCTTGCTCACATACACATGCAGTGTCTTAACCCAGGGAGTCACCACGCTCTCTGTTTGAACCCACAACCTCTTGCTCACATACACATGCAGTGTCTTAACCCAGGGAGTCACCATGCTCTCTGTTTGAACCCACAACCTCTTGCTCACATACACAGTGTCTTAACCTGAAGAGCAGGATGACCTTGCCCGGATTTGAACCAAGGAACTCTGGCTTACATTTGGCATTTTAACTCAGGGACAGGGTGCCACCATGAAGCTCTCTGAAGTTTCTCTTCTGTTGTAATTTGTTCTTCCGGTTGTCACTCTTCAAAAGGGGCCTTGGGATCATGTACAGAACAGATCAGCGTCTTAACTGTGTTTTCTGTTCCATCAGAGCAGAAGTGTATTTACAATAACTCACTGTAAGTGCTTTTTAGTGTTAGCATGAATGTTGGTGAGATAAAACAGCAGGGAAACATCCAAACACAGAGGGTGGTAGCTCACTATGTTAACACACTATTCCTGTGATCCAGAGGTTGTGTGTTTGAATCCCACTCTGCTATTTATGCTGAAGCTTTACTTAAAAGACCAACATCCATAAGAAGAATTAAAATCTACATTAGCATGGCTATGGTAGTGGTGGAGCGGATAGATTGTTGTTACGTCAGTGATGGCTGTGTGCGGGCCGCCATATAACATTGAAAGACAGACGTATAGAACACAACAGCTCTAGCATGCACCGGTCAAAATTTATGTCACGTCAGAATCAAGGCGAAACACCTGGAAAAAAGTCCCAAAATCAAATACCCAAAACATTTACGTGTCTGCGGACAACATCGACGCTGATTTGCCGCTTCTTTCCTCGATTCCTCCATTCCTCCTCGGTGGAAAGCCTGTGCCATTTCCTCTGAGGAGGCAAAATTGGTGGATTTTTTCAACTTGGCCAGTTTGAACGAGGAGTCGAGGATGCTGCGTTCAAAACTGACAGAGGTGGGTGGGAATGGGCGGCTGACCATACGCTGATTGTGTGCGACCCCCAGTGGACACAGAGGAATGCTAAATAAAAGCCTGGGTTTCCGAGGCTACTACTGTAGATAATAGACCTACATCCAGTGGTGCTTTGGGGTTTTCTTTTCAGGGCGGACGGTGATTCAACTATGACACAGCAGACAGCAACTAGCAGATAGCTCAATACGTTGAGATGCTGTACTGTGCATGAGAGTGAGACCCAGAGGTTGGTAGCCAAACACCACCTTATGCTTTAATGGGGAATCTTTCCTTTGCAGAATAAATAGGCCTACCAGAAGAATAACTTAAAAGAAGAACAGAAAGCGGAACAAATCCTGGTAAATTGGGACCATGGATAAATGACATGATATTCTTGAAATATTGTGAAGGAGTGTGCTGGTTGCTTGGGTATTTCATTTTGAGACTTTTTCCAGGTGTTTCGCCAACGGTGTCCATCCGTTGGCATGGTAGCGGCTGTTTTTTTTTAGTTCAGTCATCAAATCGATGTATGTACACGTTGGTATACATGACACGAATGTACGGCGTTGGTCGCCACCTGGTGGGCAGAGGACAGAAGTATGTATGTATTCTGTCCTCTGCCCACCAGGTGGCGACCGTCGCGTCCAATCCTCATGCAAATGAAGTTGAAAGTTGAAGAAAATACCACGGAAAATAGCTCTTTCAACTTCATTTGCATGAGGATTGGACGGCGACGGTCGCCCCCTGGTGGGCAGAGGACAGAATACATACGCCGTACATTCGTGTACATACATCGATTTGACAGAGAGGAATGCTAAATAAAAGAAAATACATCATAACAACGTCTTTGTGCAACATTGAATTATGGCTTTTGAATTGAAATTGAAGTGTTTAGATGGCTGTAGCCTAAGTAACTCATGAAAACCAGTGATATTGTCTTCTCTATATTATGCCAAAAATAGCAATTAATTACCATGATGCCTGGGATTTGATCATGGAATCTCTGAGAATTAGACATCTACACTAGGCCTATAACTCAGTTTGTTCAATGCAGTCGTCTCTTACTATTCAAGAGTTATTTTATATAATTGCCTTCAGAAAGTACAGTTAAGTTGAAACTCCAGCATTGAATAACAGAGGCGTGAGATTTGAACAAGGACTGGTTGCACATAAATCAGATCAGATTCTTAGACCATTACACCACCACTCAGAGACATTCTTCCGATTAGTTTTGGTGCTATTCATTTGTATGTTGGTCTTCAATTATTAAAATTAAATTAAACTGCTGATTTAAAAATGGAATATATTTGCTGTGAGTGTGACAATTAGACTACTACACCATTCAGTCACAAATCTCTTAGAAATGTTGAAGTGCTCTTTGGTATGTTAGCTCTGGTAAAGTTAAACACCCCAGCATTGACCCACAGATCAACTGGGACTTGAACTCATGCCTCAAGGCTGAGAGTCCAATGATTAGGCCACCATACTATGCCTCAGTTACTGTTGGTTCATATCTGTCTTAGTAGATAGATAGATAGATAGATAGATAGATAGATAGATAGATAGATAGATAGATAGATAGATACCTTTATTATCCCAAGGGGGGAAATCAGTTGCCCAGAGGCAGCACAGCAGTATAAGGTTATTTACAAAGTTACAGAGAAGTATAAGAAAAAAGATAAAAGAAAAACAAGAACAGAGTACAGTAAAGAGCAAGGTACATCAAGAGAGGGAACAAATAATTGCGACCGTAGGTCGCATTTACTACCAAAACCTCCACAGGCTGTCCATGGGTGAGTGAGTCAGTCCCCCGGGAGTCTGTCTTACTGGTATATATATACATAAAGTGTCCTTAAGCACAACTATCAAAATAGTACAGTGTCCAAATCAAAAGTGACCATAGCAGTCAATGCTAGTTAGTGCAACAAGTATCTCACTGTCATGTCAAACACAAGCAAAAATACCCCAAAACTACCAACACAACCTAATAGTGCAGTGTCAAAAAAGTCAGTGCGAAAAAAAAAACTCGAAAGGAAAAGAAACTAGAAATGGTGTCACAGCCCGACGCACATGAGCACCCTCCCTGGAAGGTCCTTAGAGGTCAGAGTCAGTACAACTATAGTTCCGTCATTATAGTTTAGGAAGGTAGTCCTCCTCAGTCGACCATTGTGAGTTTCATTGTACAGTTTAAGAGCAGCCGGTACAAAAGACTTTCCAAGTCTCTCGCATCTCCGTCCTGGGTAGACAAAACGGTTGTTTCCTCTCTTACTCCAATAACTGAAGATCTCCAGATGGAGGGGGTGGGACTAGGAGTTCTTCAAGATGGAGTCCAGCTTCCTAGCTGTTCGCACCCTGGCTACTTCCTCCACCCCCTGCAGAGAAGACCCAACGACAGAGCCCGCTTTCCTCACCAGTCTGTTAGGGTTAAAGGTGTCACCTGCTCTGTTGTTGCCACCCCAGCAGGTTATTCCAAAAAAGATGACACTTGCCATGACAGACTGGTAGAACATCTGTAGCATCCTATTGCACACACCAAACGATCTCAGTCTTCTTAGGAAGAACAGCCTGCTTTCCCCTTGCTGTGAATCTGTACTGTACTGTTGAAGCGTTCTATAGTTGTTGTTTTTTTAGACTTGAAAACATTGAACTATAGGAGAACAGGGATTTGAACATCTCTGAGAGTCTGATAATAGATCAAGTGCTGTTGACCTCAAAATAGTTTTGTTGCAAGGAGTTGCATGACAAAGCATTGGTGTGGTTTGGGCTTTAGTGTTGTTGAAGAGTTCTTTTGTATCTTACACTTCAATTATTAAACTTAAGTTGAAAGACTCCAGCAGTGAACTCTAGGAAGACTGGATTTGAACATGGAATCTCTGGGCATAGAGTCTGATGATTGCGACCGTTAGGGAGCAGTTTACTACCAAAACCTCCACCGGCCGTCCGGCCGTCGGTCACACGTCACACGTCACACCTTTGTTTGTGTACGGTGTGATGTCATATATCTTCTAGGCCTGTCCTCTAAAAATCGACGAATCGACGCGTCGTTTTAAGCCCCCGGAATCGACGCCAATTGTTTGAGTCGAGCCGTCAAAAATATATAATTGTTTTTATCACACCAGTATACTGTGGTGCGGTATGAGAGCGCTGGACTGTGACTGTCATGTAATTCTTATTGAGTCCATACTTCCTACTACTAGACTTAAAAATAAAATCAGTTCACGTGACTTGAAAGTTGCCTTGATCATATAACAGGGAGCTCTTATTTTGAAGTTAACCGCTTGGAAAGGAAATGCGTCGACGAGTTGTTATTCTACTTGAGAGCTGGCCAAAGAAGCAGCAGAGCCAGCGCGATGCGCTTTCACTTTCACTGCCGTGGGTGTGTGGTGGTTGGACTCAGGCTGAGGAATAGCGACGGGCGAACTGTTTTCTTTTTATTATCTCGCACCAGATCGGCAACATAGCTCTTTTGATACAGCAGCGGTGCTCTGAGAAAATACAACTTGTGGAAATAATACACGACATACTGTCAAAGAGATGCATTATTCTCTCCTCCGTTGTTCTACTCTGCTCCACAATTCACAATTACGCACGGCAAATTACGCACGGCTGGACGCAATCTTATCGTCATTAATGTCCAGTGTCCACCGCTATCATGTCTCAATATGCACGGTAGTTCATGGATCTAATTCACTTTAAAGGCTTAAAACATATTGCTGTTTTATTGTATTACGTTGACGTGGTTTAAAAGCTTAAAGCACCACTTTTTTTTTTCTTTTTTTTTACATAAACGATTCGTCGACGCGTCGGATTAACCCCCGCGACTCGAATCGACTTGATAAATCCTGCGTCGAGGACAGCCCTAATATCTTCAGTATGACATCACACCACATGTGTACACAAACCTTTGTGTACGTTGCTGTGGCAACAGTCTGTTGTTGCTGGTCTGTTAGTGTACGTTAGCAACCACCTTAGCAACCATGGTTTTACCCTAGCAACCAACTGTTTACCCTAGCAACCAACTGTTTACCATAGCAACCATGCTTTTTTACCCTAGCAACCAACTGGGCATAAAAGGGATTCTGTTAGGGATCTCCATATATGGGCATAAAAGGGATTCTGTTAGGGATCTCCATATATGGGCATAAAAGGGATTCTGTTAGGGATCTCCATATATGGGCATAAAAGGGATTCTGTTAGCTGTTAGTGATCTCCATATGGGCATAAAGGGATGCTGTTAGGGATCTCCATATATGGGCATAAAAGGGATTCTGTTAGGGATCTCCATATATGGGCATGAAAGGGATTATGTTAGGGATCTCCATATATGGGCATAAAAGGGATTGTATCCCAGATGATGCCCTGTTAGGAGATCCACACTAACAGAATCCATATATGGTCCTACCGACAGCTGCTATAAGCCAACCCTGGCGATAAGGTCTGAGTCGAAGAAATGCTTCTTTCCTGGCAAGAATTGCCCCTTTATACTGTAGGGCTCGTTTGTGTATTGTATGACATCACGCCACATCATCGGCTGAGGACTGTGTGATGTCATCATATCTCCATATATGGAGACATAAGTTGCTCATGCCCAAATATGGGCTGGTGAGGTCAGACTTAGTGTGATGCGTAGGTTATCTCCATATATGGAGATTCAACTTCAATGAGTAACCATGGCAAACTGTCAACTGCCCGTATGTCTTAGACCACCACACCATCACTAGAATACTTTGCAAATGTGTCGTTTTATCTTAGCCGTCAGTTAAAATTTTAATCTCCTGGATTCTGACAGTCAAATGTTGGCAGCCCTGTATACCACTCTGGCACTCTAGATTTCTGCAGGTGCTGTGGTTTTGAGTTCTTCTAATGTTGACTGTCTGTATGTATGTATGACGTCTCCCCCCACTCATACAAACACAGTGTGTGCGTGTGTGTGTGTGTGTGTGTGTGTGTGTGTGTGTGCGTGCGTGTGCGTGTGTGTGTGTGTGTGCGTGCGTGTGTGTGTTGGTGACAGAAAATAGCTGAGCTACAAGCTCACAACATGCATTTTTCCCGGTCAGGAAGACAGGAAGACCATAGTTGCGACTGTAGGGAGCTACTTACTGTAGAAACCTCCACCGGCTGTCCGTGGGTCAGTCAGTCAGTCAGTCCGTCCGTCACACTTTTGCCCTGCTCATATCTCCACAACCGTTGCCCCCATCCATGCCAAATTTTGCACACACACTCCTTGACTGCCAAACTACAACCTCCAAGGACCCCCGGAGCCCCAGGGACCCCAGATGTAAAAAATGACCAAATGTGCTCACACGTCACACGTCACACTTTTTCCCTGCTTATATCTCCGCACCCGTTGACCCGATCCATGCCAGATTTTACACACACACACTCCTTGCCTGCCAAACTACAACCTCCAAGGACCCCCGGAGCCCCAGGGGGACCCCCAGATGTAAAAAATGACCAAATGTGCAAAAATGACCAAATGACCACCCGGGGCTGCTCACGGGGAATTCCCGGGGACCACCGACTCCTGGTGCTCCAGAACGGATGCAAAAGTGGTGGCGCCCCCAGTGGAGGACCCCCTGCCACTGCAGCGCACATAAAATGCCGTAACTCGGGCTAGGAGCGTCCGGGAGAGCCGGGGCCGGTACCTATTCGTCTGCCAAGGCAACGCGGAGACCCCACCCCTCATTTCTCACATGGCCCTATTGTAGCGCCACCTTCAGGACGATTTTTAAAACACATTTTTGGACACTGCTCCTACAGTTTTTGCCCTAAAATCACGAATATCACTACACAGCATGTCTACACTCATGTCATCAACATGGATCAGGAAGATTTTGGAAAAACACATTTTTGCCCTATTTGTGGAGATAAGCCACCTACGGTCGCTTATCTCCCGATTAGGGAGTCTTACTGGTCATACATGTGCGCCATTTCAAACTGTTTTCAGAGAGACCACGTGACTTATTGTATCATACATGATAACTTCGAGCCGTGTCATAGGATCTTTAAGTTAAAAAAAAAGTCCTTTTTCCACAAAGAATTAGTCATTTTGCAAGATGCCTCTTTTTTGATTGTCCTACCTCTCAATATGCCAATTGTGTAAGGAACTCTGCATCCAACTGAAAATGTATACAAAAACAAACCTAGCAATTCTACATGCTAACAATATTACATACAGTATGTAGGCCTATAGGCCTGTTTTTTGCTTGTAGGGGTGGTGCGACAGGGCAATCATAGTTGGAATTTCATCTGGCTTAGGTGATACTGATCATCCCATTTATTGTAAGATAGAACTAGGACCTTGCCCGGGGGTGTGCACAGTATGAGGGATTGAATGTAGGAGTCTCAGAAGTAATGTTGGAGAATCCAGACTCACCCATCACCCAGTGATGTCAGACATCTCCAAATTTGGGCATTGTTTCTGCATGCGGATGTTACCATGGCGGGGACACATGCGCAGTACAGGCGGCAATATCAGTGATGTCAGAAATTTGGGTTAGGGTTAGGGTTAGGGTTAGGGTTAGGGTTTCACCCGTTTCACCCGTTTATGCCCATAGTGTATATATACTGGTGTTCCGTGTGCTATGCCCATATATGGTGTTCCGTGTCCAGGCCAGTATGTGACATCAGTACTATGACGTCAAGAGTACTGTAGACAGACATTCCGCAAATTAATGGTTACTAGTCCTCAATATGTTGGTCAGTAAATATGTCCATATATGGGCATTCCCATAGACCACATGAGACTGACACAATATGTCCATATAGGGCATTCCCAGATGATGCCCTGGTAGGGCAGCGACACAAATACAATCCCTTTTATTCCCATATATGGAGATCCCTGATGTCATCAACATTAAGCATCATGTGGTCTATGACGTCAGACATCAATGATGTCACATGCCCATACATGGACATATTGTGTCAGTCTGATGTGGTCTATGACTTCAGACATCTATGATGTCAGACATCAGTAATCTCCATATATGGCCCTGTCTGTCTGGCTCTCTTTTATGTCCATATATGGTGTTCCATGTATGTCCAGGCCAGTCTGTGAAGTACTATGACTTCAGAGTAGACGGACATCAGACGGACAGACATTATGTAAATTAATAGTTAGATAGATAGATGGATGAACGTGCACAAGGGTTATCAAGTGTGAATTATACTGGTCTCAATAAAAATCACATTGACTTTCATCCCTCATAGGAACCTGTCGACTCGACAGCATCATCTCTGTCAATAGTGTGTCATACAGTACAGACTACAGAGTATGTTGCATAAAAGGATAGAGCACCAGGTCCAACTCAGTGGACTCTGCCAGTAATGTCTGTAAATTCTTCAGGGGGAAAAAAAACAAGTCAGACAGAATAGTTTTTTCCATTTTTAATGACAAATATCAAGTATTCAAGGCGTTTGTAAACCAAGTGTTCACAAACATTGTTGAGACTTCCGCTCCTGAGGAACACAAAGCAAAGTAGAGCTCGACCTTCAGAATACAGCTTCAGTCCATGAAATGAATACACTTTCAGTTCAAAGTTACAAGAAGATGACGTTAAAGCAAATCTACGGTCTACCTGCAGTCGTCTGCATCAGAGCAATAGTAGTCCAGGCATTTGGATAGTGGGGCATTTAAGTCCCGGTGTGAATACAGTACAAGGGAATAGGAACCCTTAACCCTAGGAACACATCAACCCCTGCCCCTCGTGTATCCGTTCCCGGGCACACACTCAAAGTCAATCACCCTCAAGCCGGAATTAAACTTGGTTATCCGCCGGTATCGCGCAACGAGAATATTTAGATACGACATTTTCTGTGTGCGACACCAGGCGCTACAAAGTACATCAAGCCCTTCACGGTCACATAATCCATGTGCTGTTAAATGTTTATGGTTCTCTACCCCTTCGCTACCAAATGTGCACTTTTTTTTGTCCAGTTCATTTTAAATCACTGTTTAGCTGCTCTGTGGTGCTGCAGAAGTCCATTCCCTTGCTGTAGTACACAAGTTTCCATGAGGTGCAGTGAATGCTTCTTTGAGTACTTTGCCTGATTTATGCTTTGTCGACAAAAACAAAGTGTCGAGTCAACTAGCCTCCTGCAGTTGAAAATACCTGACACTGTCGCTGAAGCATAAATTAGGCATTAGGCTTTCCAGTCAGGATTTAAGCAGTCCCTGATCAGTGCTAACTTGTTTAAATATGGAGCAAGGGTAGAGAATCATGACAAATTGAGATAAGGGCATTCTGTGTAGCATTACTAGATTGATCAACTCAAATGTAGTCCTCTTCAAAAAAAAAGAAGAAAAAAATCAGTAAAAACAACTCCCCCATTTCATGAGTTGAGCACAACCCCTCCAATGCAAATACTGTTCAGGCACAGAGAAAAGAAATATACAGTTTCCTTGATTTTTTTTGTTTTAAATCTTGATTTCTATTTATTCTCTTGTTGATTACAATGTTACTGGTTAATTCATAAATAGGCTTCTAACTAAGTGTGAGCTCTATAATATGCTTCAGTTTCTTTGTCATTATTTACACGATCATTTAGGAATATGTAATTCGAGGTACTCGAGATAATACTAAGATTGAATCCCATGATTTGGCATTATTCACCCAAACGCCATATGGTAATCTTTATCTGGCATGATACTGTGAAAGCTATTGACAAAGAGGTATATCATCGAAACTTAATCACTGCATGCAAATGTACATTTCTTAAAACAATGGCCGTCGGAATGTCATGTGCATCATTTTGATAGCCCAGCCCAGTTCTTTCAATATTCCAAGTCCAAGTCTGGGAATCATTCCATGATCCTGTCTCACTTCATCACAGATAAATACCATTCCGCAAAATAAAGTAGTCAAAGTTAATGTATCTATAGGCCAGCAGAAGACATCAATAACTGTGGTATAAGACTCTTGCCATTATGTGGTACACAACACAGAAAGCCCCTGGCACCTCAGAGACATTTCAGCTCCATTTTTTCGTGTACCCAAAATTGGTAAACAAAACTTGAATGAAGTCAGACCTCAAGGCTTGAACATCATTTAAACAAGCTTTAATTCTGCCGAATTTCCTCCACTATTTTACAAACCTTGCTCTCTATCATGTGATGGTCACGCCAACAGTAATAACACACTTCTATATGGGCAGAGTAGAAATTCCAGACTATCACAATGGCAAAGTTTTTTTCTTTTTACCTATTGGTCTACAATGTAATGATAACTTGTGCTTTGTTTTGATGATTTTGTAAATATGATTACATCTAGCAGTAGACTTGAATTCATAGCAGTGATTAAGTTTAATAATTAACCTTTAACCAACAGCTCCATAGTACTGTAGGTCTGCTTACCACAACATTCACTGGCCTTCTCACAATTACAGCTTGTGTCCACTAGAGGCCCTCAAACACCCATAAAACGAATAATCAAAATGTATTACTCTCTTGATAAAATGGGTTTCATCATTTACATGCTCGCCGCACTAATTCTTAAAAGCCTAAATGCCTATCATTATAAGTAATATGTACATCTGATGACCAATAGAATGTAGAAGCCATTACAACACAAAGCCAAAATGATGCGTGCTTTGACCGGTTGATTAATGTAATGGGTCAGATCAAATCACTTTACTTTCAAGAAATCTAAAGAAACAACAAATGTTGCCACATTTGTTAGAATACAGCAGTGTTCAAACATTACAGTACTTCTTGTGTCCAAGAGTTAAGATGGACTTTTCTTGCGTCTCCTTGGTCGTTCCCGTTTCAGGTGTGTGCCGACAACTTTTTAGGACTGTACAGTATATACTTCATAAGTGTATACTTCAAACAGTAATAGTAGTTTGAGTGCAGACTCGGACAAGACGCCTCACTGCTTGGCTAATTCTGGTGCACAGCATACTGAGAAACAGATTTCTTGACTAAACCGATTTCTTTTTTGTACAATACCCTATCACCAATAGGAGGCTTCAAGATTGGTGTAAGCTGTTCCCAAAAAGAGAAGAGCAGGGCAACTAAGAAGAAGTTTGTCCCTCAAATGAGCGGACAGCGATTGGCTATTGGGTAGCTAGCTATATACTGGACTGGCCAAGATGGCCTGAGAGGCACTGTTAAGAAAAAAGGATTAAGAGGAGGTTCGCAGGACCAAAACAAATGCACTTTTGTCCATTTTGAATATATACAAACAACACAAGATCTTAGCCAGAGACCTACACCGACAGGTACGTCACAAAGAACGGGTGGAACGGCTCATAAAGTACAACTTAGGGCAGCCATGTTCACACCTCTCCAACCGCATGGTAAAGTAATATTTGTAGCTATTAACATTCAATGAGGTTGGTGTGCCCGACCGTGATCGTGGTCGGGCTTATCGTGAATGAACATGGGTACAGTAAGGGTACATACGGAATACATACAGTGAGCTGTACTGTACTGAGGAGGACAGAGGAGCTGTACACTGGATCTTGCATAGTACAGGTTGGTCAATTGTGCTTTAGACGCAGTGTTGATGGAAGTCATTTTGTCTTTTTCCCACTGGTCAGTTGTAGAGATTATAATGCCCCATCTCTTTTACAGTAGCACCATGTAACGTTCACACACTTTGAAACGCAGAGCTGACCTTCTGTGGCTGCGGCGCATCATGATATGCAGATCAAAACCAAACTTAAAAACAAGTCTGCCGGAGCATCTGATAGTTCCCCCTCCTCATTGACCATGACGGCCAGCCCTTTTTTTTAAAAGTATGGCGGACGTGCTTGTGAGTGTGTCGGCCTCGCAGCCCCTCAGGTCAAGAGCTTCAGACTGCTGCTCTGAAAGCGCGTCTGGTTGTTTTTTTTCTTCGTGTGATAAAAGCACACACTGTGTGGCGGCGTGGTGCTGAAACAGGGTGCAGGAAGGCACGTTGTCACTGGGGGGGGGGGGGCTTTCGCTTAGACGTGGGCGGAGCCTCTGTGTTGGTGTGGCAAGAGGAGGGGCGGGGTTATTGCTTTGAGGCCGTTGCCGGGGCAACTGAGGCTGCTGTGCCCGCGGTTCAGCAGCAGGGCGGCGGGGGGCGGGGGCTCGGCACGCGGCGGGATGAACACGGGGCAGGAGCGCGTGCGGGCGTGCGTCTTGATGCCGCCCACGTGGCATATGAGCTCGCTGACGGTGCCCAGCGGTGGCGGCAGCCGCTGGCGCCAGATCTCGGCGCGGTCCTCCTTGTGCTTGATGGAGTACCAGGTGAGGAAAATGAAGATGAAGCCCACGAACTTGAGGCTGGCGGCCAGGCCGAAGTAGACGAAGCGGAAGGAGGTGACGTCGTACTCCCAGCAGGAGCCGTGCACGCCGCAGTCCTGCTGCCACAGCATGCACGTGGTGTCGATGACGGCGCCAAAGTAGATGGGCGTGGGGATGTAGGCTGGGGAGGAGAGGAGGGAGAGACGCCGTTATTACCAGTGGTGGGAAAAGTACTCACATTTTGCACTTAACTCATACAGTGTCCAGAATCACCACATGAGGGCGCCCAATGGCCAGAGAATCCACCATAGACATACGCTGTATATGCACAAGCCGTGCGCAGCCATGACGCGCCTGAACACTTTCCTTTGTGTCATGAACAGGAACAGGATGAAGTTAGCTTGAAGTTAGCTATTGGCTACCAAGCATTTTAGAAGCCCTATTTTCGGCGATTTAGCCGTGATTAAACCTTGTGCACCTCATGGATATGCATGGAACAGAGAAAATGAGCTCTAAAGATCATGGATTGCATTGGAGTGGACGGCAAATATCGGCGGCGCGACGCTCTCGCGGGCCGATGTAAACAGACCGCGGCCGGGGGTCGACTCGAAAATTTAGCCCGGTGCTTCGGTAAGGCCTCTGGATGTTTTTTTTTTTTTTTATAAAAAGCCGGACTAGTTCGGGATCGGCACACCGGCCGATCAAAAGGCCGAAATAAAGCCGAACTAGTTCGGGATAGGCACAAAAAGAGTTAAAGGACGACTTTGTCACTTTTCAACCTATCTTCATATAATAGGTCCTCACTAATGTTCATAATAAAATAGCAAGAAAAAAAAATCTAGTTTCTTAGGAGAGCCGTGGGAAGTTCAGAAATCCATAATCTTGTGACATCATTGTTTGACAGATTTTTGGAAAAAATATTTTGATTTTTATTATCACGAGAACAATGGCTTCCACTTTAACACTGCAACTTTTCAGGAATAGAAAGCCTGCATTCTCCATCGATGATGTCACAAGACCATGGGTTTCTGACCTGCCCACAGCCCTCCTCTGAGATACAGACAGAGAAAATTATGCTATTTTATCATGAACAATTATATGAAGATAGGTTGAAAAGTGGTGTAAAATGTCAATACTGCAATGTAGAAATACTCTGTTACAAGTAAAAGTCTGGAAATTTACTTGAGTAAAAGTACAAAAGTATTGGTATCAAAATGTACTTAAAGTAACAAAAGTAGAAAGCACACGTTATGCAGAATGTCCAAGTTTCACAAGTTCTCACTTGTATGAAATGTATAAAACATCTTTTGAAAAAAGCAGATCTGTGTCGCATTGTGACGCATTGTGAGCTTGTAGATCGGCTATTTTCAAATGTTCTTTAGATTTTCAGAAATTCTCTGAAAAATCTCAATAAAAAATGTGTTAACTAAAAACAAAAAGTAGGGAACGAAAAAGAAAAAAGGGGGATATTTGGTGTTTGGGAACCACCATTCTCTAGTAGCTGGAGCAGGAAGGAAGAGGGACAGACCGAGTGGGCGTTCCCTTTTCTTTGACAATGGCTAGCCAGATTGGGGAACCACTGCATTATAATCGGGGGATATCTTAAAAAGTCCTGGAATAAATTCCTTACCAAAACATTTCTTCACCAATGTGTTTGTAAAGGTGTCTAGTAACATATCTAACAAAGACTGAAATTCAGTTTCCCTAGGAACATCTTTGACAGCTAGGGTAATTCTGGGTCTCATTCACTCACTATACACTATACTATAAGGGAAAAAATCACTCCCAAAAAATATGCTTTAAGTGGGATGTGAGGGGTCTAACTAGGTGTTTTTAATTATTCTGAATCCATTGCAAGCATTTGTTTTGCACAAAAAAACATTCATTGGGTTAACACATATGGTGCCAACCCCGAGTTTCCCGAGTTTGTATTGGTACTAGTGCTGTGCCAACCCCGAGTTTCCCGAGTTTGGGCCGTTAAAAAAAATGTTTTTCAAAACATTTTTTTGGACCTCCAGAAATGTATTAGGCATGATCGCGATCGCGAAATTGCATGTTTAACCCCCATACCAACCCATTCTTTCAAACATGGCAGCCATGTTTGTTTACATCTGAAGAAAACATAATGGCTGATAAATCATGAATGCCTGAACGGATTTCCAAGCGGATTTTTTTTGTTTGAAAGCTGTGAACAGCATCTACACACGTGGTGCATCATCTAGGCATGGGCGTGCACTTTTTACACACTTGCACAATTACATGGAAGTCTATGGTAACCATGGCAACGCGAGACATTGAAGAGTAAAAATCATTGCAACATAAGTGTTAAAAACAGCCCATAAAATGATGGTTTAGTGACAAGTCATCACTTTTCACAGTGGTATGGGGGTCCATTTCTAGCCCAAGGAATGTTTTTGGTGCAAAACAAATGCTTGCAATGGATTCGGAATAATTTAAAACACCTAGTTAGACACCTCACATCCCACTTAAAGCATATTATTTGGGAGTGATTTTATCCCCTATAGTATAGTGTATACTGTATAGTGAGTGAATGAGACCCAGAATTACCCTAGCTGTCAAAGATTTTCCTAGGGAAACTGAATTTCAGTCTTTGTGAGATGTGTTACTAGACACCTTTACAAACACATTAGTGAAGATTTGTTTTGGTAAGGAATTTATTCCAGGATTTGACACTATTTCTTTTCAAATCTTTTTATTACATTTTTCAAATAGCAATAACCCAGAGGCGGGTAGACAATCTCAAACAGTGAATACATCATCAGTAGATATCAATGTACATTATTAAGAGAGTGAAAAGCCCCAACCCCTATCCCCCCATTCCCCCTCCCCCCACCCACAATCCCCAGGACGGTTCCACATCAGATTCCAATGAAACAAAAATTTAAATAAAGATTATTACAGAAAGGGAGGAAGGAAGTAAGAAGGAAGCAGAGTAGAAAGATTAAAGTTTGTTGCGTATTGGGTTAGTCAGGGCAGGTAAGCGCCACACTACGCCGTTTGAGTGTTATGGTAGAACATCATAAAAGGGCCCCAAGTCTTGTAGAATTTCTTTTCAGAGCCAGCAATTGAGAACCTCAGCATCTCGAGTTCCAGACAGGACATTACAGTGTGGAGCCATTGTTTGAGCACAGGCGGGGCAGCATCCTTCCACTTGAGCAGAATGGCGCGTCTAGCGATCAATAAAGCAAAGTCAACCATACGACCCTCTGTATTTGTTAAAGGAAGGCCCTCGCCTCCAACTGTACCAAACAGAGCCAGTAGAGGGTAGAGGGTAGATAGGGTGTCAAATACGCCACTCCAGAACCGCTGTAGCCGTGGACACGTCCAGTATTGGTGTATAAGCGTGGCCTCACCATTACATTTATCACAGCTGGAGCTAACGTCGGGGTATATACTTGCAAGTTTAGCTTTAGAGATGTGGGCCCTATGAACTATTTTGAACTAGAACTTACCCGTTTGAAGATATGTGCTCCAATATATGTGCAGAGTGTGGGTTATGGAAAAAGTAACTGTAACTGGTGCGTGCGTGAGAATATGTGGGAGCATCATAATGTAAGGAGCAACCCATGGAGGAGTGTATATTTTTTGATGGATACAAATAATTTAACAGCTAAATTAGGTGAATAGAAGTATGGGGATGTATGCGCTTGCTCTACATAATTTTGCCATACCCGTCGGAAGATAAGACACACATCAAATGCACCCGGTGCATGAGTGACCCGTGCATGCAGGCAAACCACATGAGAGAGAGAGAGAGAGAGAGAGAGAGAGAGAGAGAGAGAGAGAGAGAGAGAGAGAGAGAGACACTGCAACATTCCTAACTGTGAGATTGGTGGGTGTGTGTGTGGGGCTACAGATCCCATAGCCTGGAGGAACAGACCGTAACCCTGACAACAGGGTGAAGTGTTGAACAGAAGTGGTAAAGAAACGCTAATAAATAGCTTGAATTTGTGAAAAATGGAAATCGGGCTCCATCACCGTCTGTATAATGCTAATGGCCAATGCCATGTGAAATTTGGGATCAGTTGCTGGAGAGATAAAGGTGGAAATGCATTGTGACTGACCTACTGACTGACTGACCTACTGACTGACTGACTGACTGACCTCTCTAATTATAGTATGGATTGTATTAAACAGTGACGGGCACAGAGGGAAGATTTATGTATAGAGGAAAAGATTGATTCCCACTTTTCTTCCGATAAAGTGAGCCCCAGATCCCTTTCCCAGTCAGCCCTTGATGGTGTCATACAGGATTGATATAGCGCCTTTCGTCATTGGGTCGAAAGATAAAAATGTATTTATGGGATTGTTATTAGGTTTGTTTGGGAAGTCAGGTATAACAGATTCTACATAGTGTCTAACTTGGAAGAACCTAAAAAGGTCCGTTCTAGGCAGGCCGTACTTCCTCGCCAATTGTTCGAAAGAGGCAAATCCACCATCTATAAACAGGTTCTTAAAACTTTTTATGCCTTTTCCGCGCCAGTTACGAAAGGTTATGTCGACTAATGACGGAGCGAAAAAGTGGTTAGAGGCTACAGGTGTCAGCAAGGAGATATCTCCATAGTTATAGGTTCTCCTAAACTGAGTCCACACTCTCAGTGTGTGACGTACAACCGGATTGACTATACGTTCGGGCAAAGGCCCGCCCAACGGTGCACCCAGGAGGGCTGGGAGTGATAAATCTCCACTCGATTCTAGCTCTAAGGAAGTCCACTCTGGACGGTCACGGCAAAAGCAGTAGTGGTTCCAGAAGGCTACACAGCGGATGATGGCAGCCCAATAGTAATGACGGAAGTCAGGAAGCCCCATGCCCCCGTCTGATTTGACACTATTTCTAAAGATATCCCCCGATTATTAGGCCAGTGGTTTTCCAACTTTAATTTCAAGGACTCTGAGAGCAAACATATGAATCACAGCACATAAAATGATTTTACTGGTCTTTTATTGGTCTTTGATTTTCTGACTTTTATCATCAGGAACATTTCCTAGCAGAACACATCTGAACCATGAGTGCACCACCACTGGGTGGCGCCACACATCCAGAACTGGAAAGGAGCCAGCACTGCCATGGAGGCAGGAAACAAAGCTTGACATTTATGCAGCTGTACAGCTGACTTTAACACCTGGTTACACATGTTCGCAATGAATGATTTAGAACGACCTCAATTCAACATGCACTGCTAAGCAAGCACAACCACGAGCAGAGGCATGCAGATCCTGAGGTTTGATGGGAAAGGTGATATCGTCGCTGTCGGGCAGAAACCTTGTATCATTTAATTTTTTCATTAATGCCCTACTTTGCTGTATAAGAGTGTCAAGCTAAAGTAGAGAAAATAAAGATCTGCAAGCTCACAACGTGTTTCATAGAGACGCGTTGTGTGCTTGTAGATCGACATTTCTGCTATTTTTGACGGATTTTCTATGTGGAAGTGGTTAAGGGTGTCTGTGGGTTTCATAAAATATTGAACCATTGAAAAGTACTAATAATGAAGAGTTCGTGACTAAACAAAAACTACACTGGATCCAATGGAAAACAGGTTATTTATTCCAAAAAGCATACTTTCTGGGCACTTCATAAATGACTACCCAAAATAAAATAATGGAGCACTTGAACGTGCAGACCAGTCGAGTGCTCCATTATTTTATTTTGGGTAGTCATTTATGAAGTGCCCAGATAGTATGCTTTTTGATATAGTTTGTCCTTGTTGAGCACCGACGAGTCCTTCTACCGACTGTTGGCTGAAGCGTGCAGAAATCTCCTTACTTGTTAGGTGATTTTTTCCATTTGCTTAAAAGTAAGGGTTTTGGACATACAAGGTTTCCAACCGACAGTGACGATATGATGGTTAGACTCAGACTGTGTGTACTCTCTGCTCACATGAACCAACCAAGAAGGTCATAGGCCTGTTGGGGCAAAGCTGCATGTAACCTTTACGCCTGCTCTACACCCATCTCACATAAATCCAGTAGAAATCCACTTCTCTGCTATAATTCCATTTCTGGACTGAAAGTGGTTGAAGAGAGGATAGAGAACTGAGAGGGCTGAGAAGACAGGGGATTACAACAGCCTTAAAAGTTAAACGTTAACAGAAGTGGGCCTTCGACAGGAGTCACGTCCCCAAAGCAGATGGCATCATGGCAAAATAAAAAGGGAGGCAAATGAATAAGCAACACTTTTCTACACTTTGACAGCTACACTTGAGATGTCCTTGACATTTTTAGGAACTCCTCCACCCTAATATCACAGACTCTTTTCCACATCACAAGATTCAAGGCTTGAAGCTCTCCCGCATCCATCTGCAGCTACACTAAGTGCAGTGGTGTAAAGTAACTAAGTACTTTTACTAAAGTACTGTACTTAACCCTCTAAGGCCCACGGTTGTAATATTACAACGTTTGTATTTTATCCAAAAAAAGGTTTAAATCATTTTATTTTAGCTCCCCCTACCACCTAAACACCACCATTGGATTCTATTGTTTAGTATTACAATGCCATTGGCCACAATATTTGCATATAAATACCCCCCACAGGGGCTGACATTCACACCCGCCACACCCGCTGAAATTCCAGAGTTTTGACGAACAACATCTCACTTTTTCATGGAAGCTATACCTCAAAAAAACATAAGTAAAATGCCTGTACTATTCTTTTTGGTGATCATTAGAATGTCTAGAACATGTACATATGTTATTATTTTGAAAAATATCCCCCATATGTAAATTAGAGCATGATTTATGATTTATGGCTATAAAATCTTACAAAAACATTTTTTTGAAAAAAAACATTACATTTTCCTCTTAATAGGACTCCTACAACACCATCTGATTTTTTTCAATTTTTTATTTCAAGTATTTCTTAATGCGGGCCTTAGAGGGTTAAGTACAGTTTTGAGGTATTTGTACTTTACTTGAGTATTTCCAATTTCCAATACTTTTACTTCTACTCCACTAATACATTTCGGATCCAAATATTGTATGTTTACTCCACTACATTTATTTGAAGCTTGTTTTCAAACATTTTGTACTTTTACTTTAAGTACCAAAAGTTCAAAAAGCCTAGGTATAAAATTGGACTTAAGTGGGTGATGTATGTTTTATAATATTATAATTTACTAGTAACTAGTAACTAAAGATGTCAAATAAATGTAGTGGAGTAAAAGTACAATATTAGGATCTGAAATGTAGTGGAGTAGAAGTAAAAGTACTGGAAATTGGAAATACTCAAGCACAAACACCAACACATTTTACTTAAGTACAGCACTTAAAAATAAATGTACTTAAGTTACTTTACACCACTGCCTATGGGTCTGGTAAGCGATGGCGTCGCTCATTTGGAACATACCTAATGTTCGTAGCAGGACAAACTGCATCCCCAGAGCAAAAGGCCTCTCCTGTTCATCCACAGACCTGCGGAAGGAAGAACACAGTGTGTTAGGACAGTGGTTCTTGGAGAAATACAACAATGTGCGAACACAGCAGCAAGATTTGTGAACTGTTGTGACAAAAGAGGGCTAGAGACTAGAACACAACCACCCTAAGGACTACAAACCATGGATCGACATATATATATAAAATGTCACAATGCGACATAGCTCTGTTTACACAATACTGTACCCCCTCCAACTGTATATATGTTCCCCATTTTTAACTGTTTATATTTTTATTTGTGACACTTGCTTTGGCAATGCAAAAGTATGTTTTCTCATGCCAATAAAGCTCTTTTGAATTGAATTGAATTGTGTTAGGAAACAGGACAGTGGTTCTCAACCTTTTCTTGCCGCGACCCCCAAAATAATCATATTTGAACTGTCGAGCACTAAGAGTTGAGGCATGTTATATAACACGGTTCTATTTGCGTTTAATCTGTCATTTTAGAGGTATTAAAAAGTCCTTAAATTGTCATTTGGGGACCCCCCCAGGTTAGGAGACAGCGCTGCAGCTCCTGCCGCCCACCCTGCGCTGCAATCAAATGATACATTTACACTGGCTGGGGCTATTTAGAACAAGACACGCTGACAGAGGGGAAGTGCCAGTTAGGCAGCACAGAGAGATAAGGCTGACGAGATGGCAGACAGCTCTAGTCTAGCCTAGGGCATGATGGGACTTCCAACAGTGTGTCCGGGACCCCAAGGGGGTTCTCAGAGTTACTACCAAATCTGCCAAATCTTTGTGTGATAGGAAAGTTTTTTAGATTAACCAATTGAACCCAAGCATCCCTATGCCTAAAACCTTCTGCTGACATAAGCAGATTTTTTGGCAATTGCTTATTTTTATTTTTAAATATAATTTTATTATATTCAGACGGCTAACAAAATGCTCCCTATAGAAATATAGTCTCTGTGACACTTCTAGGGGCTGCAGTCTGCCTCCAAGCTCCAAAACTATTCTTTTATCTTCTTCTTGTGAGAAGCTCTGTCATTTGTCCAGAGAATTCAGGCCTGAAATTACTAATCAATCAGGGTCGCCTCTTGTTCGGATTGGTTATACCTGTCAGTCAATCATTTTAGCCCCGGGTCGGCCAGTTCATGCACCAATGAGCTGCAACTCAGTGCTTCTTACAGATAACAATAGTTTTGGAGGCAGACCGCAGCCCCTAGAAGTGTTACAGAGACTAGATTCATTTTAGGGAGCATTGTTAGCCGTCCGAATATAATAAAATACATTTTCACCAAAAACCTGATGATAAAAGCAGAAAAGTACATACAGTACAGTATGTCAGCTTTAACAGTTGCACCCAGGGGGCTCACAAAAGTGGGACTGAGTTACCAGGGCCCAAGGTGGAGGGCCTTAATTATTTTATACTTTAGCTATTGAAAAATAGCAGATATACAAGCTCATTATATCTTTGCAACTCAAACTTCATGCTTCTGGGGGGTCCCTGGAACGAAATATTTTGAGATGGGGGTCCGTGGCCAAACATATCATTTCGGGAGTCCTTCACATGAAAAGGTTTGAGCACCACTGACATAGAAATATTTGAAATATTCAAAGACAAAAAAATGCAGATCTACAAGCTCGCCGCACTGTGAGCTTGTATATCTGCTATTTTCAATAGTTAAATCACAAAATAATGCGTAATAATGCGTCCAGTCTAAATGGGTTAAACCCCCTCCCCCTATAAGAACATTCATGGGGGGCCCCGCAGTGAATCCTTGTACTCAGGGCCCAGAATTTGGTGCGACACCCCTGGTTGCACCGCTATAAAGGAGGGATAAACTCTGGTGTGTCTGGGCCTTACCTGAGCGTGACGATGATGGCAGAGGGCTGGGCGCAGGCGGTGATGAGGGTGACGATGAAGAGGAAGATGAGGAAGGGGATGAGGGTGTTACAGGTGCGGTCGCACTTCCCAGACACGGCAAAGCCGTTCTCGTTCAGGTAGGTCTTGACGATGACCAGCTGCAGCTGGTTGACCTGGCCGCCCGAGTTGGGAGTGATGACCTGCCTGCTCTGCACGCAGCCGCAGTCTGTGTAGTTCCTGATCTGTGGGCAGGTAATCCAATGGTAAATGGTCATTTAAATGGTGCATTTATACAGCACTTTTTAATCCAAGGTGCTTTACATAGATTGTGCATTACATTCGCCCATTCACACACACATTCATACACCGATGGCGGAAGTAATTCAATACTGTACATGTGTACAGTATTGAATTTTATTACGAAGCCTCATATTTCAGTACATCACCCAGGTTCACCCTGTTCCTGTCTCTATCGTGATCAGTACACCAGCTGCTATGCTCATGTGTCTAAACCTTATGTACATACGTTATGGATGGATAACGTATGTACATAACACACACACACACACACACACACACACACACACACACACACACACACACACACACACACACACACACAAATTAAATACAAATAAAAATAGTTTCACCCACTGTAAACTTGTGACAATAAAGATGATTCTGATTTATAAATGACATTTATTATTATTATTATTATGATTTTATATTCTTGAATATATTGGGTTATTATCATGCATCATATACCAGAAATCATGGAAAGGGGGTAGGCCAAAAAAGATTGAGAAACACTGGCGTAGAGTGACAGGAAACAGGGAGAGAGAGATGGGGGAGTGACACGCAGCAAAGGTCGTCGGGATCGGGACTCGAACCCGTGAAACGCGGTCAGGCTACGTGGTATGCGCCTTGACCACTAAGGCCAGTGGGCGCCCGACATTGCTTTTTAATTACACAGAAACACCCAAAACCACACACACACACACACACACACACACACACACACACACACACACACACACACACACACACACACACACACACACACACACACACACACACACACACAGAGGGCGGTACCACGAGTGTAGTTCAATCAGTCAAGTGATCTAACCAAAGAGTCTAAACATTTACTTGGGTCATTTTGTTTTGATTTCCCGTCCAACATTGTTTCGGATCTAAACATTTCCTGTGCAAAAAGGCCCTTGCAGGGATATGGGCGGGGCACGTATACGGTATATTATTGTAAAGACTGTCGCCTGGAGGCCAGACAGTGAGTTCACATCCCATAATAGTTGGAGACACTCTGGCTTCAGGGCAGACCATATACTGTACGCCACAATATTAGCTCAGTTCTTTAATGTAAGCCCCGAAGCACTGAGCTTTGCTCTCAGAGGGTTCACAGAAAAATAACATGTAAATGCATTTTAAAGAAACCCAGTGAAGCCTGCGTCACACATCTGAATTATACATGGTCCTGAGAGCAGGGGCGTCACAAGGGGGGAAAAAGTGGGACTGAGTTACTAAGGCCGAAGGTGTAGGGGCCTTACTTATTTTATACTTTTAGCTTTTGAAAAATAGCAGATATACAAGCTCACAGCACTGCACCTTCTGGGGGGGACCCAGGAACTAAATATTTTGAGATGGGGGTCCATGGCCAAATACATATCATTTTGGGGGTCCTTCATAAGAAAAAGTTTGAGAACCACTGATTTAGAAACATAGGTATTTAAAAAAATCACACCCGTGTGAAGTGGAGCTGTGTGTGTGTGTGTGTGTGTGTGTGTGTGTGTGTGTGTGTGTGTGTGTGTGTGTGTGTGTGTGTGTGTGTGGATCATGTGTACCAATTTTTGTGACATTTGAAGAAAATATGTAGGAGAAGGAGCAAAAAGTGTGTTTTGGAGAAAATTCAAGATGGCGGAAAATCTATCATGGCGCAAATGGGCGTGGCCTATATGGGGAGATGCGTCATGACCCAAGGAATCCAGGGAAAAAATATTTTTAATTTTCCGACCTACGGTTCAAGAGTTACAGGCCAAAACGTAAAGTGGGGTGTTATGGCGCCACCATGTGGCCAAATGACACAATTATTTTTTATTTAATCCTTGAAATCATTATGAACCTCCTCTCCAAGTCTTGAAACTCTAGCCCCTATGGTTTGCGAGAGACAAATAATTGAATGTGAGTTTTTGCAATTCCCATTATAAGTCAATGGGGAAAATTAATTCACTAATAAATTAATATCAATTAAACTATAGAACCTTTCTCTTAGAAAAGTAATAGCCCACGATTCCCGAGTAAGCCGGTCGATTTGACATATGGCGCGAGTGTGTGGTGGCAAAACTGTGGGACTAGTGGCGTGCCGAAGTTTAGGAAGTTCAGGCTACATACACACAGACACACACACAGACAGACAGACAGACAGACCCACACAGCCACGTATAGGGAGCCTGTGCTTCACACAGCTCCAAAAACCTTATAAGGATTTGAATTATTCAAAGACTCTTTCACGATTTTTTTAAAATAGCACATCTACAAGCTCGCAGCGCGCTGTGAGCTTGTACATCTGCTAAAATAATGCGTTCCCAGTCTAAATGGGTTAAACCCCCTCCCCCTATGAAGAACACTCATGGCGGGCCGAAGTGAATCCTTGTACCCAGGGCCCAGAATTTGGTGCAACACCCCTGTGCGAGAGTATGTGTTTTTTTTTGTTTTTACATACCCGGCAGAATTCAAGTGTGTGTGTGTGTGTGTGTGTGTGTGTGTGTGTGCATGCCATGCACGCGTGCGCACACTCACCCCCGTGCTGTCATTGCCCACGGTGCTGCAGCCTGCCAGGCAAGGGTTGAAATAGGTGATGCCGTCAGAGCCACACACCGGCGCGTACTCATGGATCTTACAGCCACAGTTGACGTTGCAACTGCCTGTCAGGTTCCTGTGAGTCATTGTCAGAGTCGGGCTGCAGAGAGAGAGAAAGACAGAGACAGAGGATATTCATATCACTTTGACATTACAGGCTAGAACAAAATGCGTTATGAAATGGTATAATGTAGGCTACTACTGTAGGCCCCCAGGATGCACAACACAGTGTAATATGGTAGCGGCTCCGGAACTGGCGGTATGATGCATCATGGGAACTGAGTGACTGAGCTTGGTTACACTTAAAGGGGAGCTTTTTAACTCATTGACTGCCAAGGCCCGAGTTTCCCGAGTTATTACAGTAGTCCCAGGCTGCCACAGCCCGAGTTTCCCGAGTTGGAAGCCATTTTGAAAAAAAAAAAAAAAAAAAAACATTTTTTTTTTTTTTTTTTTCAAAAAAGAAATTTATAAAAAAAATTCTAAAAATGCCTAAAATGTATTAGGCATGATCGCAATCGCGAAATTGCATGGTTAGCCCCATAACAAACACATCTTTCAAAATGGCAAAAATGGCTGTTTTGTCTGACTTTGAAGGCTTCTATCTCATGAATGCCTGAACGGATTTCCAAGCGGATTTCTTTGTTTGAAAGCTGTTAAAAAGTACTACACATATGGTGCATATATGGTGCATGGGCGTGCACGATCCGTGCACAAAGAATTGATCCGTGCACTAGAAATTTAGGAAGGTGGCAGTGTTTGTTTTGTCTGACTTTGAAGGCTTCTATCTCATGAATGCCTGAACGGTTTGAAGGCTGTTAAAAAGTACTACACATATGATGCATATATGGTGCATGGGCGTGCACGATCCGTGCACTAAAAATTGATCCGTGCACTAGAAATCTAGGAACGTGGCATCCTGGTACTTGGCGGCCATCTTGAAAAGGGCATTCAATGAGTTAAGTACATTTTGATGCCAACACTTTCATACTTTTACTCAAGTTCATTTTGAATTCCAGACTTTTACTTGTAAACAGAGTATTTCTACATTGCAGTATTGATACTTTTACTTAAGTAAAACATTTGATTACTTTTTCCACCACTGGAATAGAGTACAAAAAGAGAGAGAGAGAGAGAGACAGAAGAGAGAGAGAGAGATAGAGAGAGACAGAAGAGGGAAAGAGAGAGACAGAAGAGAGAGAGAGAGATAGAGAGAGAGAGACAGAAGAGGAGAGAGAGAGAGAGAGAGAGAGAGAGAGAGAGAGAGAGAGAGAGAGACGAGGAAGGGAGTGAAAGTGAGAGGTGCTCTGGGTCAACAGGCGGTGTGGGAACCAGCTCTCTAAAGCCAACAGCTCTGCTGTTCTGTCTACATGGGGGCCAGTTGGCCAATGAGAAGGCCGTGCCTCACTGGCCAACAACTTGTCTCTGTGAGGCCCTGCAATAAGGCCCAGCAGTACCACCAGCGGCACACTAAAACAGCATCTGATTCCTGGATGGACCAGGTATCAGTTAGGTTCTTGTACCACCGCACCGCACCGTCTCAGGCAACCTTGAGCCATGTCGAGCGTTGCGAAGGTCTCATGAGCCAACTCAGCGCCGTTACCGAGTTATGTGCCGAAACTGCCGATATAGACAGAATAGTAAATCTTCATCCCCCCGACATTCGGAACCTCCGCGTGGTCCAGGTGAACACAACGGAGTGCTCCCTACCTCCGGTTCAGCCAATCAGAAGCTTCCGCAGCGGGTCTTATCTGTACCCTGGTGAAGCGAAGATAGACGCTAAAACAGCACAACAAAAAGTGCTCAAATATTTTATTTAAGTAAAAGTATCAATACTGCAACATAGGAATACTCAGTTACAAGTAAAAGCCTGGAATTCAAAATGTACTTGAGAAAAAGTATGAAAGTATGGGCATCAAAATATTCTTAAAAGTACCAAAAGTAACAGTACAAAATGTTTGAAAATAACAGATCTACCGTAAATCGGCTATTTTCAAATAGCCTAGGTATAAAATACCTCAAAATCATACTTAAGTACAGTACTTAACTAGAATACTTAAGTAAATCTACTTTACACCACTGGACACACTTCTATTGCAGGCACTTAAACACACATTCTGACACATATACACACTCAGTAGAAATAAGAGGCTGAAACATAGCCAAAAGGGCACGCACATCCGAGGCCGTATAGGCTAGGTGCTGGAATAAAAAACACTATACATATAAGAGATAAAATAGTCCGCACACCAAATAGCTGCTCCCAAGGATATAGTTTACTCGGTAAACACACATACTGTACTCACACATACAGTGCATACACACATACAAAACACAAGGTGAGGAAGGTTTGTAATCGAGATGCTCTGAAGAGATTACACCAATATATTTTATTTGACTACAAACTTCAGTCGGTGGGCCGTCGTGTACTAAAAGCCTGTATGGTGATTAGGGATTTGACGATATGAAAATGACATATCACGATTATTGTGACAAAAGAAATCGCGATTTATGATATCATCGCGATAATCAAAATCCATTATCCTGGGGCAGAACGTTTGCCAAAAAAATTGCAGATCTACAAGCTCACAACGTGTCGCGACCCGTTGTGAGCTTGTAGATCGGCAATTTTTGGGCAAAGAAATTTGATAGAGAGTGAAAAATATATAGTATAGTACCCTAAGTACCTTTTACCAATTATAGAGGGTTTAACTGGTACCGTACTGTATATGCAGCTCGGCAAATAAAAGGTGAATTGATCCCAGTGCATGACGGAGGACGATATCACAATAAAATAAAATCTCCACGATATGATTATTGTGAGTGTTTTTTTATCACGATAAACGATAATATCGCTTATCGTCCCATCCCTAATGGTGGTACCGGTCCTAAATGTCATCACAGCGGTCACAGGAGGAACGAGTTCAGTCATCGGGTCAGTTCAGGTTAAGAGCAGCATTACTCTGCAAACAATAGCTGGACTCCTGCTGACACAACATAGCCACATTCCGGGACAATGTGTCTGTGTGCGTGCGTGCAGGTGCACACGTGCATGTGAAATGGAATCTATTTCAACACAGACCCAGACGTGCTGCACTGACTGCAGTGCACGTGACCTTCTTTTTACCCCCTCCCCAATCAAAGCCCCACCCCTCACAGAGCCATCCAGATGCTGTGGTGTGTCCTGATGAAGACTGCATCGCTTCAAAATCCCAAAAGCTGGGACCAAGAGACAAAAGAAAGAGCTTAATCTGCTTTAACGCTGCAGGACAGTGCATGCTGTTCTGCACTTGATGAAAGGATCAGGCTTTGTCTGAGGCACGGGTGCAGTAAACTCACAGAATGTACATTGTTATTTTCTTGAGATATCGAATTGCCCCGGCGCATACAGGTTCATGGCTTTTGGGATCATAGACTGATGTGTTATCTTTTTTCTTTTGCATTATTTTAGATGATTCAGTGTAGAGACAGGAAATCAAGGGCAGAGACGAGAGAGACACGAGAAAGACACGCGTCAGATTGGAACACGGGTCGCGGTGCTCACAAGGAGCATATGGTCTGGCTGAGCCACCAGGCACCCCCGGCTATATTTGACCAATATCTAGGCCTTGGTGAATGTTTTTTGCCAATGTGTGGCTTGGCTGTTTACAAACCGACAAACCAAATCATTAAGCAAAGAAATATATTATAAATAAATGAATAGCACCAAAATATGATGCCGAAATCAACATTTTCTGCATGACGTGATGTGGAGATGAAAGATGAATATACAGCAGCAGTCTAGACTAGTGGTTCTCCAGGAGGTGAGGGGCCGCTAGGGGCTTTAAACGATTTTATAGAGTACTTTATATTCAAAAATAGAGAGTCAACAAGCTAACAATGCGTCGCATGACTCGCATTGTAATACACTGAGCTTGCAGAGCTGCTATTTTAGACAAATCCTTAAATTGGACAATTTTAAAACACAAATCTTCTCTTCTGGGGGTACCGGCATTAGATCTTTTCAGATGGGGTCCGCGACCAAATATACATATCAATTTGGAGGTTCCTGACATGAAAGTGTTCAGAGAAGCACTGCTCACTGTGCGTCCTGAGTACAGATAAGTAGAACAAAGAGAAGACGATACACAAATTCCTCATGTGGGCGATAGCAGTGGCAGGACCCGGCCATAAGGACGGCTTCCACTTCACAGGATGCTGCTGAATTCTCGACAAACACTGTGGTCATTAATAAGTCACGGTGGCACAATTTGAGAGACAGACCTTAAACTCTTCTACAGGCAGCACGGGCACAAGCTGCAGCCTGGGAGAACTCCATCAGTCGCCTAGAGAAACAAGCTGTAGCCTAAAGTCTTGTAGAATAGATGTGCAACCATAAAACGTGTTGTTTTTATATCCACTTCCAGAGGGAACCGAACCAAAGCCATCGTATAGATCAAGCTAAAAGCCACCCTAAATCACTAGCGAACTAGAGATGTCTCTGCAGGATTTAAATTGATATACCAATTCAAATTTCTGCACATAGACACATTTGTCTGGGCTAAACAGCATCTTCGTGGGTTAGTAGGCTAGTAAAATCCTATTCCCGGGGGACGATTGAGCTGTCAGTTCATCTACCCTGTAAAAGAAATTAATTGGTTCACCACATCTAAAGGGAGTAAAATACCTAGCGCAGCTTAATTACTTGTGAATATGCCTTTAAGATGAGCCAATTAAATGTTTTACTGATAAATTGGGGGTATAAAAACACCATGGAATGTAATGTGTGCAACTACAGAACATAAATAGTCATTGGCACAGCTTCTTCAACCACTTGTCACACCTCAGGTGTCATCAAGCATCACACATAGCATTGCTCCTCATGTGTCTGTAAATTCACAAACATGACATGTCTCAGTGCACGGCGGTGATACACTGGATGATGGCTGGTGTCTATGTGCACGTGGCACACGCCTCCTCCGCATATGATTTGTGGTGTTGATGACGGGCTTCAGAAATAGCGGTGGCAGCGTGATTCATTGCATCCACTAGAACAGATGCTAATGAATGACTCACACTCCACACAGAGACGCCACACTGGATGATGTTGATGTGAACGGTGACAGAATCCCTGGACTCAAGCCTTCCACCACAGTGAGTTTACATTTAGTTTTCATTTAGCTTCAGATACTGTGTGTTTCACATGTAACTCAGAACACGTGCAAAAATACAACATACTATACGTTGCAGTGCGATTGGTAATCTACAGTTACTATGCATGCACTAACGTCTAGGAACACATACCAGCTGCTATGTCAAAGCAGCCAAGTTATTTCAAAATCTCATGTACTTCAGTGGTTCTCAACCTTTTCAGGCCGTGGCCCCCAGAATGATCATATGGACGGACCCCCCCCCCCCCCCCCCCCGACCAGCGTTAAGAGTTGAGGCATTACATTTTGTATAACACGGTCCTATTGTGAAAATAGACGATCTACATGCTCACAACGCCTCGTGTTGCGAGGCATTGTGAGCATACAGAATACAGATCGGCAATTTTCACAATTTCCGCCCTCGAATATTTGACAATTTGGCCAATGTTTAATTTGTCATTTTAGAGATATTAAAAAGTCCTTAAATTGTCACTTTAGAAGTGTGCAGATACCCTCTTTAAACTTACGGTAAACTTTATGTTGAGAGAGAAAACAATGTTGCATACTAATCATCTGGGGACCTCCCAAAATAATTTGGGGACGACCCTGGGGGTCCCGACCCACAGGTTGAGAACCACTGATGTACTTAAATGTTTTGGAAACAATCCAAAACGACGGAGTTTGCACAAAAAAATTAAATCACCCACTGTTTTACACCTGTAAACCTGTGATGTGATGTGATTCTAGTCTGTGATTCTGATTCTGATTCAAGGACTTCCAACTCATCAACAATCATCAAGCACAACACAGGCCTGTATTACATCCCACAACATCTGTCTGTGAGACTCGCCTCAACTCCTGCTCTTATTATCTGTGTTAAGTTAAAGTCCATTAAACCTCTTCAACCCTATATTGACCGGGGCGGGGTCCCCCAGGGGATACTGAAGACTATACTTCCACATCTCCTTTTCTCCCCTGTACAACGAATCTTTGAAAATAGCCAATCTACAAGCTCATGATATATTGTGAGCTTGTAGATGTGCCATCTACGGCGAAAGTTCTCCCATCCTCGTCATGCCTTATTGTTGTATGTCATGTTTTGCGATTTTGTCTGATAAGCACTTTGAGACACTGCTCTTAACTCATTTGCTGACCTCTCCCGAGTTTCCCGAGTTATTGACCGAATTCACGTTACGCAACTTCCTGGCGCTGACGTCACGGTAGAAGGGGAAAAACTACAATATCCCATAGAGTTAACACAGAAATTGCAAAATTAATGCAATTTCCGAATAGTAATGTATAAAATACGGCTAGCATGATCAAGAACACAAGATAGTAAAAGGCACAAAGCGGTATAATTTACTTTACCGTTCGAAATAATGATTTGTTGGCTTTAAGTCCAGCTATTTCTATGTTATTTTACCCTCCAAAGCTGACGTCAGCACCAGGAAGTTGCTGAGAAATTCGCTGAGTGCGCATGCGTGGGCAGGCTGTGAATAGGGTCTATTCCCGTACTCTGATGCCGCCACGCCCGAGTTTCCCGAGTTTTGGGCCGAGTTTCCCGAACCAGGTCGAAAAGCGTACGTTGTTCTGTCCAGTGAGGTAAATAAATCATGTGAAAAGGATTTCCTTGTGTGCTGGCAGCCTCTAATATTTGACTATTTGACCAATGTTTAATTTGTAATTTTGGATGTATTAAAAAGTACTTAAATTGTCACTTTAGAAATGTTCAGATACCCTCTATAAACTTTATTTGTTTGTTTACTGCTGAGTGAGAAAACAACGTTGCACATTAAGTTAATCATCTGGGGACCCCCCTAAAATAATTTGGGGACCCCCCTGGTGCTCGGGTTAACACGGTTAAAGGAAGGGTCCTCACCCGGTAGTGTAGGGTATGTTGATGCCTCCCAGGTTGATGCTCTCACAGCCCACGATGAAGAGCGTTGAGAAGCAGAGCAGCGACACGCCGCTGCAGATCATGGCCAGCTTGGCAGACTCCCTGGCACCCAGCTTCAGCTTCTTGATGATGTACCCACCCAGCACGATGCCCACGCCCGCACTGGGCACGATGATCACACCTGGAGGAGGGGGAAAGGACCCAGGTGGACTCGGGTTATTATCAGGGATGGGACGATAAGAACATTTCATATTACGATTATTGTGACCAAAGAAATTGCGATTTACGATATTATCGCGATAATCAACATCCATTATCCTGGGGCGGAACATTTGCCAAAAAAATAGCAGAGCTTGTAGATCGGCTATTCTTTGGCAAAGACATTTGATAGAGAGTGGAAAAAAGACTGTATCAAGTACGTATATTATAAGTTCCTTTTACCAATTATAGAGGGTTTAAGTGGTACCGGATATGCAGCTTGGCAAATAAAAGGTGAATTGATCCCAGTGCATGATGGAGGACGGTATCACGTTAAATTAAATCTCCGAATACGATTATCGCAAGTGTTTTTCATCACGATAAACGATAATATTGCTTGTCAATATTTCATTAATACTGTACAGTCCTAATATTTTTCCACAAAATTTAAAACAATATTTAAATATTTAAATTTAAAATAGCAAATCTACAAGCTCACAACGTGACATCGATCAATCTCAATGTGACTAACCCAGTTAAACAAACTTCACCATGACATGTTGCGTTGTATGGGACATGGCCTAGCAGCAGTGGTGTAAAGTAACCAAGTAAATTTACTTAAGTACTGTACTTTTCCAATTTCCAATACTTTTACTTCTACTCCACTACATTTCGGATCCAAATATTGTACCTTTACTCCACTACAATCATTTGAAACCTTTAGTTACTAGTTACTTGGCAGATATACATTTTAATACTATAAAACCTACATGAACCACTTTAGCCTTATTTCATACCCAGACTATTTGAAAATAGCTGATCTACGAGCTCACAACGCGTCGCATCGCAACGCGTTGTGAGCTTGTAGATCTGCTATTTTCAAACATTTTGTACTTTTACTTTAAGTACATTTTGATACCAATACTTTTGTACTTTTACCAGGGCCGGATCTACAATATGGGCACTTTGGGCACGTGCCCAGGGGCCCTTGGCACCAGGGGGCCCTCAAAAAAAAAGAAAAAAAGAAAGAAAATGGTTTAGGAAAAAAAAGAAAGAAAGAAAGAAAGAAAACCCCCAGCCATTTAGTTGTTATCTAATCCAAATGAAATTAATTAAATTATGCCCCCAAGACCCCCAATTTGGTGGTCACAAATGGTATTTTGTAATTTTTTGGGGGAAGGATATGTCTTGTTTTGACCATATAGTAGTACTACCAGTAAGACTCCCTGATCGGGTCACACTGCTGACATCAGTATGACATCACACCGTACACAAATGACCCTTATATAAGACCGGCATTATCAACCGACAGATTAGTAACAAGATGTCAAAATCATTGAAGGTTTACCCTACTAACCAACTGTTTACCATAGCAACCATGTTTTTTACCTTAGCAACCAACTGTTTACCCTAGCAACCAACTGTTTACCACAGCAACCATGTTTTTTTTACCCTAGCAACCAACTGTTTACCCTAGCAACCAATTGTTTACCATAGCAACCATGTTTTCTTACCCTAGCAACCAACTGTTTACCCTAGCAACCAACTGTTTACCATAGCAACCATGTTTTTTTACAGGGCCTGGGATTGATGACATCAGAAATCTCCATATATGGGCATGAAAGGGATTTTGTTTCTGGAAATATGTCTGTGGGGTGCCACATTTGGAATAAAACACTTACATCACACATCTGGATATCCATACAGCCCATCTAGTTTGCCTGTGTCCATTTATGCCCATATATCTGATGACATTGGGACAATGATCTCCATTAACTTCTGTTAATTAGTAAAGCCTGGGGATCTCCATATATGGGCATGAGGGGTACCCTAAAAGGGCATCATCTGGGAATAGCAAATATAGTTATCCTAGAAAGTGAAAATCTTACATCAAAGGCCATAACTACCTACCTACCACCATACTGCATTCCTCATTAAACTACCTACCAGTAAGATGCCTAAGGGAGAAAAGCAAAGGGCGAGGTTGCACCATTTCTTGGTCTTCTGGCCAGTGATGTATATCGGACCATTTAACCATATATGGAGGCATCTGGTACCCATAGATATTCACAGATATGGGCCTAATATTGATGACATAAGGGATCTCCATATATGGGCGTAAAAGGGATTTGGTTCCCCTGGCATCACAGGGATCTCCATATATGGGCATAAAATGGATTTGGTTACCCTGGCAACACGGGGATCTCCATATCTCCATATATGGGCATAAAAGGGATTTGGTTCCCCTGGCATCACAGGGATCTCCATATATGGGCATAAAAGGGATTTGGTTCCCCTGACATTACAGTGATGTCAGTGGCTGGTTCTACAGAGGGGATCTCCATTTATGGGCATAAAAGGGAATGTATGTATGATGATGTCAGATATCATAGACGTCATAGGACTTTCACATAACGAATAACTGAGTAAGCATGTAAACCCGTAAAATCTATATTTGGGCATGGCTGATTTATGACCTCATCATGATGACACGAGCAAACACAGCTGAATTGTATAAATGATCAGTGCAGAAACCAACAGAAGTATTTGACCAAGACTCTTGATCTTCAAGAACCCTGAGAACCTGTATTGTTTGGTATTTTACCATTTTTGGTGTTTGAAATGTTGAACTGGACTTTACATCGTGAAAGTGGATTCAATATATTGAGACTAGGGTAAAAAAACATGGTTGCTATGGTAAACAGTTGGTTGCTATGGTAAACAGTTGGTTGCTAGGGTAAAACCATGGTTGCTAAGGTGGTTGCTAACGTACACTAACAGACCAGCAACAACAGACTGTTGCCACAGCAACGTACACAAAGGTGTGTGTACACATGTGGTGTGATGTCATACTGATGCGGAGATATGAGCAGGGCAAAGGTGTGACGTGTGACGTGTGACCGACCGACCGACCGACCGACCGACCGACCGACGGACGGCCGGCCGGTGGAGGTTTTGATACTAAACTGCGACCTTACGGTCGCAATAATAGTACATTGTTATTTATTTTGATTGTCAGTGGCCAGTCTGGCCACACTGCCACTGTTTCTTACCTCAGACTGTTATTGTCTTAAGTGTGTTCACTGGCTGCTGATATCGTTAAGTTACTTTTTAAAATATTGAATGCGGTTAGTCTGGAGCCTTGTAGCACGTACGCAGAGGGGGGCCCTTGGAGCTTCAGTGCCCAGGGGCCCTCAGAGGTGGTAATCCTGGCCTGACTTTTACTCAAATACATTTTGAATGTTGGACTTTTACTTGTAACGGAGTGTTTCTACAGGTAGATCGCAGTAGTGATACTTGGCCCATGCATATTCAAATTGGGGGTCCTTGAAATCAAGAGGTTGGAGAATCACTGATTCAGAACGCTGGTTCTCAAATGCTGGGGGGCAAATGGACACTTATGTTGTCTGTAAGTTGAGTACTTTTTTCTAGCAGTGAGCTGTGCTAGAGCTAGCTGAATAGAGGGTATGCACGTCCACTGGGACCCGCCCCCCTAATCTAGACTGAGTGGCAAAACATTGAGCAGCATGGAGCATTGGAGTTTGGAAGTGCTAGTTGCAAATCACTCAACGGCCCTGCATACCACCTGTTTCTAATTTGCACATAATGCAGGAGGCAGCAGGATGTTGTGTTGTTGAAAACGAGTGCTTCCAAACTCTGACACTTGGAAAAATAAAAACCTGCACAGAATGTCTTGACAGAAAGTAGCTCATAACATGCCTATGGTGGATTTTTATGAAACAAAAACTTTGCAGATAGAAAGAGGCCAATTCAAGCTATCAGTACAGCCGCAATGTTGGTGAGTTAACTTTGTTTAATACAATCAGATAGGACTTTTCTGTTTGGATGTATGGGCTGTCAATGGCAGAAATTAGTTTGTTGCCACTCAGTAGGCGTGTTCCTACATAACTTCCAGCAACAGTGATGTCACGCGCATACCCTCTATTGACAACGGCATCAAAGTCAAAGCTGAGCTGACGGCCGGACAGTGTGGACATGGTCAGTGTGCACATCCACCAGAGGAGGGGGCAAAAGCCTCCGTCAGGCTGCCTGTCCCTGTACATCCCAGTCACAGCCTCTCACGGCTGGATAACGACACAACCAGATCCAGGCAGCCGGCATGGAGATGTCCCCGAGATATGATGCAGGGTATACTGTAATAACTAAGTGTCCATCCACTTGTGCACACACACACACACACACACACACACACTTGCACATAAAACATACATACGCCTACGCACACACTCACACTCCATTCACTTCATCTCCTGGAGCACTCTCAGTGGGGGCCAGCTATCACACAGCTGTAGCTTGTGATTATCCTATAAGTACATGTGTTTGTGTGGTACAAGCTCATGCTTTCGCCCAGGATTAAAACAGACGTCAGTGTGCATGCACGCATAGCCTATATGCACATTCATATCACAGTGATTCATGCAGACTACCTCGCCGAGGTTGCCGAACGCTTGATAGCTGCAACATGCAGTCGTACATTAACCATCTCACACGATGTACAAAACGCTGACGCTTCCAAAGAGTTCCAGAGCTCAACCAAACAGCAAAAATCCTGTGCTGTCGGGTGGAAACCTTGTACACCCAAAACTGTTACGTTTCACAATTCAACAATTGAGGAACGTTTCGGTCGTGAGAACTTCCTCAGGCCTGAGGAAGGTCTCACTACTGAAACGTTGCCCTTTATTTAATAAATGATTCTCTCAAACTTGCAAGTGGCAGTGTGGTCTAATATTTGTAAGATTGCTTACTTTTCCAATATTTAAAATAATATATATATATTTCAAAATATATATTTTTTTAACTCTTACAGTGCCTATCCCGAACAAGTTCGGCTTTATTTCAATCCAATACAATATTTTATTTGCTATTTTACTTACCCCGAGCTGCTTGGAGCAACGTGGGTGGTCCTTGCTCGTCCAGCGCTAGCCAACGAGAGATGCTAGATGGTCCGACGATTTATTCCATTGAAAATGGTTTAAAATAAAGTTTAGAGCCCCCCAAAAAAACCTCAATATATACTGTCGGCGGCGCGACGTATTCCAGGTATTTCCATTTAATAAAATGAATTATTTAATCGGAGGCCTCAACGAAGCCCCGGTCTAAATTTCCATCCATGGCCGGGACTTACTCGGCCATCCACGGGCCGTAGTCGCGCTAACGGCCGCATCGCGCCGCCCACTCCAATAATAAATCACATCTTTAGACAGGATTTTCTCCGGATTGTGTTCCCAGACCCAAAGAAAAAGTTTTTTGTGACTGAAATAGCTTTAGATCGGGCTTCTAAATGGGTTAGCATTTTGGCTACGTGTCAGCTAGCTTCCTCCTCTCGTCACCCATAGCATTGGCTGGAGTGAAATCCCAAGGCACTTGGGACAGTGTCGACGGAAGCTAGAGCGAAGGTCTATGGAGAAATTTCTGGCACTCTAGCGCCCCTTGTGGCCGGCGGCACTGTATGAGTTAATATTGTACTTTTATACATTTTAAAACAAACAATTCTAAGAAATTCCATAAATAAAATATACTATTAATTAAGTAAGTGAAAAGTAGTGAAAAGCGAAGTGTTGTGCGCTTGTGATCTTCTATTTTCACTAGTTTGGGCAAACGTCTAATCTCTCTTTTGGGTCTCGACCTGAAAGGTTTGGGAACCACTGCACTACTGTATACTATGCGTATGATGTATGTGTGTTTCATGACTTTTTCTACAGCAGAAAAGTCATGACTAGTGTGACCTTTCTGAAGTGTAGCTTGTCGTTGTCGGGTGCAAACCTTGTATGTCCAAAACCGTAAAAAATGATTTAAACTAGTAAAAACAGCCAATCTAGAAGCACACAACGCTGTTGTAGATCTGCTGTTTTCACTACTTTTGTGAGAAGGCCTTGTATGATGAAGCAGGGCATTACTTTCCAAAAAAAAACATACAAATTTGAAACTTGTAGATAAAAGGTTTCTGCCCGACAGTGACGATATATATGTTAGAGTAAAAGCAAAACATGACTGTGGGGAGCAGAGGTGTGAACTAGGTACAAAAAAAAGGGTTGGTAAAAGAAGAGGATGCATTGCCCTGGAAGAGAAAGACAAAACAAGAGACACAGGGAACTCTCAGGCAGCTAAGGTGTGTGTGTGTGTGTGTGTGTGTGTGTGTGTGTGTGTGTGTGTGTGTGTGTGTGTTAGGTCTATTTCTGTAGCAGCCACTAATGAGCATGGTGCGGTGACATCTCTTGCTAGATAAAGTCTAAACTTAACACAAGCGCAGGCAGGCACGCATGCAAGCAAGCAAACACAAACTGTTGTACACATACTGTATGCTTAAACACACTTAAATACACCTGAATGGTTATGCTGGCACACACACACACACACACACACACACACACACACACACACACACACACACACACACACACACACACACACACACACACACACACACACACACACACACACACACACACACACACACACACACACACACACACACACACACACAAACTGCCCGACCATTTTAAAAAGCATGAGCTGTACAGTGAATCTCTGTCTTGGTGCTGGTCAGGGAGAAAGTAACAGTTGTCCCAGAGATCCACCGAGGTGACATCCACAGGAGTTGCCCTCTCTCCTCCCTTTAATTACTTACACTCAGCCTGGCATCGTTTGGGTAGCCATGGCAACTGTAACACCCGCTTGTCTTTCCCCCTTGTATCCTGGCAACAGGCAGATGAGATTGAGGCAATGCCAGTGTGTGCGTGTGTGTCCACGCACAGCTATTTCACAGCCATTCAAGTCAATTGAGCTTTCAAATCAATCCTCAACTCGCTTCCATAACCCTGATGCCAGATTAGCCGCACATTATCCGTACAGATTATCATCACTAGACTGATTGATGAAATAGAGCCGTCCCTTGTGCAATGTACTGGATGGACTGAACACGTATTACAACATGAAACTGCCAGGAATGTGTCCTTATGTGTGTGTTGGCGGATGCTTACTGACAACTGTCACAATTATTATTACATAATCGCCTGATCGCAATTATTTGAGAGGTTTTGCATAATCGTCATTAATCGTTGAATATTTTTCAAACGTAGATCGTCCATTTCCACTATTTAAGTATTAAAATTATTAATGTATACAAATTGTCAAAGCCAGAAATTAAATTGCTTCTTTTTTTTGGTATGACAATTAATCGTCAAGTGCAATTTCACGATGGTGACAGCCCTACCGTCAACACAGACTAGTACTGTAGCGTTGCAGTAGCTCTCTGAATGAAAGCCAGAGGGTCACAATGAGTCAGAGAGTTGCTCTCTGTCTGCGGGCGTCTGTGCTTACGTGTGTGCTCTGTCTGCGGGCGTCTGTGCTTACGCGTGTCTGTGCATGTGGTGAAGAACAAGAGGCGAAGCAGAGACGGAGGGAGGTGGGGGAGTGAGTGAATGAAAATGCCATACATTCACTTAGTATTCACCAACGTATTATTCCCTTGTTATTCACTGACTTAGTATTCAATTATACACATACAGTTAATACTTAGTAAGTATACACTTAGTATTAATATTATGACCCTGGCTGTATATCAGTGGGATGTACAGTATATACGTAACACACATAGAGACTGGGTTGAGTTGAAAACTGTGGGGGGAGTAGCGCGCCAAACTTTTGGTCACTTGGTCACAAAGTTGGACATACTATAGTGCAAAAAAAGTATTTTGGGGGACAAGTGAAAGTTAGGTGTATGGTAAGTGCGATATGAATCGTAAGCTTACCATAATCACAGTAATCCTTAATCATTTTCAATCATATTCAAGTGCTTTTGGAGAGAAATGAGAAAGACTCCAGCCACTTTTAGAGCAGAGTGAAGGTGTGTGTGTGTGTGTGTGTGTGTGTCTGCGTCCAGCCAGTAAGTAGTTAACCACCCAGGCTTATTTTGGCGATCGGAAGAAAAATAAGCCTGGGCGATCGCATTAAAATCACTGTTGGAGGAAGTGTAGAATTTCCCTAACCAATCAGAGTGTAGAGGGGCGTCGCACCGAATTATTTGACGTCATGATTCAGCAGCGTTCTCTGCGCTGAGCAGAGGAGCAGAGGGGGGTGGGGGGAGGAGAACACATGCTATTGGCCGGAGACTCCCGGAGAGATTTGCCGGGTCTGCCCATCTGCCAACAGAAACTGTCCGCGTTAGCTCAGAGTAGTAAGTAGTTGACCGCCCCTCGTTAATGGATCGAAGGAAGGCAATCATGTCTCTGCAGTCTGCACTATCAACTGGCTGCTGTTATACAGATGCATACTTTTGAAGCAGACCGGTTGGTTCTTAACTCATTTTGTTTCAACTGTAAGGAGTGCATTTCTCATAATAATTATAATAATGGTGGTATAAGAGCAGCAACAACATTAGTAGTAGATCTGAACTGTCGCTGGAGTAGCGGGAACGCCGCCGTTGCCCCCCGCAATGTTGTAGCCCTCGGCTTGGTACCCTAGACATAATTCGGCCCTTGGGGAAAACTAATTGGGGAACCCTGCTGTAGTGTGTTAATTCAGAAGTACACCAGGAGAAGAAAAGGGCAGACATTCTGGAGTCTCCTGCTAAATTCAGGAGTGTTGGCAGCAGGCCTGGAATCAGTTTAGGGGCAAGGCCAATTGGCCTTTGGTGTTGTAAAATTTTTGAGGGCACAAAGGCCAAGTGCCAGGGCAGGAAGGCCATCATTAAAACAATGATTTTAAGTCCACGCCACAGTCATAATTAATTTAGCTTAAACGTTAAGGTTTAATGTAATACCTTTCAATTAAATAAATATCAAGAAAATGTTTATTTCTGTTTTGCCATGTGCAGTGGTGTAAAGTAACTAAGTACATTTACTTAAGTATTGTACTTAATTGTTTATTGTAATTTTGAGTATTTCTAACACTTACTTCTACTCCACTACATCTCGGATCCAAATATTGTACTTTTACTCCACTACAATTATTTGAAACCTTTAGTTAACAGTTACTTTGCATATATAAATTATAATATTATTAAACATACATGAACCACTTTAGCCCTATTTAGGCTATTTGAAAATAACCAAGCTTGTAGAAAAAATAGCAGATCTACAAGCTCAAGATGTCGCATAACTATGTGTTGTGACTTGTGAGCTTGTAGATCTGCTATTTTCAATTAACATTTTGTACTTTTACTTTTGGTACTTTAAGTACATTTTTGATACCAATACTTTTGTACTTTTACTCAAGTATATTTTGAATTTGAGGACTTTTACTTGCAACCGGAGTATTTCTACATTGCAGTAGGCTATTGATACTTTTACTTGAGTAAAACATTTGAGTACTTTTTCCACCACTGGCCATGTGTTGTGCACGCACGCACACACGCACACAAACTCCTCCCTCCCGTTCGCGGAGTGAAGTGATCCTTTCTCAACAATAATGTACTTTCTGACAGCTCAGCCTCTTGGGGAAAGAATAGCTTTTGGTTCCCTTAGCGCTGCATTTCGGTTGTTGTCCTGAGCTCAGCAGAGCTCCGTTTGAAGGCATTCATTCGCACATTCGGATTTATTCAACAGGCTGCATTAGATGTAACTCCCGTTTAGCCCGTGATGTTTTTGTGTTGTATAATCACTGTGTCGGCGGCTCCACTATGCGGTGGCTGCTATGCTGCTACTACGAGCGTAAATGGAATCTACTACTGGTCATGTGAGCAGCTCAACCAACCATGCACTGCTGTTACCGTAATGACTGGAAAATCGCGCAGAGGAAAAAACGGTAAAAAGCAGTTAACGGACTGCTGTGGGCGCCGGGGCACCACGGCCACTGTGGCCGTTTGGGCATGTCATTTTTCGAGGGGCACACGGCCAAAGAGAGGGGCAACGGCGGCCATGGCCGTCGTGGCCGCCGTGAAATTCCTGCCCTGGTTGGCAGGCATGCAAAGGGGGGCGAGGTACCGGTGCGAGCCGTATCCTTACCTGTGTATATGCTGGCATTGGAGGCGGGGATGCCGAACTGGGACTCGATGAACTTTGGGATGAAGGTGATGAAGGCGGTGACGATGGCGCACTCCGCCGTGTAGGACAGGCTGACGAAGAGGAAGGTCATGTTACTCAGGATCCTCACTGCGGCCTTGGGCAGGTCTATGGACAAAGAGCAGAGGGAGGGGCACCGTTACTGGGCTGCTGCAGTGGTGGAAACTCAATCCGTTGTAGGCCTCTACGCAAATCTGTGTCACTTTAGATTTGAACCACTTCGACCATTATTTTATGCTTTAAATATTAAAAAACATCAGATATACAAGCTCACAGCGCGGCTGCGAGCTTGTAGATCTGCTATTTTTCAGTGGTTCTCAAACTTTTTCATGTCAAGGTCCCCCAAAATTAAATGTATTCAGCTGCGGACCCCCATCTCAAAATATTCTAGGGACCACCCAGAAGCAAATATTTTAGTTACAAATGTTCGCTTTTAAAAAAGATACTGTATATCCAAAGACTAGCACAAAAAAAACAAAAACAAGATTTTTCAAAAATAGGTGCCGCTTGTATATCTGCTATTTTTCAATAGTTAAGCATACAATAATTCTAGGCCCAAATGGGTGTTAAGTAAATTGGTACATTTACTCAAGTACTGTACTCAAGTACAATTTTGAGGTAATTTTACTTTACCGGATGATTTCCAGTTTTCAATACTTTTACTTCTACTCCCTACATCTCAGAGGCAAATATTATTGTACTTTTTACTCCACTACAAATATTTGAAAACCTGAGTCACTAGTCACCTTGTAGATTCTAATTATTATTACATACATTAAGCTCTTGAAACTATCCAATCTACAACCTCACAACGAGACGCATTGTGAAAGTGTAGATCTGCTATTTTAATACATTTTAAAACATATGACACCTTCTGAAACAGGATATTCTGCAAAACAAGCACTTTTATTTTTGGTACTTTTTTTTATTTTGATGCCATTCATTTTGTACTTTTACTCGTACTTACTTAAGTAAAAATGTTTAGTACTTTTTTCCACCACTGAGCTGCTGCATCTCTGTCTCGCTCACAAACACACATAAGCTGTCATGCGTACTATGAATAAGGCTTTAGGCTCTAAAGTTTAGAGTCAACATCCTCTGTATGACAACAACAACAAACCAACCCATATGCCCATATATAGGCATATATGGAGATCCAGTTGGCCAGAACCGCAGATCCGGCCGATATGCCCATATATGCATAGCAGTCAGATCGGCGGTTCTGGACGACCAGACAATTTTATTGTGTGGTACTTTCAAGGATACCTCAAAATTCTCTGAAAGTCCTTTGACCAAAATGTGCAGGAGAGAGAGAATTGAAATTGAAAGATTGGTTTGTGTGCTTTTTATCACTCTCCAGTAATAAGTCTGTCTGATCTTTATGATCTACAAAGCAAGAAATAGAGAATGAGAGAGAACCATATTTTGTATGAGCACCATAAGTATATGATTAACATATTTGACAAATATAATCAGCCAATCATTTAAATTTTACTCTGAAACACCCGACTTTCTCACTGTAGTTTAGTGTGTGCCTTTGTGTTCGCCTTTGTGTGTGTGCCTTTGTGTTCGCGTGTGTGTGTGTGTGTGTGTGTGTGTGTGTGTGTGTGTGTGTGTGTGTGTGTGTGTGCGCGCGCGCGCACACGCGTCATTTGAGTGTATAGTACTTTTGTCAATTATACATGACTGATGATTTTTCTTCTAACTCATGTCCTCCTCACTCAGATGTCTCACAGAAAAAGAAGCAACTAACAAAGGGCCGGAATTAGGTTGGTAGTTCCATATTTAAAAGCACTGTTCAAAGTGTTGGTTATGCGGATAACCGTTTCCTCGCTGGGTGGCATAGCGGTTTGTTCTGGGGATAGCTCCTCAGTGCTAATTCAGCTAATCTTGTTCTGGGCGGAGAAAGTGCTAGCATCCGTCAGTGTTAGCTGGGATCAGAGGTAGGAATAGCACGGTGATGCTAATTATTTCAGTCATGGTGGGGCTTGACCGTACAGTAATCTGGTATGGAGGGGGACAGATGGTGAGGCCTGTTGATGTCTAAAGCCTTTTTCCACTGCACCATAGAACGGTTCTGAGTTAACAGCTAACAACCGTTCCTATTGCATTTACATTTGCACACAGTTTGGCACCGTTTGGCGTGGAATGCTTTAAACTGTGCCCAGTTGGCAGTCAGCGTGGTTGTTGCGTAACCGCGCTCAGCGCAGCCAAATCAATCTCATAGGAGGGCTAAATGTAGGTATTCAATTATTGGAGTGCGGCGGGAAAGCACTCTGAGAGTTAACACATACATGCATGTCTGAATATTTACTACTGCCAGACATCAGAGGAGAGAGCAATACATTTCCAAATCCACAGCAATTTCTCTGTAGATTGGCTGTTTTTTAGCAAAGACATATGATAGAGAGTGAAAAAAAGACTGCATCAACTACGTATATCATAAGTACCTTTCACCAATTATAGAGTGTTTGTACCGGATATGCAGCTCGGCAAATAAAAGGTGAATTGATCCCAGTGCATGACGGAGGACGATATCACGATAAATTAAATCTCCACAATACGATTATTGTGAGTGTTTTTTTATCACGATAAATGATAATATCGCATATCGGCCCATCCCTATTGACGTGACTCAAGTTTTTCGAGGGGAGATCCCACTTCTGATTCCCGCACCACTGCAATCTGTTCACACAACTATGTAACAGAACGGAGTGGTGCACTGCTGCAGTAGTTGTCGGACTTGCCTAATGTACAAATTATTTTGATGAGTCAAATCAAAACTTTTTAAATCAATAGTTGTTCACCTTACGCTTTTTGCACCTTGGCCTGTCTGCAGAAATTGTTTGACGATTCAATCAAAACTTTTTCAAAATTTCAAATCAAAACATTTTCTCTACCAAGCCTTTTCCAGGGAAAGGATAAGTCAATGGCTGCAATAGTTGTATAGCTGTGTATACTGTGTATCCAGTAGTTTCATATTCGCAATGTTTATAAATAACCAATAGCTAATTTATAATCACAATTAATATGATGCATGATATATCACAAATACTGACTGCTAATTCTGCATGTCACATCTAATCCTGTTGATGGATTCATGTTGCAAATGTTCTTCTAACTTCCAACCAAAACAAGTCAACAGATAACAAATAGCTAAAAAGGAGCCCACCAGCAAGGAGTCTTGGAGCACTGTGGTTGAATCTAAACGGTAACTGCCTGCTGCTATCATAAAAGAATGATGTACTAGATGTGCTTTCTGCCTTTCTTGTGGCTGTCAAATGTTTCTGGTGCTATTGGGTAAAACCCATCTATGATGAAAATGTAAACTCTTGTGGTGGTAGCCACCAGTGTAGTTTTAGTCTAATTTTAGGTGACTAAATCTACAGTTGATTTAGTCAACTGAAATGTATTTTGGCAGGCCTTGATGGAATCGTAATGACTGATTTTACATTTGGTTGTGTGCTGAAAATAGCAGATCTACAAGCTCACAACGTGGCGTGCTGCGACGCGTTGTGAGCTTGTAGATCTGCTATTTTCAGCATGCAACACCTGAGAGCAACCAAACATAAAATGACTCTCTTCTCCACTAGTCCCTCCCTTAAAGGTGTATTCAGTGATAATGAAAGTGGCCGGGGGTCAAATTGTCCCTTACTGGCCTTACAGCGTGGAAATGTGTAGTTTTTTATAGATTTTTTACACCATTATAATGTTCTCGTTTTGATCATTAGCCCAATCACTGAATATCGGTAGGCCTACATCTCCAGCTTCAGGATATGTATGATACTGATTTACTACGAGACTGTATGGCATTTTATGAGTTCAGTAGTTTACAATCTAGGCATTTAGAAGACGTTCTTAATTCAGAGCGACTGTGGTTCTCAAAACTTTTATTTTGACCATCATAACTAAACATCATAACATAACTACAGCCATACTCTACCCTGATTGGTCGAGGACTGGCTGGCCACCTCTGAAACCCGAATCTATCTATGCTCGTAACACGGGCCATGGTGGAAGTCCTTATATGGTTAACACACATTCTAGTGAGGAGAATGATTGGAAAATGTACCAATTATATTTTTATTTGAATGAAATACAATCACTGAATATACCTTTAACGTTTTAGTCTAGTTTTTATTTTGTTGACGAAATTGTCAATATATTTAGTCTTAGTTTTAGTCATCACAGCTTAGTTTTTATTTAGTTTTCGTTTGTGAAAAAACGCAGTCGACAAACATTTTTTGTCATAGTTTTAGTCAACAAAATCAACACTGGTAGCCAGGATGTGATCCAAGGTCAAATATAAGGTGTTCATCACCAATTTCATCCAATCAGTAGAGAACAGAATCAGTTTCAATTGCCTTTCCTAATCTAATTCTGTCTGATTATTTGTTTTGTTTAATCGCTTCCACTTCTAAAATAGATTATATACAGTCCAACAATGGCCCAAACCAAATTTGCATCAAAAGCTACGGAATCCTATGCACACAATGTGTTGGCTCTGCTTAAAGCATCTGGTTTGCAATGGGTGTGGTGGATGAATAATGGGCCTGGGTCCATGCATGTGTGTTCATGTGCCCATGCAATCTGTTCGCATTCATATTACCACGATTATGTTCATTAAAGAGTGTGTGTGTGTGTGTGTGTGTGTGTGTGTGTGTGTGTGTGTGTGTGTGTGTATGGATGTGTGTGTGTGTGTGTGTGTGAGAGAGAGAGTGTGTGCACGCTGCTAGGGTTGTCAGCTACTGTGGAAACGTGACTGCATTCCCCTGACAGCTCATTTAAGGAGAAGGGAGCTGACTGACAGAAAGAAAATACTTAATAAAAGGCAGAAGAGAGATGGGGAAACCACTGCAGCACGGAGCCAGGGAACTCTCTCTTCCAAGGAAAATAAGGACATGTATGATTTATCTAGAGCAGCACATGAACAATGATCTTCTACAGTAGCTTAAAGCATTCCATAGATCCAGTTCTACAGGACTTTAAGGTGTGGACGTCTGGAGAAAAATTATCAATAAAACTATGGTTATATGGGTTGCTACCAATTACCTTCACCACGTTTATTGTCACATAAATTAATACAATTATTGTTTAACTCAACGTCCTAGTCGGTCATTTAGAATAAAGTGCTTGCATCATTAAGCAACTCGGACAACGTCCTCCATTCACAAATCAATAGAGTCCTTACATGAGGTCTCAATAGACCGTCCACTAAAAAGATAAGAAGACTAATCCTGGAACATTGATTGAATTATGGCCCATTTACACATCAATACCACATGGTTCCCGCATGAACGGCCTTTACAATGTATAGGATTCCAGAAGTTGAAGGAAGAGACTAGTAAATGAACGCATCAAGTCTATTGATTCACACTCATATGGGGAGAAATTAGTATTGTAGAGCCGCATTTCCATTTAACTCACATTTAACTCATTCGTAGTTAACGGCCAAGGAGCCCGAAGTTTTTTCTATGTCTTTCACTGCTGGCTTCTCCTACCTGTTAAAGCGGCCGCTAATCCAGTTCCCATCGTGCGTGATCGAACACTGCTATGCATGGTGTGTTCGCGTATTCCATCAGCTTCTCAAATCCTTTTATTTTTTTTCAATTGATCCATAAGTTCTCCGTCTGTAAGCTGCCGTGTTTACACAGAAAGCCAACGGGCCAAAATAGAGGACGGACCATCAGCTTCCGGTTCACGGTCTCAATGTTAACTGGTCCGCTCAATAATGTGTCCGTGTAGAAACCGATCACGGAGCATTAGTTCCGGCCTATTTTAGTTCCGCCTCGATAAAAATATATTTTTTAATTAAAGCTTATTAAATCTTCGGGTTCCTCGGGCATGGCAGGGAAGGGGTACAAAGGGGTATTTTTTTGGCAGAGGTTGAGTTAACAAGGGAAAGTTTTAGGCCAAGAGATTTTATTTTTATTTGTATTGGGATTTATTGTCTTGGTCTGATCAGATTGATCACATTGTTTCAATAATGAGAAGGGGCATTGCAATTTCAAGGAAATGCTTATGTTCCTATAAGGTTCTACAGATCCATCAAAAAAAAAAAGGTTTGGAATAATTCACTGAATGTGGAATGTATCTAGAATATATGAAAGTTTCAAAAAATATATGAAAGTTTCAAGAAGAATTACTTTCAAACAATATTCTAATTTATTTAGATGGATCTGTATACCTCACCTCAATCAACGTGGAACAGAACAATACTGTCCATCGAAATCAATTTACTGTTGGGTGAAAAGGGAAAGATGCAATTCTGGGAACTCACGAATAAAGATATCAGAGAAATCAACGACAGGTGCTTGACTAACGTCCCTCGAATATTGCCCTGTATTGCCCTGTTATTTGGTCAAGTGCTGCTAATCACTCAGAATAGAGCAGCCAGATTAGATCATTGTTTTTTCTGTGCCAATGTAAGTGAGACACAAACAATTATCGTGGTTAACCGTAGAGGATCAATTAAAATATTGTTGTTCATGCATGACTAGCGACCACTTTGTGGAAGCCAATGGGGATCCCTAATAAAGAATAATGACTAAAGCAAGGGTCTTCAACAGGGGGTCCTCAGAGTTACTACTAAAGCAAGGGTCTTCAACAGGGGGTCCTCAGAGTTACTACAGGGGGTCCTCCAAATCTTTGTGTGATATTAACCACTTGAACCCTAGCGTCCATATTCTGAGAACTTTAGCCAAAAATAGCAGATCTACAAGCTCACAGCTGCGAGGCGTTGTGAGCTTGTAGATCGGCTATTTTCGGCAAAGAGGTTTGGTGTAGAGGAGAAAAAGAGTACAGAGTGGAAGGTCAAGTTTATTAAGTATTGACGGTTCAAGTGGTTAAATATCTGAAAACACAAATTGACATGAATCCAAAATACACTGATGATTGTGCTGTCAAACAAGGAAACTATATGGAATCTCTGAAAAGGTTGTGGGGGTCCCTGCTTCATCTCTCTCTCAACTAAGGGGTCCTTGGCCTGAAAACGTTGAAGACGCCTGGACTAAAGAATGAAACCTGGACCTATAACCACAGTCCAAATTGCGGGTTTTACATTATCATTGTCATCCTCACCTTTGATGTCCTTTCCAAAGCCCATGGAAGATGAGACGTTCTGGCCCTTGCTGTTGGACTTCTCCTTCATGACCTCGTCGTCGCTAGACACGTCGCTGGACGAGCTGATCTTTTTCCTCTTCTTCTTGTGGCGCGGCGGAAGCTTCTTGGGGAAGGCGAACATGGGGAAGATGACGAGGAGCATGGCAATGGCACACAGGAGGAAGCCACTCCACCTATGAGAGGAAAAAAAACACAGCGGTTTAGTTAAGGATCTACCCTTTAATGTCTTTGCACACTGCTGCGTTTTTTTTTTTTCGGGCCGAATATCGGGGCGAATTTCGGAGCATGTAAATAAACAAAAGTCGACCTCTCACATTATGTCAATCCCGTTTGCACACTGCCGCTTCGTATTTATTTTCAGCCCAGCGTTGATTTTTTTTTCAGCTGTCCAAACTGGATCCCTGCTCTCTCTCTCCTTGGCCTGAAAAAACCTTTTTTCCAAAACGCAAAAAAAAGGCAGCATTGTGCAGTGCAAACAGCATTAAGACTTGAGGACCAGATTCCGTTTTCTGAAAAAATGTATGTTTCAATATCAGTGATGCCCAAACCTTTTCATGTCAAGGACCCCACAGGATTATATGCATTTGAATGTTCGTTCCAGGGACCCCGAGAAAGAAAGAATTTGAGTTGCAACTGTTTGCTTTAAAAAAAGAAAATATATATATATATATAAAGATTTGGACACATTTTCATGATAAGAAAAATAGCAGATCTACAAGCTCAGAGCGCGGCACGTACAGGGACAAATGTGGCACAGCAGGCAGAGAATCACGCACACTTTGAACCAGTTGAATGAATGAGGCATGAACTAATATTAATAATTTGAATGCAAAAAGGTTGCCAAAGTAGTTTTGGATCTTTGAGCCCCATAAAGGTGCACTGCTAAAAACTGAATGCAATTCAAACAAACAAACAAACTTCAACGAAAACGAATTATTAGTTTATATTATACTGTTTATCAGAGCCAGGTCAATGTAGCCTAGTAAACTGACTCCTCCCATCTTCTGTTCGAAGGCAGGAAGAGACTGGTTTACGAGGCTAAGGTCAATGTGTTCATCCCATCCCTTGGAACTTGAAGTACCGATGCGGGGCAAGTTCCAAGTATGTATTCAATGTACGTATGTTAACAATCAATTGACTATAACAATTTAATACATTTTACTTCAAATTAAACAATCAACCGTCCATTTTTTTTAAATTGCCATATTAATGTACCAACTTGTACCATTATTTTTTGTTATACTTTTGATTTTATTATATACAACAGTCTGCTGGACATTTACCACAACAATATTTCACAGCCGGGGGAGATAAACATTATGATCAGTCAGTAATTTTTTATAAATGTTTATGCACTGTAAACCCCTATTGGAAACGGAGAGAAGAAGTTTGGTGAATTATTTCCCATTCACTTACAAGATGCCATGAACACAAATAAGTAAGTAAGTAGATCAGAGTGGCTTATTATCGGTATAAGCCCAACGATGGTGTCCCATTTTCTATGCACTAGACCCCTGGGAGATGGGTTGCTGAGGTGGAGTGCCACACCTACTGTCAGCTCCCAGTACTTACATGACTTAGTTACACCCAAGCCGTGCTACTCATACAGCATACACTAAGTTAGTGTTGCCTGGGATCTAACCCAGAACCTTGGCTTGCGGTCCAAAGGCAAGTGTTCTATCGATTGAACTACCCTCACAATAAATATCTATAGGAACAATATTTTTTTACATTCCTTGAAATATATAACATATCATATTGGAGGATTGAATATATTGCCCAGCCTTAAGTGTTGATGTTGATACATGCACAGGACACGCACACACACTTACCAGTTGCCAACAAAGCGGGGATCGCTCTGGTCTATGTTGACTACCGTTTTGGGGTCGACGTAGAAGCCGATGAGAACTCCTCCCAGGAGGTAGCCAGCTGCTGGTCCCAGCGCTCCCATTACATACATGACAGCTGGAAGAGAGACAGGAATAACCAGTCACAACTAGGTATGAATGATACAGTACATCTGTATTTTGGAACCAGATCATCTATTTTTGTTGTGAGACACATGCGCGCAACTAAGTATAAATCAGGAGATAGTGTGGCACTTAAGTTGGACTAATAATTACATATACTACACATGTAGCGTTTACTGTATGTACTGTACATGTAGCTGTGTGTAAATGCATGCAGACACAAATGCATCGTTTCATTACAAAACATTGGTAAAGGTTGCTCAATCCAAATGACCTGATCTTAATTTTTTTTAGATTTGTTTTTTTGGGATTTTATGGCTTCATTGGATAGGACAGTAAACTGACAGTAAATGGGTGGAGAGACAGGGAGTGACATGCGGCAAAGGTCGTCCGGATCGGGAACCGAACCGGCGACGCCGTCAGGCATCAATGCGTATATGGTATGCGCCTGGACCAGTAGACCAGCGGGCGCCCCCAAATGACCCGATCTTTAACAGTCTTTGAAAAAAGTGGAAAGCTGTTCTTTATTTCACACACACACACACACACACACACACACACACACACACACACACACGCACACGCACACGCACACGCACACACACACCGTATTTCTCCAGGGACCAGCGGGAACGGTTCATTAGCCCTGAAGTGTGTGCCTCTACATTCATAACAAGTGCACTCAGACCAGCGGGGGCCCCTGGCCAGCCCCGGGGTGAGAGGGTTATGGCTTATGAGGTGTCTAAAAGGACCGACCCCTAGCGCTGCAGGGGTTTGGCATTCCGGTATGCTTCAGGGCATGCCTGCAGCACGGCAATGACAACTCACTTTAAGTCCAAGTTGGCGCTAACCATTTACAGGGGTGGGGTGGGAGGGGGGGGGGGGCACATGAACCACTGCAGATGGTGAGGCAAATATGCACAGTCACTTTGCCACGGGAGGGGAAAAACGAATTAAAGTTAGATAACCTCCCTCAGGCATCCAGCGGAGAGGAAAGTCAAGTCAAATGCATTTTACCAGTCGAAGTCAGAGGGCACACATACTTTAATTACACCAGGAACAGGAACATGCTGTGCGCGCGCGCGTGTGTGTGTGTGTGTGTGTGTGTGTGTGTGTGTGTGTGTGTGTGTGTGTGTGTGTGTGTGTGTGTGTGTGTGTGTGTGTGTGTGTGTGTGTGTGTGTGTCTGGTGTTGCGTGCGCGTGTTTATCTCTTTCACAGGTTGTGTGTGTGTATATATTTACACATCTGTGAGAATGGCAGAATTCTCACTTATAAAAAAAGCTGAATTTCCATTACACTCACTCTCACACACACACACGAAACACACAAGTTACAACATCCCTAAATCCTAATTTCAAGTCAAATGCCATTTTTTCCAGACTAGTCAAAATGTGTCTGTTTGTTTGCATGCGTGTCTCTTTGTGATTGTGTAGCAGGTGTGTTATGTGCCCAGACCAATGCTCTCTAATCCTTGATCTCTCTTAACAAAATGTGGTTTTGGTCAGAAAGTAAAAGCTCCAAATCTTTTCATGTCAACGGTAACATGGTGAACATGTCAGTCTACTCCTCTGGGGACGGGATTACAAGGCATTCCTAAAAGAATGCCTTGTAAATCCGCTAGTCCGTTAGTCACTGTTTCACCCTCAACTGTACTGTGACTTGACGAGCGTGGTGATGAGGCCGTCACTTTATACGAAAGCCCTCTTGGAGCTCAGGTGGAACAGCGGTGAAGTACCTGCCCGCCACGGCTGAGCCTGGGGGTTTGAATCTGCCGGGTGTCTACACGAACACAATTGCCCCGGGTTCGTGGGAGGATGATATTTGTCACTGCAAAATATTCCTACAGTCTAGGGGTGGCACCAGGGAGAAGTAGGATGAAGGCGTCCTCCCGGTGGGGGCTCCTCACTGGCAGGTGAGCCAGTAGGATACAACAGCAGTGACAACACACCAATGTGTGTGGCGAGGAATCAATTGGGATAATGGCAAAATTAGGGAGAAAAAGGGCAACATAAATTAAGAAAAAGGACAGCCCTCTTCCCAAGTCAATACATTAGGAACACGCCTGTGTGTGATCCAGGAGGGAGGTTCAGCTGCGGCCTGCCGCCCAAATCCTTATCTCAGACTAATTACATCAAAGCCTTCTTCAACAGGACCACAGGGGAGGATGAGGAAGAGAGGAAATCATTCTTTAAACAAAAAAAGGGCCCTTTCCACAAATCCTCTTATCAGCCTCTGGCAGGCGCACCAGCACTCATGGAGCGTGCACACAGACACACACAGCTGTGCACGTGTTCAAACAGATAATTCATTTGCCAGTGCACGCAGATGCAAACTTACACATTATGTGTGTGCAATAGATACCCTGTGATAGATATTTATCCAAGCGTTTTTTTTTTTGTCCCCTCACCTCCAGTAACCCTGGCATGTCTAATTTGTGCAAATATTCCTCAAATGTTATTACATTTTATCCTACTGTATTTTTCTAAATAGTAGTCTGGTAGCGTTTAATCCGCAAAATCAATTTGAATCATAGATGTCTGATGTCATAGACCACATGAGACTGACACAGTATATGGGCATTCCAAGATATGGGCTTAATATTGATGACATCAGGGATCTCCATATATGGGCATAAAAGGGACAAGGACTGAAACAGAGATCTCCATACAGTATATGGCCATTAATTTATTAGTGAATAAGTTTTCCCTATTGACTTGAATGGGGAAAATTCAAATGGTTAGATGCCGGAATTTATTTAAGCGTGACTCACGTCACGGCAACCACCACACCACGCAATTTCCCAGAATTGCGTCTTTTTAGTTTTCGTTGTTTGTTCTACAACACACCTTTTTCACACTCCTAGAGCATATCCATGGTCACAATGAGATATATTGTACAGTAATAATAATTAATAATAGACACCAACAGCTATTTAAGAAATCCATTCTGTATTTTACGTCAAAGGTCCAATCCCAATGACTCCCTGTGTGGAGGTCTGGAGGAATGGAAAGCGATGTGCACACTGCACAAAGTAACCACATACCTTTAAGAAGGCCTGCACACACATGTTCTTTGTTTGAGCCTGAGGGTGTTAGACAGTTATGACTACACATTTACATGAGAGACTCTGAATGTGACATAGACTGATGGTCTCCCTGTGTAAACGTCTTCCTCTGCACCATTCTACATTGCAGCTTAAAAAGGTCAATTCATAGTATTCGTAATCGTTAAACTGCCTGGTAGCCTACAGCATTATTGACATTACAGGACGTTACCACCCAGAGACAATGAATAGACATGAGACAATCAATCAGACATGGCAAGGACAGTGAGGACTAATTTTATGAACTGGATCCTGATTAAAAGGCTCCATCTCTGAAAGGCGAGCTAGCGGATCATGTTCCTGAGGCAGCGCTGCAAATTAATTTTGCTGGGTGAGGAAATGTGACCAATAAAAGCTGCCTGTTAATGTTAGTGGGATTATGAGATACTTGCAACCAGCCAGGCTGTGATTAGCTCACTGAAAAGGTTATGTGCGTGCGTGGTGCTGAGAGAGAAGGACAGATTGAGAAAGCTTTGCTAGCTTCACAGAATAATAATAATAATATAGGCTCCACTAGGGATGTGCCGAATACAAAATTCTTGGCCGAAACCGAATACCGAATACTGGAAACATTCCGCCGAATACCGAATACCGAATAGCCGAATAATACATGTATATAATTTATTTTGTATAATAAATGTTTGTACCATTGCTGTACCTTTGTTGTAAAGCTACCTGATTATACCTGAACTTAAATAATATTATACCTGTACCTTTGTTGTAAAGCTACCTGATTATACCTGAACTTAAATAATAATCACCATATGGTTCCATAACACATTTATTTCTCACTTTTGAATGCACACATAACAAAATAAAATATTTTCTCTTTGCAATGTTAGCATAAAACAAAGTCAAAATAGTGCAACTATTTCTGTAGTATCCTACAGAGATAAAAGTGCATCAGAACAAGATGCTTAAAACTGCAGAATGATCTAGGCCTACAACAAAATAATATTGTAAACACAAGGGCTGTAACAGCCAGGCCTTCAACAACAAATGCACATACTGTATGTTGCAAAATGATCTAGGGCCCAGGGGTCCTCAAATACAAATCTTGAAGGTCCAGAAATATTTTTTTGAAACAGGTCCGGGTCCGAAAAAAAGGCGAAGGCGAAATAAGGAGGATACATTTATACAGTATGTACTGTATGTATGTATGTTTATTATAATCATTAGAATTGTTTATTTTAATTATTATTATTATTATTTGGAACTTTGGAAATCTCAGTTGGAACTGTTACCCCTGCTACCCGATGCTGGATAAGCGGTTGAAGATGGATGGATGGATGAATGGATAATTATTTATGCATGTAGAGTAGGCTACATTATTTACATTTATTGTGTAGCAATAAAACACTGGCTTATAGTTTAATTATTGGAAACTAAAGAGCATAAATGCAATATTAGGCTTGTCGTTCAGAATGGAAAATAAAGTGGAACTTAGCGTGAGGGGGAGTCGGGGAGAGGATTACTTGACATTCAGTTAGTTGACACACGTAGTCACGTACTGCACAAGACAGACTGTGCTGATTGACTATGTCAAATGACCAGTCAAATCAGGGTCAACGAGTCATAGTTATTAACCTAACACAGCCTAGGATAGCTGGCAATAATATGCGACGACACATCACATTGTTAAAGACGCATGATCACGCATCGCGAGTTTCGCGACCATTTCTCGTCTAATGCAAGCAGTTGGAGCCTTACATCGTGGATATTAATGTGTTGCTGTTGTCCTCTCCATTGAACAGCCAAAGGTAGAAGATCTCTAAGTTATTAATCCAGTGGGAGCAATGGTTTCCAAGAGGTTTTAGCAACTTTTTTTAAGGCAGCGAGCGGCATGAGTGTGTGAAGAGGAGGGGAGGGGGAGAGCAGCATGGAGCAGCATGGAGAGCAGATTGCGTCGTAGGGAAGGAAAACCTTTGATCTACAAGCCCACAGCACGTTGCACCCGCGACGCTTTGTGGGCTTGCAAATTGGCGTAGGGCGGGGTGTGTCTTGTGAGCCTGTGTATGTGTTTGAGCGAATGAGCACATACACACCCACGCACACACACACAAGCACACATCACACACACAGTCAGTCCGATCGTCAGATACAACTGTGAGGAGATTTCTCAGAAATGTGCTGCGGTCCGGACGGAGGTGCTCCGCGGTCCATGTCGCCTATTGAGGACCCCTGTACTAGACCCCTGTCCTTCACACTATTCGGTGCTCAACTATTCGGTTTTAAAAGCTATCCAGCCGAAAACCGAAAATGCATTTTTAGCCATTTTCGGCCGAAAATTTTCGGTGCCGAATATTCGGCCTCATCCCTAGGCTCCACGCCTTGGGGAGTTGTTTGTCACAGTACATTTGCACATACGTGAAATTTGACCACTGCATTTTACCCATCCTATAACGACTAGGAGCAGTGAGCAGCCATATGTGGCGTTCGGGGAGCAATTAGGGGTTAAGGGTCTTGCTCAAGGAAACATCGACCCATAGCTGCCTGACCGGGAATTGTACCTGCAACAACCAGGAGCTCTGGCTCCCCAACCACTCAGCTACGGCCGCCCCCAGAAGCGGTGGTGATTTCAACCGATCAATGTAGCCATCCTAAGAATCCCATGCTCTCACTAAAAAAGGTAACAGCACAAACAGGTATTGTGTGAACAACATCTAAACTTTATATTGAAGTAACAAAGAAATTAAATAAAAAGGTAAATAAAGCTACAAAGTGGCCTAAGGAAAGGCAACTAAAATCGATATAGTTCATCCTCCATGGAGCGAGCTTGCCATCCGAAAAGATCAAGAAGATAATTTAAGTTCAGGGCTGAGGGGTTAGGGGTATGTGTATGTACGGGTTATATTTACGCATGTAGTGTTAGTAGTTAGTAGTCAAGGAATGAATGGAGTCAACCAACATGATCTGGCAGAAGATTGGAATCCGAGTCATAGCCCCCGCCCGTACAACATGAAAAGAATCGCTATCATCACGTCCTCTTGTGGACCGATGACTCTGGCTGTGCTCGCACCATCAATTCACCCGCTCCATATGGCTTCAGCCAGGTGAGCTGGACCCCAGCTAGCCGAGGTCCCTCTCTCTCAGTCCCCGAAGGCAAGGCGACAGCCATATCTCACGCTCCGCCGCTGTTGTGTAAGCACCCGTCATGATGCCATACCATCAATCACATTAACGGTGTTCTGCCTGATCGGAGGGTGAAGAAGGGTTGTAAACTGCGCACCCCACGCCCTGTTCGGCACCAAGCCAAAGTGCCCCGGGGTGGGATGGAAGGGAATATGAGGGTTGTCCCTACACTGAAGGGCATGGTCATCCAGTTGAGGAATATGCTGGCTCGGCAACAGCTCTCCATCACATACACACACATGCACTGGTAGGGCAGACATCAATGGAGACCAGAGGGTGCATGCCAATGAGGAAGTCTGCACCGCAGGCTCACTTTACTCAATTACGCAATAGACCTTCACCGGCGGCACGTGAAGGACGATACATTATAGCTTTCATATAGCCCCCCCCCCACACACACACACACACACACACACACACACTCACACGTGAGTAGGTAATGGATTAGGAGCCCTCCATTGCAGTTATTGGCTTCCCCCCCCCCTCTTCTATTATACAGAGTCAGCAAGTACACAGTGAAATCCTGAGCGTTCATTTAACTCCGTTAACTGTAAAGATGGACCCCAAGGGTGGATTTTTACACTCAAGAGTTAAATAAACATTCAGGATTTTATGTTGATGTTGTGCTATAGCCTTGTGCTGACTCTTTCCTGGAACGCCACAACGACACGCATGAAAGGAAACGAATCGAGGGTGAAGTCAGGGAGCGTGGAAGTTAACAATATTACAAACAAAAATGAATGTCGGCGGCGAGAGATTAATGAGGTTCAAGGCAGAAAACACGTTTATTCGTGAGAGCTCCTGTACCACGCTCAGACACACAAAAAAACTGCATCTACCTGGATCAAACAGCCTTTTTACATTCAGTGTCCTCAAAGTCAAGACCACCGCCATGCTGAGCGTTATGTGCAGTTATGTGTGTGTGCGCGCAGGGGTGTTGCACCAAATTCTGGGCCCTGGGTACAAGGATTCACTGCGGGGCCCCCATGAATGTTCTTCATAGGGGGACGGGGTTTTACCCATTTAGACTGGGAACGCATTATTACGCGTAGTTTTGTGCTTTAAATATTGAAAAATAGCAGATAAACAAGCTCGCAGCGTGGCACCGAGGGCCACGCTGCGAGCTTGCTATTTAAAAAAATCGTGAAAAACCTATGTTTCTATGTCAGTGGTACTCAAACTTTTTCATGTGAAGGACCTCCAAAATTATATGTATTTGGCCCCCCCCATGTCAAAATATTTCGTTCCAGGGACCCCCCAAAAGCAAAATTTTAGTTACAAACTTAAAAAAATATACATATATTCAAAGATTCACGACGACTTTTCAAAAATAGCAAATCTATAAGCTTGTAGCGTGGCACTCGGAGCCGTGCTGTGAGTTTGTATATCTGCTAATTTTCAATAGCTAAAGTATAAAATAATTACCGTGGGCCCTAGTAACTCAGTCCCACTTTTTGTGACGCCACTGTGTGTGTGTGTGTGTGTGGGGGGGGGGGGGGGGACTAGGTCAAGGGCGCCAGTTGCGAGTGGAGGAGGATCAGAGAAGGTTGGAGAAAATTTAACGTGTGTCGTTGACCCCCGCTTAACTCCTCAATCGCCATGTTGATGATGGATGGACACGCGGGTGTCAGGCGGCACGCCTCAGCCATACAAGGGCACAGAGGAAGAGGAGATTTACTGGATGAAGATGGCAACGCAGGGATGGGGGGTTTGGAGGGAAGAGGACATAAAACAAAGTAGAAGCAGTGGGGCGGAGGATGAGAAAGATTATACGTTGACTAAAAGAAAGTAGGGGGAAATAAATGCAGACAGAATTGATATTAAGAGGGGAAGAATAGCAGTGGCGGAAACATCAGAGAGCTGCAGTGTGCTGTGTAATGGAGTAGGGATACGGCTGGCTCAGCAACATCCCGCTCATTATGCCACCTTTCAGGACCATCTCCTCCTCAACGGAGCCTCCGACTCCTCCAGCCTGCTCCTTCTGTTGTCTCTGTCACAAACCACTGATTCAGGCCACAAGCCAAACAACCAGCCCAATGCTGAGAGGAGAGGATGTGTGTAAACAACAGTGCTGTTTGCGAGCACTGAACAGGGTTTACGTAGAGGTAGTCATTTTTTTAATCACAAAATAAATCGCAGTAGCTGCAAAATGCATAATAGTTCTAAGCTATAGACGAATCCACAGATCATTTCCGTGTAGTTGCGGAGCGAAGCGGAGCCAGTGCCCTGACACCGCAGTTATGATTGCCGCTCGGTGGATTCGTCTGACAGGCCATCTGATCCTCACATCGCCTGCCATTTCATGTGGCTGTCACATTTTTATGAGTCAAAAGAACGCCTTCAGCACAAAAACGCAATATCATTGCTCGACAGCTCGATACATGCCAACCAAGGACAAACAGCACCTTCTTACAAAGTGACCTTGAGTGTGAACGTAGCTTTGGACATAATGAGAAAAAGATTTTTGCCTTGCTCAACGCTCTTTCCTCAACCCCCCCCAGCGAGCAACCCATGGGAACCTTTGAGTCCAGCTGAGAGCGCGAATGAGAGGTGAGGAACAAGCCCAGAGCCTTGGGACTGAATGAGAGGTGAGGAACAAGCCCAGAGCCTTGGGACAACCTTGGACCTAATGAAGTTACCCTCCAGTGGCCGAAATAATTACTACAGATTAATTGATTGATTTAATTATGCATGCAAAGCAAAAGATGGGACTTTCACGCCTTGTCAGCCCACCACGGGATTAGTTAGTCTAAAAACTCACGTTTATTAGAATTAGCAGTCTAAGGCCACGATTACATCCCATCTGCTACTGAACCCAAGATGAAACGCGGCACGTGTGTATGTGATTGCACACATATACGCAGCATCTGTGTTTAGCAAGTCTCATTAACCACTTAAGCCCCCATTTCAACAACTCGCCACGTATAGCATCGTAACCCTTAGTTGAGAGCTGAAGCAGGGACCCCAAAACCCATAGATAGATATCATATAGTGTCATATTTTACAGCACAATCATCAGTGTATTTTGGTTTCATGTAAATTTGTGTTTCCAGATATGTAACCACTTGAACTGTCAATACTTAAAGGTGATACACCATGCATTTAAAAAGTATTTATGTCATATTGTTTATGTCCCAAAAACGTTTTTCAAAAGGTTTGAGGCTAAATTACCACTCCTGAATAGAGAGCCGCTCTCATTTTTGAATGGCTCTCAGAGCATTTCAGCTGCAGTACCACCTTTGGCCTGAACTTTTTTTTTTATTTATTTTTTATGATGACGTCACAATCGGCAGATGACGTCACAATCGGCAGCAAATCTGGATAGCCTGTTTTGAGAACCCGTGGGATACTTTTAACCTTCGCCTTCTCAAAACCAGAGAAAGACACAACGGTCAGAAATGGGACTTTGTGAGGATAGAAGGTGCTAGTGGGACCCCAAAAAAAGGTTTTAAAATAGGAAAAGTGAAATTTCATTGTGTATCACCTTTAATAAACTTGACCAATCACGCTGTACTTAGTCTGCTCTTTTTCCCCTCTACACCAAACGTCTTTGCCGAAAATAGCCGATCTACAAGTTCACAACGCCTCGCAGCTGTGAGCTTGTAGATTTGCTAAAGTTCTCAGAATATAGACACTAGGGTTCAAGTGGTTAATATAGAAAAGGAGATAAAAAGGTTCTATCACACAGATTTGGAGGCCCCCCTGTAGTAACTCTGAGGACCGCCTAGGGGTCCCGGGCCCCCTGTTGAAGACCCCTGGTGTATTACGTTAAGGTAACATGTTAAATATCATGGGAGCGTTACGAGCTCTCCTCGCCACAGACTTTGTCGTCTTCCTGTATTGCTTGTACGCCGAGTCAAACTGATTCGCGTAGCGTCACACGCAAAACATCAACACAGGAGGACGTGTATTAATGCCTCTTCACTCTGACTGGGCATAATTGTTCCAATTCCTACAAGAGCGGCAGCGGCACCCACAGAACGGGCACAGAGTGAGCTACTGTATCTGGTTTTGAGGCTATGAAAACACTGGGCCGCTCCAATGTAATTAGACCTGTCAGCCTCAGCCAGCCGCAACCGTTGCACTGCAGCATTGAAAACCTACATTCATACAGTGCTGCATTTTTTTTCAGCCACTGCTGCTGCATCGGTCTGTATTGTACGGTTAACTGTACTGCAGTGGTTCTCAAACATCCAGGGATCCCCCCCCCCCCCCATCTGAAAAGGTTTTGTGTCAGGGACCCCCAGGAGAAAAGATGTATGTTAAAAAAGAAAATGTAAATCATGCAAAAAATATCTCCAAGTTTCAAATGTATGTGGTTTCAAAATGAAAGCCGTGCTTCATCATACAAAAGTGAAAATAGCAGATCTAGTTATCGTTTTTAAAATAATGCCAACAAAAAAAGGTTTTGGACATTCAAGGTTTCCACCCGACAACAATGATATGAATGGATAAAGTGTTTTAAAAAATCAAACCTCGGTTCGAAGTGAAGCGGTGAACTTTTATTCTATGTGTTCTAGAGTTATGAACTCTGTGATCTGTACATTCTTTATATTCTGAATGAATGAATGATTTTATCTGGAGGGCCGAATTGTCATGTGAAGCTTGACCAATCCTCAAAGTATCCAATCATCAGACCGGGACGGACACTACACACATATTCTGGACGTACGGGACAGATAAAACCTGTTCATTCTGGACTGAAATGACCATATATGGACATGGGACACACATTTTGTTTTTGAAAAAACCTATTCATTCTGGACTGATATTCTGGACGTACGGGACAGATAAAACCTGTTAATTCTGGACTGAAATGACCATATATGGACATGAAACACACATTTTGTTTTTGAAAAAACCTGTTTATTCTGGACTGAAATGACCATATATGGACATGAAACACACATTTTGTTTTTGAAAAAACCTGTTTATTCTGGACTGAAATGACCATATATGGACATGGGACACACAAAGCCACTCATTGGAAGCGGCTTTCACCGCTTCAAAAAAGATTGTGATGCTATATTAAACTAATTTAACTGGGGACCCACTGCCCCCCCCCCCCCCCCCCCCCTCGGATCCCCGGACCCGACTTTGAGAACCCACGCTGGTATTACTGTAACGTCCATTGCAACGCCTAGAGCTATTTGGAAACGACTGCCGCAGGTGACGGCTGTATGATAGATGATCTATGCGGCTGCCACTTTCACAAAGAGAAAGAGAGAGAGAGAGAAAAAGAGAGAGAGAGAGAGAGAGAGAGAGAGAGAGAGAGAGAGAGAGAGAGAGAGAGAGAGAGAGAGAGAGAGAGCTCTATACATCCCCCTGTGCACTGGGAATCAATTCGACCATGTGACCTCCCCCCCACCCGGGACAAGAGAAGGCAAAAGACAATGAAATAGGGGGGGAATGACGGCATTGTCATGGCAACGTGCTGATACAGCAGTGTCTTCTTACAAGTCCTAAGCTTACAGTTTTTTTACCCAGAGGGCACGCACGGGGAATGTCGACTGACATTACACCGCATATGTAAGCCCACCCACACTTAGCACGGAAAATCAAACATCGTTATGGCAAAGAGAGAGACAAAAACGGGTGCGTCAGGAAGGCGTTGTGTCGTCTTATGTTATGACGAGTTGTCGAGACAAGTACCTGCACCACCGTGCACAGCTGATCAGAGGGTCTTTCATGTTGGGTCTTGCTGCTCAGTGCTCGACACACAGGTTCGCTTTAGGAACAGTGTTGAAGTGTGTCATTGTCATTATATAAGTGTGACTTCTTACTTAGTTCTGGTGGCTTGTGAGTATTGGATATGGGGAGGGGACATGTTTTTTGTTTTTTTCTTCACATAATGTATCTGGTGGATATTGATCAGAAGGGAATATTAAGAGACTGGGGTCAGTAAGAGGCTGTCAAACTAGGTGGGAGGGGTATGGTAGTGCGTACTGTGGTGGACAACGTACACAACAACAGTTGAATGCTTGATTCTGATCGCCAAATTCAGCTGTGTGTTATTTCTGGATAATGGCCGCTCAGCTCAATAACAGACCGCTCTCTAATCAAAGGCTCAGAGCACCTGGCTTCACGGTTTGAATTTCATGCAGTATCCAACATGACAGCCATGTAAACAAACACAATGTCATTTAAAACTAAACGTTGCACTCAAGAATGTTTTTGAAAACATTTGAGGCGAGAAATAGACGATGCCGTAACCACATTTTTATTTTATTTGATCAACATTTCAACAGGGGTGTTGTGCTAAGGAAATACTTGTTGAAATATGTGTTGTTGTTATTTTGGGAGCGACCCGGCAATTATTCCTTGCATAATTATTAGTGAACGCTTCCAGGTTCTGGAACATGATGAAGCTGAACTCAGATACCCTTAACCAAAATGACCAGACTTTACACAGCATCCAACAGTGGTGTCACAATTTTGAGGTATTTACTTTATTTGAGTATTTCCAATTTCCAATACTTTTACTTCTACTCCACTACTGTACATCCGGGATTCAAATATTGTACTTTTACTCCACTATATTTATTTGAACACTTTAGTTACTAGTAAGACACCTCAGGGCGACAAGCGACCATGTCTTGGTTACCCATACATGGAGACTCCTGTTACCCATATATGGAGATCCATGTACTGTATATGGAGATATGCTGTGAGACACCAAACATGCTTACTCAGTTATTCGTTACGTGAAAATCCTATGGCGTCTATCACATCTGACATCATACATACAATCCCTTTTATGCCCATACATGGAGATCCCTGTCTGAACCAGCCACACAGATATGGGCTGTCTTCCTCCATATATGGGCATTCCCATAGAGTTAGATATGGACTTAATATTGATGACATCTCCATATATGGGCATATATTCTGTTAGAGTGGTTCCCATGACATCACAACATACAATCCTTTTTATGCCCATACATGGAGATCCCTGTCTGAACCAGCCACACCACTGTGATGTCACCTGTTTATGTCCATATGGAGATCCTTGCTCTGAGTATCTGACATCACTGTGATGTCACCTGTGATGTCACAGTGATGTGTCAAGGGAACCACAGTGTCAGCATTCTCTCGAGAGAGTCATGATAGCTTACGCTTCTGACTCCGTCTCTAACGTTTGCTGAACTGGTGATTCTTTTCTCTACAGTGGGCGCGACCCAGTCTGGAGACAGGCAGCGCTTTTGCCCAATCAACCCACACCCACAACGATTATTATGACCATGTTGTGGGGAGGCAGAGGATTGGCGGTGTGGATCAGGGTCTTGCATTTGGAACAGGCTGCTCATTGACCCCCTTAACAGGCAGCGGAGCACAACCGTTCGTTTTGTATTTTTCATTTATCATCTACAAGCACACAGTGCATTGCGCTGTGTTTCGTGATTGCTATTTTCACTAGTTTTGTGCAACAGTCTTGTATGATGAAGCAGGGCTTTACTTTAGGAAAAAACATATACATTTGAAACTTGGAGATACAAGGTTTCTGCCCAACAGTGACGACATGCAGATTGCACAAACTAATTCACAGACGTACAAACTAAGAACACACATGACTCACAGATACTACTGTATGCCCAAAAGGTAATACACTCACAAAACTTGTTTTGTAGACCTCATAAAACGTAAACAGTGGCCCCAGAAAGCTCATTTAGCATCACCTTGTTTGGCACAGGCATTTCCAAATGCAGCACTGCCAATGACTGATCCCAGGCATCAGATCTGTGTGTGTGTGTGTGTGTGTGTGTGTGTGTGTGTGTGTGTGTGTGTGTGTGTGTGTGTGTGTGTGTGTGTGTGTGTGTGTGTGCGAGTGTGTGTGTGTGTGTGTGTGTGTGTGTGTGTGTGTGTGTGTGTGTGTGTGTGTGTGTGTGTGTGTGTGTGTGTGTGTGTGTGTGTGTGTGTGTGTGTGCGAGTCATTATTTGGGGACATGTCACCAGCTCACCTTCACCTCTGATACATGTCACAGACAGACAGATATTCTGTGAGACATTCTGTGAGAAACAGGCCTGCTATACCCATGTGACAGCAATGACTCCACTGAATAAAATTATATAGATTGTACTATGCAGAAAGGCATGTGGTGAAACACTAAACACTAAATACTGCATATGGCATACATAAAGTTAACCACCGCTAAAACCCTATAGTTGACGGGGTCCCCCAGGGCTCTATACTTGGTCTGCAAGTACAAGCTCACCCCACTTCGCAGCACACTGTGAGCTTGTAGATCCGCTATTTCTGCCAAATGCTTGCCCCCAGAATAGGGTTCATGTGGTTAATCAAACACTGAGGATTTTACTGTGTGGGATAAGTACTGTCTTTAATAGCCACGAACCTGCCTGAACAAGTCTGAACCATGTCCTTAGAAGCACAGACAACAACAAAGCGCTTTGTGTCTTGGAAGTCAACACAGTCTGGCTCCATCAGCCTTATACCCCTTTACCTTCTAAAGCCCCTTAAGTAAAGTCGCACCACAAGGCACCCAGAGAACTGATCCTCATGTGAAGTCTACCACTCACCCCTCTCACACACCCACTCCTCCTCAGACCCCCACTCCTCCTCCTCAGCCATCCACCACCCCGTGACCCAGCGAGCCACTCCTTCTATACCCCAGATACAAGTCATGTGATGGTGATCAAGTGGATGATTGATGGCGCCTTCAAACAGGCAAGAGAGACCCAGATCCAATTCAGAGAACATGAGAAATAAATATGGGAATAAAATTGTACATGCTCCACCAAGAGTGATCGTAAATACTGTTGATCTTTGAAGAGAAAAAAGAGAGGGAGAAAAGACCATTACATTCCATCTCAAAGCAAAGATCAAAAACGGTAAGCCATTTATCCTGTTATGTCATTGTACATAAACACCACTTTAATACAAATTGTCATAACAATAAAATGGCGCATATTTTTTAAATATTATATAATATATAAATACTACAAGTTGTTATTTTGAACTATACGAATGCATGACAACGGAAAGCCCAAATCCCTACTGCCCATTTAATTTCAGCCAAGCCCAAGGGAAAAAAACAAACTGTGTATTGCAATGAATGTTTCATTGCCAGCAGCGTTCCATTCCATGCAGGGGGTCCCCAAGCTGAATTCTCTAAATCAAATATTTAGAAAAACCCACAGAAAGGAGAATGGAGGGAGTTTCTCTATATTTAGCAGATCCACAGATGTCTGGAGTTGAGGCCCCCGGTACAGTAGTCTGACACTGTCTCTGCCAGCCCGCGAACAAGTTTTATTCGGTTTGGGGAGAAACAAGTCTGCTCTCACAGAACACTGCATTCACTGAAACAAAGCGTGACAGCAACAAGACAATTTAAAGGGAGTGCGCCGAGGCCTTCCCCCATGGCATTCATAGGCAGTCATACAATACATACAGTACAGGTAGACCTCAAAAAGAAAGAAAAAAATGCCTGGCAAAGCTATTTTGTTTAGCAGCATCATTTTATGAGCTGAATCCATTTTGTTGTCTTGCATACAAATGGAGTTATTGGTCGAAAGCAGTCCCATGGGATTCGATCTTCCCAAATCCTGCGCAGTAATGCCTTTGTGTGCGTCAGTGGGGTCAAAGAGGTCCCATAAAGGGTTTTTTTTCTGCTGATTCCAATGCAAATAGCTAAAGGAACTCAAAAGTGCTACTGCTGATGTCTAAATAGGATCCACTGAGGATGCAAACACAGAAATATAGCTGAATTGAGAGAAACACACACACACGCACACACACGCGCGCACACACAGAAATTCCACTAGAAATGCTGAATGCTGTTGAACTGACAAACAATGATGTCAGTCAGTCCATCACTGGACACTGACTGACATCCAGGTGAAGCCATCCATCAGGGGTAACACATTCAGAAGTGGTGATATTCATCATGCCTACATCTGGGTGCATCTTGAGACCAAGTAAGTGATGAGGGGTGAGTTGTTCTCTAAAAACATTTGTGTAGAGCCCAATATCAGTCTGACCAATATATCTGCCATTTTGTTGACGACATCGGTATCAGCAATTATGCAGCAAATGTGTCTTCCTTTTTCTTTTCTTTTGTAATTTTCTTTTTGGACTTTTAACACCATTATTGATTGCGACCATAGGTCGCAGTTAACTATGAAAACCGGCACATCTTGTTTACGTATCCGCGTATCTCTGTAGGTCACGCCTGACACTGTGGTTCCCCTGACACATCACTATGACATCACAGGTCTATGAGTTTGCTGTGATGTCCCACTCTTAACAGAATGGGTTTGCCGCTCTGACATCATGCTCTGGCTTCACTGTGAAGGCACACTAACATAATCCCTTGGTTGCCCATAAACAGGATTTCGTATGGGAATGCCCATATATGGAGGCCACATCGGCCACATACCACACTAAAATAATCCATTTATGGCCAAGACAGATGGCCGAGGCAGCCCATATCTGTGTTGCTGGTTCTACAGACAGGGATGTCCATGTGTATCATAGACATCATAGGACTTTCACATAACGATAACTGACTGAGTAAGCATGTTTGGGATCTCACAGCATATCTCCATATACAGTACATGGATCTCCATATATGGGTACCAGGGGTGTCCGTATATGGGTAACTGGTCCGATATACATCACTGGCCAGATGGCAAAGAATTGGTAAGTCGCCCTGAGGAGTCTTACTAGTAGTATAGTAGGAAATGGGGAGTGACACGCAGCAAAAGCTTGTCGGGATCAGGACTCGAACCTGTGACGCACTGTTTAATTTATTTGTTTACATAAAAGATATTAGAAAAAAAAAATTGCTTAGAAGTTAAATTTTCATGTTCCAAAATAGAAACTTTAAACAAATCTACGTCTTTCTAATTGATATGTAGCACTTGACTTTTCCACAAAATATCGGTAAAAAGATTGGTAACCTGTGGTTTAGGACTCTACCAAATTGGGATCAGACCCAGAAATCTGGCCATCAGTTGGGCTCTTATGTTGTGTTCTCTACTTTCTCTCATTTTCTTCTGGCTCCATCTCCCTCTGTTCTCTCTCCCATCTTTCCACATGACAAGCTGATCAAAGTGACACAGCGCTTCTTAACTGGCTTAGTGATGGAATGCCATTAAAAAAAAGGCACAGCCAAAGAGAATTGTGTTAATCCCTCTGTACCACTCTCCCTCTCATACTCCGTCTCTCTATTGGCTCCTTCAGTCTTGTCATGAGGGCCAAGACAGAAAGACTTTCAGCCTCTTCATAGACCATAACACTATAATCCATCTATCCTGGTGGAATTAACCCCCAAAACATACCCCTTTATTCTTTAAATATTTCAACTTTATTCTCAAAATAGCCTAGACTGATTCCGAAATTGTGACTTTAAAAAACGATTGTCATTGTTAACAGTAGAAAGGCTTCCAACTTCTGCTTTTGAAAGCTAAACATTCATATTGTACATATAGGCCAATATTACACCATGTACAGTCAATATAGTATGTATGTACAACTAGAAATGTTCTCCATTCATGACGTCATCGCTGAGAAATTCCATCCTGCTACCTGTACAGTCAGTCACCTTTTCTAAACTTCTCCTTGAGTCATTTCCATATAACTATATTTAAAAACAAACTGTTTAACAGACTAGTACAGTAAATATTAGAAGTTGTCCCTTATCTGTTGGACTATCTTTAATGTTGGTGTAAAATAAATTAAATGTCTCCTCTGCCTTAACAGTCTTCTGTGCAATACAGTTCTAATAGCACCATTATGAATCCTGACTATTAATTGAAGCCAAGACCGAATTGCATTCATTGCGTTTTTTCATGAAAATCTTAGCTTTTTGGGGAATGTTTTTTGAAAATGTTTTGAAATAATAATAGTAGGAAACAAAAAATGAAGGGACCCACACAAATGGGTCCTGACTCCTGACCCAGTGTTTGGGAAGCAGTGATCTAATTGCAGTACTTGGTAGCTGTGAAGGATGCCTTTCAGACAGCGAGGTTCACAGGGAGAGTGAAACCCTGGTCAGCGTGTTCTTGCCGTTGTACAGAACATGCTGCTCAAACCTCCATAGAGCCTCTCTGTTTGCCTTGCTCACCCCCGCCCCCCACCCCCACCCACTTTCTGGTCAAATTGAAAAGACATGTGAAAATCTATGAACGAAAAGAAAAGGGGAAAAAAATCATGTTTTTCTGCCACAAGGTCCCTGTAATGAAGGCTCTCACGTCATACAGGCAGTTGACAGGTTGCATTGAATCTGGAAACCCCATACATGGAGATATCTCACTAAGCCTGACCTTACAAGCTCCATATTTGGGCACGGACGACCTACCTACTCCATATAGGGAGACGGCCCATATATGGAGACATCACACAGTATGCAGCTGATGACGGGTTCGGCCCATATAAGGAGACATCTAGCTGATGACATCAGGATGACATCACACAGTACACAGCTGATGACGGGTTCTGATGTCATACTAAACAAGCCCTATATAAAAGACCCACCGAACGGACAGAAGTGACTCTCGACTCTTACTCTAGCTCCATTCAAGCTTATAGCTTACCATCACATCAAACTATCTCAAGACCTTCAGCTAGTTCACCTAGCGCGACCTCACAGCCTTCCGTACAATTCAAGACATCTTGGTGAAGTTCTTACCGGACACCACTGCGGCGGATCCTAATCCAAGAAAACCAGTCCCTAAGCAGCTATGGATGTGGATAGGCCAAACGACACTAAAAGCGGAGCTAGAAAGAAACCTTTTGAAGTCAAGAAGTGGAATGCTGTGGCCAAGTGGGCCTGGGATATTGTTGTGGACAACTGTGCCATCTGCCGCAATCACATCATGGACCTTTGTATAGAGTGCCAGGCCAACCAAGGCTCTGCCACAACTGAGGAGTGCACTGCTGCCTGGGGTGTCTGCAATCACGCTTTCCACTTCCACTGTATTTCTCGCTGGTTGATGACCAGACAGGTGTGCCCTCTAGACAACAGGGAATGGGAGTTTGTGAAGTATGGACACTAACTCAAAAATCTGTGGACGGGCCGCCCGCTGGCATACTGGTCCGGGCGCATAGCACTTAGGCATTGCCACATAGGCATAGATGCCTGGCGGCTTCGCCGGTTTCGATTCCCGATCCAAGCGACCTTTGCCGCATGTCACTCCCTGTCTCTCCCCCCATTTCCTGTCAGTCTACTGTCCTATCAATAAAGGCATTAAAGCAAATATCTAAAACAAATTAAAAAAAAAGAAGAAAAAAAAAGTGGACCACTTCTTGACTTTCTCCATGTCTAGACCCTTATTGTTTTTCCCCTCCAGTTTATGGCCCCCATTCGCCCCCCACATTTGATGTTTTAGAATAGATTTAAAACACTTTTTCTAAGTTTGGTTTGCAACTATGTAAATGTAAAGAAATAAACATCTGATCTACAAAAAAAAGAAAAAAAAAAACAGTCTCTTTGAGTAGTATTTACAAGTAAAGGCATGTTTTCACTACAGTTCCGGAATTTTTCCTGCAAAATAATTAGCATAATCATTTTCAACTTGCCGGGAGTTTTGTTTTTTGGGTGTTTTCACATGAGCAAAAATGCTGGCATCGCCATAAAATACATCGTTTTCACTACTAAACCGTCACGGAATGAAAATCCGTGTTGCCAGACTTTGCGAGAGAAATAAGCAACCAGGTGTACGAAAATAAGCCCCAAAAAGTGATATTATCTAGGCCACAAAAGCAATTTAAAACTATAAGCATCGCCACATCAGCTACTTGACAATTACCGATCTAAAAGATCACAACAAATAAAAAGCAGCCAGAAACGATCAATACATACAAGCAACTTTACGGAAATCAAGACCATAGTCGCTTATAATTAGCAAACATGGCAACCAGTGCTTACCACACCGTCTGCGTCTGGACGCTTGATCGCTTGCTAAAGCAGCAGCGAGTCACGTCTGTTCGTCTCTCCTTTTCTCTCTCACCAATGGATTTAACAAGTTACGCTCTTTGAGTTGGTAGCTTCCAACTTTCATCACAGCATAGGCCAAATGAGCGCATTGTGTCTCACTCAGACAAAAAATAGGCTATAGCACCGTAAAAAAAGTTGGTAAAGATTCCAGCTTTTATCACATTACGAGCGCATCGCGCTCCTGTCTCCAGAGCGGACTTGTATAAAAACCCACACAGCTTAATTACAAATAGGCTATAGAATAATTTTGAACCATGCATTGATCTAGCATTAAGCTTGCATTTCTCGAGTCTGTCTTCTGTGTTTGGCTGGCTTACATAACATTCGAATGCAATATGGATTCTGAAGCTTTCAATCCCAATTACAATGCTTTAACTGTTAATATTGGCTCCTTGCGTGCACCTGCTTGTCCGAAAAAAGTAAAAATCACGGTATGCCGTTTTCACTGTGGGGATATTTCTATTCTGCCGGGACTTTAGGCAAAAATTACTAGGTATTTTCCCGTCACGTTTGGGACACCAAAACTCACGGAAGACAAAATAAGTGGCCGTTTTCACATGGCGTGAATTTCAAAATTGCCGTCATTTTGGAAAAAACTTCCAGAAGTTTGACTCAGTGAAAACGGGGCTTAAGACGCCTCAGGGCAACATGCCAATTCTTGGCAATCTAGCCAGTGATGTATATCGGACCAGTTACCCATATATGGAGAGACCCCTGGTACCCATATATGTCCTGTTAGATATGGGCTTAATGTTGATGACATTAGGGATCTCCATATATGGGCATACAAGGGATTCTGTTAGACTGGTTCCCATGACATCATAACATACAATCCCTTTTATGCCCATACATGGAGATCCCCCATCTGAACCGGCCACACAGATAGGGGCCATGTCTTGGCCATCTGGCCAGTGATGTATATTGATGACATCAGGGATCTTCATATATGGGCATAAAAGGGATTCTGGGGAATACCCATATATGGACTTTTGTGATGATGTCACAGTGATGTGTCAGGGGAACCACAGTGTCAGGCATGACCTTCAGAGATACACGGATACGTGGACAAGATGTGCCAGTTGTCATAGTAAACTTGCGACCTATGGTCGCAATTAGTCCCAAATGACTCATCCACAGTATTTCAAGTGGGCATTATTACATCGACTTTTCAGCTTGGCTGGGGAAGCAATAATTATAACCAACACACAGATGGAAACGTGTGCGTGTGTGTGCGTGTCTTTGTTGTCGACCAAAGGTCGCAGTATACCATGAGAAATGTCATAGCTTGTCCTTCCTTCCGTCCTTCCGTAAAGGAAGTGATGTCATGTGACATCACCTCATCAAAGATCAAACCCTGGATATACATACTGTCACTGTGACATCACAGTTGATGACATATAACCTATGTAAAAGTCCATATATGGGTAGCCCTTTTATGCCCATATATGAAGATCCCTGATGTCACTGATGTATATCACTGGCCAGATGGCAAAGTCATGGCCCATATCTGTGTGGCTGGTACAGATAGGGATCTCCATGTATGGGCATAACATATATTGTATGTATATGGATATAGTATTATTAAAAATAAAATAAAAATATATGGTCACTCCTAGAAACAAAATCCCTGTGATGTCCATATATGGAGATTTTGTGATGTCATCAATCCCAGGCCCTAACTGGCTCAAGAGCCTGCTTTACTCTGATTTACACCCTACCTTCCCCGAAAACGTTAATATTAAGTCCATGATGCCCTGTTATGCTCATATATGGGGATCCCCAGGCATCAAACACAGGCCCTAAGGTCCCGCTTGGCTTTACTAATTTTGAACGCCATCATAGGGTTAATGGAACTCATCAGGGCGCATGCGTGCGCAACGTGCGTGCATACATCGGCTCTGGTGATGGTCCCGCATTATAACGTTAACGTCACGCTGTATAATCCATTGCAAAACATCAGCAATCGGCCTGTGTTGACTTCATCGTCCGCCATTTTACATTGATTCCCTATGGAGCCTGTGTTTGGATGCGTGCGCACGTTACGCAAACCAGGAAACGCGTGAGGTCGGTTTGGCCGCTAATGCCTATGGGTAATGTAGTGTTTTAGCTCATAAGCTTATTTATTATTATTTCACCTGTAATCAAATAAAAAAAGATAAGACAGGTCCAGACGTCTTAAGGGATCTTTTGGCCAATTATAACAATCAAAGTGTTAACATACATTTAATGCCCATATATGGAGATCCCTGTCCCAATGTCATCAATATTAAGGACATATCTGGGAATGCCCATATTTGGTAATGCCCATATATGGGCATGTTTTGACATAACATTGTTGACCATCATGCAGGGGTCTCCATGGGTAACTGGTCCAATATACATCCCTGGCCAGATGGCCAAGAATTGGCACATGTCGCCCTAAGGCGTCTTACTAGTATAGCTAATCTCGGAATCTCAGAAGCTTTTATTATTATTATTTGTATTAATCATTATCATTGCATTTCGATGATTACCAGTCCTGATCAAAGCTGCCTTCTAATGTGCCTGTGTAGAGAGTTCATTGGATCTTAACACATGCCTAGACATATCCTTGTAAATATGCACCCAAATGTACACCAAAAAGGAGTCTAAAACCAGTGGGTCTGTGTGTGTGTGGAGGGGAATAATAGCCCAGTATTTCAGAGGGTGTTAGATAATCTGGTGGCTGGACAAGGGGGCCATGGTGTTGGCTGCTCTCACAGGGGTTGGGGGGCTTCTGGATCATGGGCAAACCCACATTATGCTGGAGAGTGAGTGTGTGTGTGTGTGTGTGTGTGTGTGTGTGTGTGTGTGTGTGCGTGCGTGCGTGCGTGCGTGCGTGCGTGCGTGCGTGCGTGCGTGCGTGAGACGGAGGGAGAGAGAGACAGACACAGAGGAACGGGTAGAGCAGAGTATGTGGTTTCGTACTTAACTTTCTCAGTCACAAGCTTGCACCTGCAGCTTTCAGGCTGTGCCATTGACAGACATGGCACAGCAATCTGTCCCTCCCCCCCCCACCCCCCCACCCCCCCACCCCACGCCTCTTTCACCCAGTGCCAAGCATTAGTTCCATTCAAAAGCACATCCTCCACTACCCAACCCCTGGGCACCTCCACTGCAGGACTTGAAAACCAGCAAACAAAAAAGTAAGTCAGCCTGAAAAGGTCTGCAGAGCCGTTTGGAAGCGTGAAGGAATTCTCTTGAAAGTGTGCATTAACATGTACAGTAAGAGTTACTTGGGATATGCAAATGTGTGTTTTTTATGCGTATTATTCATATGAATGAATGATGGCGAGGGTATCCGGATTCCAGACACATACTGTACAAGACCACCTATGCTATCCTTATGTGACATTAACTATGAACCAATATCTATGGAACAGTGTGTGTGTCCTCAAAGTCCATGTCCATAGCTAGGCTTCTCTGCAGTCTCTACACAGGCACTGATGCTCAAATACCAGTGTTGGCTCGCAGGCAAACCAAGGCTATGGTCTGCAACACAGAATCTCTGCTCTTGCAATCTTTCACACACAAACAGTAGAGCTCTCTCCCAAAGGTTCTCTCACACATGCACAGCCCCAGGCGCAGGGCGTGCACACACATACTGTACAGTGTACACAAACACACACACACACACACCCTCTGAAAGTGCAAGCACACCGTCAGTATTCCGCTACAGCTGTGCTTTCTGCACTTGGGGGCCTTATAAACCATCCACCAGCAATACGGCCCCCAAGACACAGCGAGAGCAGAGGATGAATAGAGAAAAAACAAGGACGAAGGTTTGGACCGAAAACTAATTAAAATCATAAAAAAAAGCTTATTGCAGGTATTTCTGTTGTTTCAACTACTCATCAACTATGTACTTTAGCTGACCAATTTCAAGAAGGAGCAGAGGTTTGCGATTTCTTCATTTCCCTGTGCTGAGCAAACTCTCGGGTTAGCCAACATCTGCTGACGGCGCTCGTCAAAATCCTGGTTGTATGTTCGCCTATTAGCCTATGTTTACATAACATGCCACAAGCTTTACCCCCCCCCCCCCCATTTACACTTGGTTGCGCGCAGTGTTGCACACCAAAAATAGCTAATCTACAAGCTCACAACGTTTCACCGCTGAGCATACAGATTTGCTCATTTCAGTGCACCACACCGAGTGCGAGTTACCAAGCATAAATCAGGCTTTACTGTACATTTTCAGGCATAACCGACCATGGCAGGGACACTATGACACAAACAGATAGGTTTGCACAGCAGAGTCGGCCCCCGGTCTACTCTGCACGCCTTCTGGGGCTTTATCTCTGGTCTCGCTGCATAATTTCCTGTGGGGTGTGTGTGTGTGTGTGTGTGTGTGTGTGTGTGTGTGTGTGTGCATGTGCACACTTGCACTTATGTCTGTGTGTGTGCTGTCAGGGGTGTGAACACCAAATTCTGGGCCCTGGGTACAAGGATTCCCTGCGGGCCCCCCATGTATGTTCTTCATAGTGGGAGGGGGTTTAACACATTTAAACTGGGAAGTGGGAACACATTATTACGCATTATTTTGTGCTTAAAATATTGAAAAATAGCAGATATACAAGCTCGTAGATCTGGAGCTTGTAGATCTGCTATTTTTGAAAAATCGTGAACATTTGTGCAAGTCTTTAATATTTCAAATCTTTCTAAGGTTTAAAAAAAGAAAAGAAAAAAATACACACACACACACACACACACACACACACACACACACACACACACACACACACACACACACACACACACACACACACACACACACACACACACACACACACACACAGTATATATATTAGGGCTGGGATGCGATTACAAATTTTAATCTAATTAATTACAGGCTCTGATTAATTAATCGCAATTAATCACATTTTAATTTCTATGTCAGTGGTGCTCAAACCTTTTCGTGTGAAGGACCCCCAAAAGGATATGTATTTGGCCACGGACCCCCATCTCAAAATATTTCGTTCCAGGGACCCCCAGAAGCAAATTTTTAGTTAAAAAATACATATATTCAAAGATTTGCACACATTTAAAAAAAATAGCAGATCTACAAGCTCGCAGCGCGACACTCGGTGCCGCGCTGTGACCTTGTATATCTGCTATTTTTCAATAGCTAACGTATAAAATAATTAAGAGCCCTCTACCTTGGGCCCTAGTAAAACTCAGTACATTTTAGTTAAAACATACATATATTCAAAGATTTGCACACATTTAAAAAATATAGCAGATCTACAAGCTCGCAGCGCGACACTCGGTGCTGCACTGTGACCTTGTATATCTGCTATTTTTCAATAGCTAACGTATAAAATAATTAAGGGCCCTCCACCTTGGGCCCTAGTAACTCAGTCCCACTCCCCCCCCCTTGTGACGCCCCTGTGTGCTGTGCATGGTGACTAACCCACGGGCTGAGGTGAGAGAGCATCTCTGGAGTCATCCATCTCTTTCAGAGTGGACTGCTGTCCCTCCAGGGAGCTCTGCCCACACGAGGCTAGTCAGAGCACTCACTGCCGCGCCGCGTACAGCCAGCACAGCAGAACAACTACTGAAGGTCACTACTGGTACTGGATAGGGATGGTATGATATGAAAATTTCATATCACGATTATTGTGCCCAAGAAATCACGATTTACGATATCACGATAATCAAAACATCCCCAACTTCCATTATCCTGGGGTGGAACATTTGCCGATCTATAAGCTTGTAGATCGGCGTTCGCGTTTGAGCTTGTAGATGGGCTATTTTTTAGGAAAGAGATTTGGTAGAGAGCAGGCCTGGAATTTCATAATGTCAGGGCAGGAAGGCCATCAAATAAATGAAAGTTTTAATTAATTTGTTGAATCTAAGGGTTAGGGATGATAACCTATTCTGCAGTGAAATAGATAAATGATGGTATTTACAATCTGATCCATGCTCAGCCCAGCAACAATCAAAGTCACTGGATTGGTTTAAAGATGGGGACTCAGGGGAGTTAAGATTTCAGAATCTCAACAAGATTCTGAAACACTGGTGTCTACATGACCAGAAAGAGACACTGGTGTCTACTGTTTACATATTGACCAGAAAGAAACAGAGGAGAAAGTGGTACAGTCAGCTTGGGCATTAAGGCCACTGTGGCCTCAGGTCATGCCATTGGTTTGAGGGGCACAAGGCCAAACTGAGGGGCATCGGCGGCCAAGGCCTTCATGGCCTCCATGAAATTCCTGCCCTGGTAGAGAGTGAAAAAAAGACTGTATCAAAGTACGTACGTATATTCTAAGTACGTTTTACCAATAGAGGGTTTAAATGGCACCGGATATGCAGCCTTGCAAATAAAAGGTGAATAGATCCCAGTGCATGACGGAGGACGATATCACGATAAATTAAAACTCCACGATACGATTATCGTGAGTGTTCTTTATCACGATAAATAATAATATCGCTTATTGTCCCATCCCTGGATGGTGGATATGAACATTTTCATGTCAGGATAGTTTTGGCCCAAATAACTGCAATTAACACTTATGTTGCAATAATTTTTTCTCTTCAATGGTCCGCGATGCCATGGTCTCCATAGACTTCCATGTAATTTATAGTGCGCGGATCGTGCACGCCCATGCCTAGATGATGCACCACGTGTGTGCACACTGTTCACAGCTTTCAAACAAAAAAATCTGCTTGGAAATCCATTCAGGCATTCATGATTTTGCAGCCATTATGTTTTCTTCAGATGTAAACAAACATGGCTGCCATGTTTGAAAGAATGGGTTGATATGGGGGTTAAACATGCAATTTCGCGATCATGCCCAATACATTTCTGGAGGTCCAACATTTTTTTTTTGAAAAAAAAAAAAAAAAAAAAAACGGCCCAAACTCGGGAAACTCGGGGTTGGCACAGGGGTGGTACCAATACAAACTCAGGAAACTCGGGGTTGGCACCAGATGTGTTAACAATATTTTTGTGATAATAAAAAAAAATCTTAAAACGACACAAAAATACTATAATCACTGTCTGGACGCGACATTTTGTAGAGACAAATATTTTATCTCTTATGGCATAATTTTTGAGCATCCCTTTTACAGTAAAACAAGGACTATCTTCAATGACCGGCAGGTAATCACAATGAGAGATTAGTAGTACTTGTTTTTATTATTCGGCTGTAATTAAAGATGCCTCTCTGCATACCGGTATGTTCGCTGTTTGCATGTGCTTTTACTGAAAAACAAAGAGTCAGACTCTCTCCAACGCACTAATCAAGCTGAATATTAAGCTACGCTTGTAGATCTGCTCTTTTCACTAGTTTTGTGCGACAGTCTTGTATGATGAAGCAGGGCTTTACTTTACGAAAAAACGTACAAATTTGAAACTTGGAGATTTCAGTGATGATATATATTCTTGAATTTCTTGGATATTATACTTTGTGTTGCTTGATGAAAGTCTGTTATTTTCTGCTTTTATAGGCTTAAGGTTACACCCGCAAAATACACCCGGGGTATTAATCGACTTGGTGAGCCGAGTTGAACCGATCAGTGTTGGCACTGAGGAGAAGAGTGATACTGTGCAGAGGCCATCTCTGTCCTGCGTTATGTGCTGTTGTGCTTTGTGATACTGTCTGCAGTTGCACTATAAAGACAACTTGTATTATAAAGGCAATGTTTCTGTCATGGACTTTCTACACTACAGGATGCTTGAAGAAGGTCCATGGCTAAAACATTGCCTACTTGCCCTTATAATACGCAAGTTGTCTTTATTGTGCAAGTGCAGACGGTGTGTGGGTCATTCTAATCTATTCTACATGTCTTCTACTTCACCTACACAACTGTCCCTAAGCCAACACGGTGAGAAAAAAGGCTTTACTTCTCCGGTGCTTTGTGATAAGAAAAAGAAAACTTAAGTGCTGACACTGCTGGCAAGAGCAGGTGACTCAGACGACTGTTTCAATCAAGAGATTCATTACCTTTCTTTTAAACGCAGCATTCGGTGGCTTCAATGGCAGACACACTGACGCTGATGGCATCACAGGACACTCCATTGTGATTGTTGTTACAAGATAGCCCTGGAAAATAGCAATTACCTGCCCACACACATCCAGCATAATCATAAGCCATGTCTCATTTGACACTTTGGCATTACATTTTGGCTGAAGTTACATGCATGTATGAGTGATTTGTTATGAAATGAAAATTTCTGTAGTGCCACCATGAGGGCTGGACTGTTCCTGTGAGCAATATTTTCAATTAATGCATTACGACAGATTTCCTCCTTGGAAGAAGAATGGCAAATACAAGAGGGATCAGCAGCATAGCTGTCCGGAGTCTCCGGACCCTAATTAGTACTAACATAGCACCAGAGACTGCAAAGATAACACAGAGAAAGCATAAAGCCATCAGTGCTAAATGGCACTTCAATGGCTCTGTAATTTCTGAATTATTAACCTGTGTAATTTGTTCAACCTCACAAACATAGTTTGTTCAACCTCACAGATGATTTCTAACATCTCGAATTTGATGTAAGCCATCGCCAATTAAAACCACATGAACCCTAGCATCCCTATTCTGGGTGCAAACGTTAGCCGATCTACAAGATCAAAAAGCATGGGCTTGAAGATTGGCCATTTTTGACAATGATTATTTGGTGTACAGGGGGTGGAAGGAGAGAGTCACTCCGGGTCACTCCAGGGAACGGAGTAGATAGGGTTTTGGTTAAGGACCGGCTGCACTGCTCTAAAGTGATTCCTATACGCTGAATTCACAACAGCAGCATCGACCCATGTTCCGAGGTGTGTGCCTGCTACCACGGTGATGAAAGTGGAAGTAGCACATTTTGATTAAGTTTTAAACTAGCAGCTGTAGATCTGAAATGAATCAAGATTGAGCAACTACATGACACATTCATTGCCTAAAATCAATAAGCTGTTTACAAACAAGGTGCAGGAGACAAGCAACGATTGTCTCTACTTCTCCTCCGCGCTGACAGCTGGCTGGGCAGAGCAGCTGACATGAGCTTCTCAGAACACCAGCAGCACCAGAGCTATCCCTGCTCTCTACTTCCAATACTGAGGATAGATTGTTTATGTATGTTGTTTAGTTTGTCTATCCATCTACAACCGCTAGTTTAAAACTTTGACATGCACTACTTCCATACAGCAGTCCGTTTCTGTCCATCTCAAGAGGTTCAGAGTGTGAGCCGAGGGGAGAGTCATTTTTGCAGGTCTTTCAGTCCGAGTGTATCAAAAAAGCAACTGGGTTAAGCACCGTTGGTCCGACCAGTTTAACATTCACCAGGTTAGCATTCACCAGCATCGGCAGGTTAGCATTTCACCTGGTTAGCATTCACCAGCATATGAATGGCCGCTAGTTTTGCTGTTTCCCCAGTGCTGGTGTCAGAAAGAATAATGCTCCATTCACAGGGATGGGTTTTTGCCAAACTTTACACTTGATTTTATTACCTTAATAAACATTGTCATAAATAGTTTATGCTTCGCAAGTTTAAAGTCTTCTCTTTCCATGATATGTGCTTTGTTAAATTATGGTATTTTAAAATTGATGATAAAATTGTGCATGCCATAGGAGGGGTGCGGCTAGCTTGATTGACAAGATCTCAACCAATAGCATTTATTGACCCACCCCCGCTCTATCTCAACCAATAGAATTCTCATGTCATTTTCATTTCAGGAGAGGATGTAGAAAGATGGAGGCATGCACACGCTTGGCAAATGCGTGAATCAAAACAGCGTTACGGTTCCAAGGGCGGAGCGCTTGTTTTCAGTGGAGATGACAGAGGCGTGCCGTCTCAGGCGACCATGAGCCACGTGAGCGTCAGCGAGCGAGTCGCCGCGTCGAGCGTTGTGAAGGTCGCATGAGCCGACTCAGCGCCGTTACCGAGTTATGTGCCGTTATGGACAGAATTGTAAATCTTCGTCCCCCCGACTTTCTGCACCTCCGCCCGGTCCAGGTGAACACAACGGAGTGCTCTCTACCTCCGGTTCAGCCAATCACAAGCTTCCGCGGGCGGGTCTTAACTGGGACCAGAGTGTTTTTATACACGCTTGGCAAATATGCTTCATTTACCGCCTGTAGAGAATAGGGGCGTAACATAGTCCATTCATTTTTATGGGATGCACCCAGATGGGCATTGGGGACCTCACAGACAGAAGAGAATTAGAAATGCTTGATGCTCATCTCTGGCAGCTTGCTTGTAAAAGGATTTATACATTTTAGGCATTAAATATGCCATGTAGTTGCTCATTCTTGATTAATTCCACACCTGCAATTCTACACCTTCTATTTGACTGTTTTGCGATCAATATTTGCAAGTCTTTTTCTCTAGTGTTGAGTGTATATGACTACTGCACGCCTACTTCAGAGCACAGTGTGCTCTGATGGGTTTGTTGTTCAGTCCAAAAGCGTCAAAGGGTGCTTTTAGCTGTCCAGCGACCAGACACTGTGGGAAAAGTGTCGGGCGCTCGTCTCAACAGACCATGCATTGAAACTCGGCGCATTCTCAGAATGTGCCAGACAGTGTGTGAATTTACTGATACAGTGACAAGTTCAACTAACATACCAGGGTTAAGCTACTGTACCAGTGTCACATATTTAATTTTAATGTGAGCAACAGGAGCCAAAGCATCAAAGAGGCTTTGAGAGGCGATGACGAACAGAGGCAGCGAGAACAAAGAAAGAATGTGACCTCTTTTTTCCCCCAGTGCTGAAAACAAAAGGTTTCTCTGCCGGACCGACTTTCACACATGCAAAGGTCTCTTGGCATTTCCTTCAGAGTGCCCCCCCCCCCCATCATCAACACGACACTGTCTTGAGGATCAAGGCCTGGAGCAGTGGTTCCCAAATGTTTTAGCTCGAGACCCAAAAGAGAAATGAGACGTTTGCCCGGGACATCGCGCCGCGTTGTGAGCTTGTATATCAGCTAGTATTTTCACTACTTCTAGTTCTAAGACACTTGTTTTGTAATTTATGGAATTTCTTTGATTTCCTCATGGAATTACTGAGAAAGAATCAGTGAATTTAGTTTTGAATTCATGAGAAGAAAAAAATAATAATAATAATAATTAAAAAACTATGTATGAAACAAAAAACTAAGCGACCCATAAAGAAATCGGTCAGTGACCCTCAAATGACCCAGTGCTTTGGAACCAGTGGCCTTGAGGTTAGCTAATGGTACTAAGGACGCTTGGCGGTCATTGGTCAGTGAGGTTCATGCCACAAAGTATTTGCTCTGCTAAGACCTGTTGTAGTGGGGGGGGGGGGGGGGGGGGGCACCTAGGTCTGTCACAATTATTACATAATCGTCTAATCGTGATTATTTGACATAATCGTGATTATTTTTCATAATTGTTTACATGTTAAAAAATGTTCATATATATATTTTTTAAGTAAAAAATAGTGGAAATAGCCGATCTACAAGCTCACAACGTGTCGCGATGCGACGCGTTGTGAGCTTGTAGATCGGCTATTTCCACTATCAATGTTCTTTTTTAAGTATAAAGTTGTCAAATATGTCAGTAATTTCTTTGTATATTTAGCTTATGTGTCATATCTACCATGTGTAACTTCAAAGCCTAAAAGCCAAACAGAAACGTAATTGTAACAACGACAAAAACACAATTAAATCGTTAATCGCAATTATTTGAGAGAAAATTAATCGTCATGTAAAATGTCATAATCGTGACAGCCCTAGGGGCACCACATGTTCTCACCACTGGCTGGACAATGCAATCCAATTTTTTTGTCTCTGAATCATCAGCACAGCAGCCGTACAGAAAGCACACTATACTGTAAACGCCCACGTATAGGAGAAGCATCGTTAGTTGGGGGGCGGATGGCACGTCTGGACATCAGCTGAAGCATCAGCTGTGGATTACATAGCTGGCAGCCACGCAGTCTGCTGCTCAGAAAGGTCGGCTACTGCTGAGTAACCCTACGAGGCACTGTAGCCAGCAGGCCTACGCCAGGATGGAGAGGGCAGGGATATATTTAACGCATACAACATGGGCAACTGGCGGCCCCCACCTTCACTTAATGCGGCCCGCTGGTTGATATTGGGAGTACTGATATGTTATTGATTTCAGCTGTTACAATTCCAAACATGGAAAAATTACCCGCTTTAATTAGTAGCTTAATGACTAGTATTAAAATGTTATTGTATTTTTTATGTCCAATGTATTTGTATTGTAAGTTCATAAAGTTAACATAAGAACATATAAATGCATTTGAAATTAAAAAATAAAATAAAAGTTACTTTTCAGGATTCCAATTCAGAAATGGCAAAAATAGCAGATCTACAAGCTCAAATTGTGGCCCTCTGGAGTGAGTGTGAACATGTAGTGGCCCTCTCCATCATCAAAGTTGCCCACCCCTGATTTAAAGGAGTACTTCACCCCCAAAATGACTTTTTTTCTATTGATTACTCAGGCCATTGAGACTTGAGTTCAAAAATATTTTTAGTTTTTTTGTCGCATTCCTAAAACAATAATTTGCTTTCAAAAAATGTACCCCCATTGATTCCAGATGGGGACCCACATGCATTTGGGCCCCATCCAGAATCAATGGGGGTAAATGTACTATAATCCATTTTTTGTCTTAGGAATGCGACAAATAAAAAAGAATTATTGAACTCTCAAGTCTCCATGGCATGACTAGTCAATAGAAAGTGATGGCAGTGACGAAGCAGGCTCTATCTGTGCCAGCCTCTGAGAAGGGCAAACACGCACCCTGTCTCCTCCTGAAACGTGATCTGTCAACCTAGAGGGCCAGAGTGCAGTGGGAGGAAGGCAGGATCGCAAGGGACGTGTGTGTCTGTGTGTGTGCGCGTTGTGCGCGCGCACGCACGCACACGTGTGCAGGACAGTTCACAATCGCTTTGACTGTTGCTAGGCTGAACACCGGGCACAGAACACAATGTAACAGAATTGCTTGCGTGAGCAGAGCCAGCAATGCACAAGGTCACGAACGCATAATTGGAAGGTACAACCACGTAACTTCGCAAAACACATCTTTATCTGAACGAGCAATCTACAGGGTAGATACTAGGTAACGCATATGAATTAGACAGTACTTCTGGAAGCAGGAGAGCAGCTGTTCCCTTTCTAAATTTATCAGAGCAGAGCACACATGGTGCAAGTGTCGTGCATGTGTGTGTGTGTGTGTGTGTGTGTGTGTGTGTGTGTGTGTGTGTGTGTGTGTGAGTGCGTGTGTGTGTGTGTGTGTGTGTGTGTGTATGTGCAAACAAGCCGGCCGGTGTTCAAGCAGTCTCTGGGGGTGTGGTTGAACGGCCTCTTTTTTTCCCCTCAGCTGAGCATTCCCTGTCTCCCTCCTCTCCAGTAAATAAACAGTCTCCTACGGCCCCACTGTGTAAAGCCGAGGCTCAGTCAGGCGCCCGTGGTCGTGTTCTAAGAGCCTCTATTAAAACATTAATAATGCAGAAGCACCAATAGCACACAGTGGTGTCCCACTAGCCTCCAGAACCACCTCCACCAGTAAGAGAAACTAAAGACTAGTGAAAACAGCAGGGATTACAGAGCCAACCTTATTCTGCATTTTATGTCTTGGGATTGGTTTAACGCCTGGCCTGTCACCACATAAATGTCGGCTATGGCAGGGGCGAGAGTGGCCGGTAGAGCCGCCGGAGGGGAACCGCAAGGTTCCCAGTTCGTTCCTGGGTTCCCCCAGAGTTAAGGCCCATTCCCACTGGGCCACATAAAAAGATAAAAAAAATATCTGTCACAGATATATTTTTTGAATGGAGACAGATATTTTGTATCTCTTTATCTGGCCCAGTGGAAATGGGCCTTTAGTGTTGAAGTGTCCTTGAGCAAGACTCTGAACCCCTAATTGCATGGCTTCCTCCGCCATCGTCGGTGTATGAATGGCTGTGTGAATGGGTGAATGTAATGCACAATCTAATCTATGTAAAGAGCTTTGGATAAAAGCGCTATATAAATGCACCATTTACTCTGCACTAGTATGGAAACATTATCTATGCAAAAGCATAATAAAAGGTCTATTTGATTATCAAATTGTCAATGCTAGGGTCAAGTGAAAGGAGGCTCTGTAGGCCTGCAAGAATACGTCACGCAGGATGATCCTGTGAGTGAGTGGTGGTCCTCATGGTGGTCATGCACACAGCAATCTAATCAGGACGCCTGGACACACATCCACCCCCCCCAGTTAATAAGAGCTTCTCGGCATCATTAGCTTGCAAATCACAGAGGGCACCAGTGGACAACCTTGCGCCCTACCATGACCTCACTGTTGATGGCTGCCGCTCTCTAAAGCTTCATTCTAATGTCAAGAAACAGGATTATTGATCGTCTAGACTCTAGATCTAGGCATATGTCTGCACCTTTTGATTGTGCGGCGTATAAGGAGAAACACTGTTGGAGACATCACTGCCCTTTCATGAACTCCCTTCCCTTGAGAAGTCAAAATTTGCCACGAGAGATAAGACATGTGGAGAGATTAAAGTCATTCAATGTAAGGTTTTAACAAGTCCAGTTTGTCTTTGGATAAGGACCGTTGCTCGACAGACAAACTAATCATCTAATAAGACTAGGCGGCCTCACACAAGGTAGAGTGGCTTCTAAGAGACGGACACAGACAAACGCCCACCATAGTAACGCCAGGAATGGTATGTAGTAAATCTGTCCAAGGAGCGAGGGAGAGGTGCAGATTTGCATATACTGGCAGTTCTCGAGACTAGCGCTTCCAGCTGCTGGTAAAAAATGCCTTTCAGCTCCCCGGAGGGCTAATACTGCTAAACCACACAACTCTGAAAATACTGAAGAAAAAGAGAGAGAGAGAGAGAGAGAGAGAGAGAGAGAGAGAGAGAGAGCAGAAGTTAGAACATGATTAATTAAAGAAAGGGAGAAAGATGGAGACATGCCCACAAGGAACAATACGGACAGTATTTAATCAATTCCTGAATTTGCAAAGTAAAGGAGGTTTAAACTCACACTCCATCCATACCCCCCATCATTACCAGAATGATGGGAGGCCTTCCCTAGAAACAGGGGGTGTACAGAAGAGGGATTTGCCCCTGCCGTGTACGCATGCATACACACAGACAAGTAGTTAACTACACTCACACATTAGGGGCACCATGGCTATACCTCAGAGTCAACCTCACTGTCCTGCAAAAACAATGACACCTCCATTCTGTGTCAGTGCAAATTGAGATGGGGGTTTACACGCTAATGCAATGGGTAACTATTAAGCACCTCTAGACGTGGCTGGCCTACTGCTCCGCAAAATTAACTTGGTAGAATAATAGTGTTATTTTCCCACATCTATTACTTTTCCACATAGTTTGGGCAAGCATGGAGTACAAGAATTTCACTACCTGCAATGTTGCTACCTGCCGGCTGCTGTATTGTTGCATGTGACAAATAACATTTCCAGCCCGGCCCTACTAGTAAGCATACATTTGACGCCCTACCCTACCCTAAATGTCGGGTCGGGTTCGGATATGGTCGGGTTTGGGAAGAATTTGAGAACTCTATCACAGAGTAAAAGTAATAAAATAATAAAAATATATATTTTCTTTTTTCATTGAGCCCGAGGCCCTACCCGGCCCGACTAATTAGCATACATTTTAGGCCCTACCCTACCCTAAATGTCGGGTCGGGTTCGGGTATGGTCGGGTTCGGGCAGAATTTGAGAACTCTACCGTGTTCCGAGCTTGCAGATCTGATTTTTATAGTTTTGTGCGATGCTGTGAGTGTGATATGATCAAGTCCGGCATTAGTTCATTCGAAAAATTTACACAAAAAGTCAAAATATGGAGATACGTAGGTTTCTGCCCGACAGCAACGTAATAAAATATTAACTAATGCGAAAGTGATTAGCCAGTACAATAGCTGGCTGTAAAGCCGCCACACAAGCATACCGACGGATCTCACTTGTGGAGACCACACACTGTAAAATACTGCAGCAACTCAGACCAAATTTCGTAATTTTGGCAAAATCGTTCATTTTCTTGAGTCGTTCACTATGACGGCTCTGCAGACATTATAGCAGTGACCGAGGTTTTTGGCTATGTTTGTGCAGTGGTTGCTACTACATGATAGATAGTCAAGCAAGTTGCTTGACCATTACGACAGCTACCAACATAAGTACAAGTTGTAAATAAAGAGAAGGTTGTTGTTTGTGTCAACAGAAACTGCTACCTTAACAGGAAATTATACTGCAGCAATTCATAGGGAATCAAAGGCTATCTTCTAGTAGTCTATATGGACACATCGTTTTGTCCCTTTAGAGAATTGGCAACCCATGTTGTCCTCTTCTGCCAAGCACAGGCTGGGTCCAAATCTTCCTGACCTCTTTTTCTTTTTAATAGCGTGGCTGGAGGCCAAGCAGTCTAGAGCAGGATTTATCTGTATGGCTGTATGCGTGTGTGTCCCCTTAAAAGTAAACCAATCACAGCTCATGCCATTATTATGTGCATGATGTCACAAAATAGAAACTGCCTCCAGCAATAAATACATGTGGCACGAACACTCGACACAACCAGGATATGCCCGGTTAAGTTAAGGTGAAACCTCGTGAAGAGTTTAAAATGTAAATCATATTGATAATCTACCGGTATGCATTTTAAAGGGGTTCTAATTTTTCTTCCATGAATCTCTCATTGTTCTTGTGAAGTACTATTGTATTTATTAAAGACTGGTAAATTGTGGTAATTCCATTTGGCTACGGACACATGGAGCAGTGGTTCCCAAACTTTTTTTGGAGCTGTGTGGAACAGAGCTCCCCATAGGCAGCAATGTGTGTCCTCACCGTCAAGTGAGAACTCACCGTCAAGTGAGAACTGACCCGTTGAGTTTGAACAGGATCTGCGCATGCGCGACCGCACGCACGACACACACACACACACACACACACACACACACACACACACACACACACACACACACACACACACACACACACACACACACACACACACACACACACACACACACACACACACACACACACACACACACACACACACACACACACACACACACACACACACACACACAGCTCCACTTCGAACCGAGGTTTAATTTTTTTAAATAATAATTAAAAAACAAAATTAAGGAAACAAAAGAATTAAGGGACCCATAGAAATGTGTCCCCGACCCACAAAGGTTTTTGGGAAACAGTAATCTCTCAAGAACAGACTTCTCTAATGCTGAAGAAACAAAACAGAGGGGGCGCTGTTTTTCCCCTTTCTCTAGCCAGATTGGGGATGAAGCCTGGGTTTCCGAGGCTAGGGAAACAGTGACGTAGAGCATCACAAAACTAGTTGACATGCGGCCGCAAGCAGTCAGTTTGTCACTGTGGGGATGATGTCACTGGACACTGCATTGCAATTTGTGCGGCAGTTCACAAACTGGACACAAAGTAACTTTTTACAGCCCTATACAGTCGTGGAGGATGGAAAGTTTCAGTGAGAAACACAGTCGACATTTCAGCAACATGTAAACAAGTTATTATTTATAACAAATCATTATTATAACTATATGAACAGACATGACTAGGAATCATCAAGTAAACCTTACTCAGGGTTTTCTTGGACAGTATGAACATATAAGACAGCTATAATTTAGGCCACCTTTAGGCCAAAGCTGTTTGACACACCACATAAATCACAACATCCGTGGGAGAAAGTCGCAGTTTCTACACACCAACTTCCCTCCGTGAGCCAACTGAAAATAACCTACAAGGTCATAGGAGCAAGTGGCAAGAGAATGCTCATTAATGCTTTGACAGACACCTAGAGGAACCGATGCTTTGTCTGTCACAACGCAATGACCTTTTACAGGGGTGATGCGTTCCTTATTGAATTTGTTACATGGACGAGGGCAAAGTGCAAGCTGATATTGGAGGTAGAGATTTCTTTCCCCTCCTTGCTTTTCCAGTCTGGCTCGATGGCTATGCTGCATTGGCTCCTTGCGACGCAGGCTGCTTGTGATCAATACTTGTTCTTGAGGGCAGCGGAGCAGGCAGTGTAAGTGGGCTCAATGGCCAATATATGGCCTCCTCCATAGGGCTGTGTAATGTGATGAACGACCAGTGTCACCACCCTGCCTCCCTCATACTGGGCAGCCATTCTCAAAAGAACACATATGGTGGAGAGGGCTCACCATGTACACAATCACCAGCACAAATCCTGTGCAGCCCCACTGAGCGTGATAATGGGTCGTTTTTCTATATGCAGGAAGCCGCCAATCAGCTAGCGTTGTTCCATTTTGGAATCTATTGAATTCTACGTTTCCCGGAATGTAGGACGTGACAAGTTCTGACAACCAACCAACATGATACTTCTCCAAAAGCTTTTGCATGGTTAGATTTAAAACAAAATCTATATACAAAGTGCAAATTCTGTATGAAGCATGATGACCAGAACGTACTGTCTACAACATGTTAACAGCATTTCTTCAAGCAGCAGACTGCCACTGCCATTAAGTCCTAGGCTACAAATCCAGACATGCAGCCAAGCAACACACAAACACAAATCAACACACAGTGTGTGAGCACATACATTGAACCGTTATGAGATCAGATTGAGAGGTGCAACTAGTCCTGCATTAACCAACCAAGAGATACAGATGGGCAGGCCGATTGCCCTTTACATTATGACCATATCCATGAGGTATTCACTGTATCTGCTATGAACTGCCAACTGCTCTGAGCAAAAACCATTAGAAAGATTATCCTGATAGGCCTTGCATACCAGGAAAATGACGGGCTGCCACTGTGAAAACATCCTGGCGGATGCCTAGTGGCTCAACCACTTACAGTAAGAGAGTGCCACATGCTCAATGTGAGTCAGGGACGTGCAGAGAATGTTAGAGAGGCAGGGGTTGAAATTTCTAAAAGGGCCTTTAGGTGGAAATATCGAAAATAGCATACCTCCAAGCTCACAACGCGTCGTAGCGTGACATGTTGTGAGCTTGGAGGTCTGCTATTTTCGATACTTGAAACCACATTAAACTAAGTATAATCAAGTGAATTCTGGAGATGTGGCGTACGGCATGGATTTCTACACCGAGGGCAATTCTTACAACATAAGATGCTGCATTCAAGTTCAGGAGAGTTTGGACGAGGATCTTGAATGCTGCCTTCAGGTATGGCATGGAAAGAGGGCATTTGCATTTCTTTCACCATAGTAAAAACTGCATTCATGGTCTGGAGAGGGCACTTTCTACAGACATATATAAGGGCAGGGGCTCAAGCCCCCTTTGATGTCTATGTGTGCACGTGCCCGTTGTGAGTTGCTAGGTCCCAAGTTCGAATACGTCTCCCTGGGTGTCTCGCATGTCTTCCCTCTCTGCCCTCAGTTTCTAATACACTCTAATCTGTTAAAAGTAAGAAAATGTAACGAGAGCTTAAACAAAACATTTTTAAGGAGGAATAGAGCTCTGATAATAATGTGTGGACTCTGAGCTTTCCTGCACAGGACTGATGCTTTAATGATAACAGTCATACACACTAAAGAGAAAACATGTCCATATAGACGCTCGTATTCACTTACTCACACTGCCCTAGTACCGCACAAGCACAAGCACACGCACGCACACATGCACGCACACGCACACACACACAGCTGGAATCTGGAATCATTAATCACAAGCAACTCAGCTCCCCGTCTCCCCGTCAACTCCTCTTACATGTGCTTCAGAGCCAAGGTTGACTTTGTAGGCTCTGTCTGTATTTACCCAACAAGGGTTGCATACCTACCTAGGGAGATTAAATCAAAGGGACTGGGGAGATGAGGGACAAGATCATCTCTGGTCTGTGCACTGTACATAATACGCATGCTCTCCTGGAACGCAGCTGCAGGACACCCTCAAGCCGGCATCCGTTCTCTAACTCCATCAGCTTGGCCAATAATTGACACTAATTATGTTGGCAACCACTAATTCCATACCCCCAGAGGTCTGTCTCCTCCCAGTCACACATCAAACCTGCATAATTTCATTAGTCTGTAAGTATCGGTAAGGAACAAGAAAGAGTCAAGACCCAAGTCCCAACATGACCAAACTATTACTAGTACTTTTGTATAGTGAGTAATAATCATGCAATGTTAAAATTTTGTCTTCCAGGCCAGTATAAACAATGTTTTACCGTAACTGAAAATCTCTCGCTGAGATGACCTACAATTGCCCTTAATGTATCGTACAGACAGTGTCTGGTAACTGGAGCTGCAGAGAGAGGGCTTACCCAGGTAGAGTGAAGCGTTCTCCTTCTTCACATTGTCATCGAGGTAGGTGGGCCCCAGGGTGTAGATCGGCGTCGACCCCATGCCCACTAGAATCTGGGCACAGATGAACAGCGTCACGTACAGGTTGTGTTCGTTGCCCTCCTGGTCGCGGGGGCACGATGCCACGTCCAGCAGCTCGCGTCCGCTGGCGTTGCTGCTGAGGCAGAGGCCTTCGCGGCCCGCCGACGAGTTCAACTCCTGGATCTGATAGGGCGGGGAGATGAAGTGGGGCAGGGAGAACAGCCCCGCCCCCAAGGCGATGAAGACTCCGCCGACGGCTAGCCAGCGCGGCCTCTGACCCCTGCCCCCAAAGTAGGAGATGAAGACCACCACCAGCAGGCTGCCGATGTCGAAGCAGCTCACCAGCAGGCCCGACTCGGAGCTCCGCAGGCTGTAGCGCTTCTCGATGGTGGTGATGACGCTGCTCAGGTAGCCCGACACCATCAGCGACTGGATGAAGGTCAGGTAGCACATGCAGAACAGGAAGCAGCGGGAGTCCCTCAGGATCGCGCGCACGTACTTCCTGACCGGGATGCGGATGAAGCGGGTGAGAGAGAAGCCGAGCTTCTTGCCCCGGTTGCCCGCCGACCGGTGGCCCTCCACGCGCGTGGAGCTGCTCAGCCCCACCATGCTGGAGGCGGAGGGAGAGAAGTCAGTCCTGGAGCACGGCGACTCCGCCTGGCTGGAGTCCGGCGTCTTGGGCTGCAGCTCGCTGCTCTCGTCCACGGCCACAGAGGCGTGGGCGGTCTTGACCAGCCGAGTGTCGAGGTCCTCGCACTCGTGCCGGCAGGGCCCATTCAGGATGGGCAAGCTCTTGGACTTGTAGCAGTTGCCCGGGTCGACGTACCGGTGGCCCTGGAGGTCGTGGACGTCCAGGGACTCGGACAGGTCACTCCCCGTCTCGTCGTTGTCCGACGACGCCATGGCACAGTGTGTTTGCTGAGCTCCAGGCTATATGTTGACAAGTAAAGTCACTCAGTAGCTGCTACCACATGAGGACACTGCTGGAGTCACTGCAAGGCTTGGCGCTTGGAGCAAAGCTTCTGCCCTGACAGTAGAAATGTTGAGGACTGATCCCCTCTTGCTATGGGCATGTTTTTTCCATACTGCCATTCGCAGCAGGGTTGCTTTAGCACAGAATGCCTCTCGCCAAGCACAACATCTGGGCTAAAGATTTCTGGCGAGCTAACAAATTCTGATAGTCTATCTTGACTTAACAGACAAAAACATTACTCACGTCCATTGGGCATCTAAAAATGATATCTCGGATATGATCTGTAAGAAATAGACTGAAAGGGGTGGGGGGGACTAATTACAAGCCTAGAGCTAGTTGTCAATGATAAACAATGCCTAATTTGTACTGTCCCTCTTGTTCATGTTCAGTGTTGTGACTGTTGTCATGATTTTATGGCTCTTTGTTAGAGGTCTTCATAGCATTTCTGTTCCTTTTTGTCCCAATGGCTATGCAGCAAGCAACCTATAACAGAAACAAGAAAATGACACACAATGTGTCAATTATTATCAACGGATAGTTTATATGCAAAATATAGGCTAAACCCATCTCACACCCGTTGACACTCCGGGGCAGAACAAACCCCCCCCCATTTAGAATAACACACACATAATGACATCTCTACATGAACTAACGAGCAGCGAGATATCTGACACACAATACAAAGCACCGTCTACACAAACAAAACAACCGCATCACTGTCAAACTGAACATTAGAGCAAAAATAATAACGATACAGCCCCTCTTTGTCAAACGAGAAACGATAGAGAACAATGAAAAGACCACGCTCTCTCTCTCTCCACAAACGTTTCAGGCGTGACTTTGTAAAATAATTGAAACACGTATAAAGAAAGACGGGACATTTCTGACAAAAAACACGCTTGCCCGGGCTCTGTTGAAATCTCCGCCGTTATTTCACATAACTTCTAGCGCAGCGGCGAGACAAAACCTCCGGGAGGAACGCTATGTTTTTCTGAAGGCTGTAATACTCACGCAGGACGGAGGGAGGTAGCCTGTTGTTGTCTGTGGAGCGGCCACTCAGTGAATGAGCTGGTGGGATGCGGGTTGATGGTTGGTGGTGGGGGGGCGAAGCCTTTTTTCACGCGAATTACTGGGATTTGTAGTCCTTCCGACCTTCCCCGAATGCTCCCGAGTCTGAGACTCGCGTTCTAACAACGTGTGGTGTGGATTGGAAATAATAATGCTTGCAAACGAATGAGACACATTAACCACTGGCTGGTTCCCAAACATTGTGGCCTGGGTCACGACTTGTGCATACAGTTTTATGGGTCCCTTTATTTTGTGTCAGTGTTTCGTACATCTTGTTTTTAATTATTATTATGTAAAAAAGAAAAAAAAAAAAAAAAACATTACCCCCAAAAAAGCTTTATTTTTTCCTCAATTAAAATACAAATTCAATGACTTTTTCAGTAATTTCATGAAGAAATAAAATAAATCTAAGAAATTCCATCATTTTGAAAACAAATGTTTAAGTAGTGAAAAGTTCTACAAGCTCGTACGGCGAGAAGAAGTGACAAGTTGTGCAAATGTCTAATTTCCCTTTTGGTTCATGACTGTCATGACTCATGAGCAAAAAAGGTTTGGGAACCACACTGCATTAAATGATACAGAAACGTTAAATAACAAGAATCATTTCACCGGGCTGGCGCTGGGACTACAAGTGCCATCATGCTCCTCGTGCTCGCCAGCTTGTTGCGTGAGCTGTGCATACACGACAGCTGGGACCTTTGCTGACCCCACTATACACTAGTGTGATACTGTGATTGACAGTATGTCCATCCATACATGGCTAGAGTAGACAATGGACTCGGTTCTCTGTTCTTCAAAGTCTCTCTCGGCTCTAAAGCTTAAATCTGAACTGTAAAATGTCTCATGATTCAAGTTAAATGTTCTGAAAGTATTACTTTTTTTTTATGTTAGCCTACTTCTGACATATTGAAAGTTCACAACAAGTTCACAAACAAGCCCAACGGCTTTCTTGTGATCTTTATCCTTTAGTTGACCTTGTATCAGTGAACTGTAGGCCTACGGTCACTGTCCTGTAGCTTTTCCTAGGCAAACTTCTAATAAAGTAGCCTATTCAATCAAGCAATCCATCAATCACATCACATGAAAGTGAACCAATTCAAACAAATATTTATGTTGATCCTACAATTAACACAACTTTGAAATGTATGAATAGACTACTGATTCTTCTTGAGGCAGTTATGCATGCAGCAATAATAAATCGTTTTACATTTAGCCTATAATTGTAAATTAACATGTTAAAATGAACAAGTTAGATGAGGCCATGGTTGTACCTCCCCTCAAAGACTGCATGGCTTTCAATTATATGCACAACGATTATGCAATATTCCCCCACTCCCCACACAAATAGCAGAAACTCTTCTGACTCTTCTAGTCTTATAAATATGCCGTAACAAATCAGAAGTGTCCAAGTGGTGGAAGGTATCGAAAAGTACTGAAAATGCCACAATTTCCAAAATTGCTATAAATATTCCTCTACTAATTAATTGGAATAAAATCAAGAAAGCAATAAACACCTTTGCATGTCCCCTATAGTTTTAGTTACATTCAAGTCAACTCAGGTGATGTTTCTGTTTATTTGATTTCTAAAGAGGGTCTGTTGAAATGTCAACAGACACAATTGTTGAAATAATTACGTAATTATGAGGTGATTGAAGAAATGGGTCAACACTGATTTCACCAAGCTTGCTTGTGTATAGCTGCAGCTTGTCCTTGATACAGACTACAGAGATATAATTGGGATAAGGGGGAACTTGAAAAATAAACTGTCAATATTTTATTAATCAGTATGCCTGATGCAGGATGCCTCAGTCAATGGACCAAAACGTCTTGTAATGACATCTGGGAGGGAACCAGTGATGAGGAGGTGGAACAATGGTGAATATCAAATGCAGACTGTGTCTCTGTCTGCCTAATCCCCCTAATTTCACAACTATCTTCAACAGATGATCAGCCAGGGCTGTATTAACCATTGGGCTGGTGGGGCCATTGCCAGGGGCCCTTGGCTCTCAGGGGCCCTTGGGGGAACTGGCCCGCGTGGTCATTGACAATTTACAAAAATTAAATGTATATTTTAATCAAAAATCAAATTTGTGGGCCACTCCTCTGTTGACTACAGGAGCTTTCTTGGTCTACAGATGATCATCATGGCTTAAAATCCTAGCTGGATAGTGCGCATCGGGAGGGAGGAGGGGTTATTGGGGGGGATGGGGGGGCCCTAAAAGATTATCGGCCAGGGGCCCTCGCGGGGGTTAATCCGTCCATGTGATCAGCAATGTTCATGTTTTACATAAAACATTTAAGTTGATGTTCATTAGTGTCAACATTTGTGTTGTTTAGTGCCAATTTATGTTGCCTTGTATAGAAGTATACTTTACATTTTAAAATATTATTTTTAGATGCAAACACGTGGTACCAGGCTACAGGTTAAGTACACCTTGGGAAAAATACTTTCCACTACTTGGATCTCTTAGGACTTTGTATATGTGATAGAGGTGACTTTTATAAACAGTATACATTTGTTCAAACTATTTCTTTCTCACCAAATGCCTGCATGCATAGTGATTGAATGTTAATCCATGACTGGCTAGTGTCAGTAATATTATCTTTAAAAAACATTATGTATATTTCTAATTGAAAACTATCCTGAGAAGATGACGAGGCCATGGATACCTCCCTGCAAAGAGCAGATGCAGATGTAATTTGGTTCTCAGTGGCTGTTGGAGCAATGGATGACTTTCTCCAAGGTCATTATGCCAGGTGGGATGGGTGCTCAATCCCATTCTCCTTCAGTATGCTCTCTGGTCTCTTGGTAGGCTGCTGTAACTGTAAGACAGACCTGACAAGCTCGTCTGACTATTTGAAGGACACCTTCAGGCAAATAATGTCATTTTGTTTCTAAATGAGATCATGTTTTCACCCTGTCCGTATCTGTGCGTTTGTCTGTCTGTGGACGGTTAACCTGATCTCGGACACTACTGGACAGATCAGCATTAAGCTTCGTATGCACACTCCCAGTAGGCATTAAAGAAAACAAACTCCACCCCCTTGAATTTAGCGGCACTATAACAGGCCGCTTCCTGTTTTGGCCCATAACTCTTGAATTATTACACTGGAAGAAAAATGTCAATGGATTCCTTGGGTCATGATGCAACTCACCATAGGCTACGCCCATTTCCGCCTATTAACTATATTTTTCACCACATTGCATGTCCAGAATTCACACAAATCAGAACACATTATCTCTGGAGTCATGTGATGAACATGTATCGTTCAGATTTGTCATATTCCATACTCTGTACGGTAATTGCCTGCAATTGCCTTCACAAAATTGTAGGCAGGGCCTATTTCTAACAAAAATGCCAAACGCGCTTTCACTTCTATTCTGTTCACAGGGAGCGTCACAAACGCGAAAACCTGCACTGGCTGTAAATTAAACTCCTATTTCCCCTGCAGTTTTAACATGTCCTGACAGCTGCACCCCATGACTGACACAGCCCTACAGTAGGTAGTCAACCCAACCTGTCAGAGATCTACACTCAGAGGAGCGCACCTTTCTAGTTAACTACATTACGTGCAAGCTTGGCCAGGCCACCAAGCTCCTTGCTGTCTAGAGTGATGGAAGTGACTCATCAATCAGTTAGAGGGATCAATGAGCGCCATCATGGTTCATCATAGAGCTCTGTGTTATCACCGTGTCCAAGGGTTCTCCATCTGTGTCTAAGGCTCTCAGCACACAGCAAGCTGATCAATAAAAACTGCTGTGAACACACAAAAGTGTGTTTTAAACAGAAAGCAGAGGATGTATCTAGCAGAGTTCATGCTGGGAAATTGTAAAGAAACATAATTGGCCTGGTCAACTGATATATTCAGTGAAAATATCAGTCCATAGTCACATGGCAGCCATTTTACCCTTACATCACACTCCACCACCCCAGAGTATTATATAAGAACAAAATGGCTATCATATGACTATAATCCTCAAAGCATTGATATGGTAAATTATGAAAACCTGTCTCATCTTGCAGTAATTTCTCTGAAACTGGGATCTAAAGCAAGAATTGCTTCGTTCTTGTTTGTGTATGTTTGCCACAGATATAAAAAGCTCGATACCTCATCTGCCACTGCAGTTCATTGGCGTGACTGGTAAAACAGGACTGGCGGAAGTGCGGAACTGTGGAAGGCACTCTGCTCCCTGGCCTGATATCTAAATGTAACGGCAAGCGGGCAAGTCCCAGAAATGACGCGCTGTAATTGGCCAGGCGTCATTTGAATGGCAGCCTTGCGAGGTCCCTCCCCTACGTGAGGCTTTTCCTCCCCTACTAATACAGACTGAATGCCGTTCCCAGCACCTGCCTCCGTGGCTTGCCTTAGTGGATGCGTCTCTATGATTCCAATCCATGGACCCCGGGTTCGCCTGTGGGAAAGAGGGAGTCCCGCATCTGATTGGCCTACCAAGCATCCCATTCTGTGACGCACAAGGAAGCGTCCTTCAGAATTCCAGAAGCTTGCCAGTCCTCTTTTACCAACGCCCCAGAGCTGGAGGAAGCGTCTACCTTTTTATGTCTATGATGTTTGCAGTACCTGCTTGTTTGATAATTGGATGTTGTTCCAATGGCAGTGAGTACTCTGCCCTTCAGTAGAAAGATAGTTGCCAAGTCTGCTTATTATTGACTCTGCCAGGCCGAAAGGTATGACCGACAGAAAGCTATGTCCATCCGTCCGTCCATGGCATGCGTCCATTTTCCACATAGGCCTGTTCTAGCGCCACATTGAGGCCGATTTTTACAAAACATTTTTTTACAGTACCCCCAGCTATTGGTACAGATAGAGATTACCGTATTTTCCGGACTATAAGGCGCACTTAAAAGCCTTTCTCAAAAAACTACAGTGCGCCTTATAGTCCAGTGCACCTTATATATGGATCATTCATTAACATTGACATTCCCTTTAGCACAGCTCCATCTGTTGGATGCATAATGCAACAGTAGCGTCTATTATGTGCGCCTTATAGTCAGGTGCGCCTTATATATGAAAACAGTTTGAAAATAGACCATTCATTGACAGTGCGCCTTATAGTCAGGTGCGCCTTATAGTCCAGAAAATACTGTAGTCATGTATGTGATCTGTTCAATACACATTTCTTCCAAACTTTGCAGCATTGATCGGTTCTGAACAATGAACAAAATGCCTCAAATCATGAACGCAGCGTGCGATTTCCGTGAAATGTTGCACACACATTCCCACTCGGTCGAGGAACACCCCTTTGACCTGTTATAGCGCCACCAGCAGGTTGACTTTTGCTAAACACATTTTTGGAACAAAATGCTTCAAATCATCAATGCAGTGCCCAATTGCTGTGAAAGGCCGAAAAGTGCCACCAGGAGGCCACAATAACCTACCTGACCTGGCAGAGGCCTGTGCAAGGAAGAGCACTGCTTCTAGTTGGGCTTGTTTTTCTGTAAAGTTATTTGTAAACATTGGTAGTTGCGGGTTGCTTTTTTTGGGCATGTTTTTAATGTTGTTTAAACAAGTGGTTCTCAAGCATTTTCAAATCAAAGACCCCCAAATTAATAGTGGCAGGCGTGAAGGTCGGTTGTGGTCACAGCTTTGCTCTTTGGAATGGCAGCTGCTCTCACAGGGAAGGCAAGGGGGAGAACACAACGATGTTTGGGGGGGCATAGTAATGAACTACTTACACCCAAACTTCTACACCCAAATCTCTTCGCCAAAAATAGCTGATCTACAAGCTCACAACGAGTCGCAGCTATTTTCGGCCCAAGTGGTTAATTTCAACCAACGCCAATGTTGGTTTTTAGGCTCTGCAGTAATACATTCGTTTTTTTGGTTGCCTTTTTAATTATTATGTTATGTTCTTTGAATTGTTTTAACATGATTGTTGTTCTCTTTGCAGATTTAAATAAGAATGTGTTCTTAATCTAGCCTTGCCTGGACTGGTTAAATAAAGTTTAAATACAAAAATCAAATACAAATCCACTGATGATAATTTTTTGCGGTCACCTGACAAAGACCCCAGCAGCCCAAAACGTGTGTAGGGTCTCAAATGAGTCTAGATGTTTTTCAACACAGCACCTTTTAACTAGCCTACATTAACTCTCACTATTTTGGGTACAATTTCAAAACCTTAAAAAAATAGAATTGTGGCTGTTATAAGATGAGGTGGATGACTCAACACTAAGCCTAATGTTCTTAAATGTAAATATGGCAGTGGCCCAGTGCAGGATATCGAACTCTGGGAGATATAGTCAATGGTAGAGGAGATGATTTAGTAGCCTAATAGTTCTTCTCTGTAAATCCATTTAAGAAAATGACAGGGTGGTTCAAAGATCAAGGTGAGCCTTTTTCCTGGAAGTTCTATATCACCAAAACAGAAGCAAATACGTTTTCTCCCCTTTTCACTCTCTGCTCTGATGGAAGGTCAGAGTTCTAGGTTAGCAATATATCTCTTGGACTGTATATATAGGCTACATAATTTTTGTAAGAAAGTAAAATGGTATTTGTTACTTGAGTCGTGACCCATAAAAATTGGTCTGTTACCCACAAATGGGTCGCGGCCCACTGTTCTACAGGGCTGGCCTGCTGGTCCAGCCAGAAGGAGTCAAGAAGACAGCATGACGTCCTAGATGGTGACAAGAATAACATTATCCAAAGGTTTATGGTATTCATTCCTTTCCTGGGATGTTAAAGCCTGGCTAGGCTTTAAATCCATTTTCAACACTACCCTAGACGAAGTGGCTCCTTTGCGTAGGGTCAGGGTTAAAGCCCGCTCACAGCCATGGTGGAATTCGGAAATCTGTGAATCAATGAAACTCAGAGACAAAAAATACTCTGAGAAACGCAAATATAATCACAAACTCAAAAAAGGCCCCAATAAACACCTTAAAGTCAAATTAGAAATAGTCAGTTTAGAGGCTAATAAACTGAGAAATCGGACAACCTCCTTAATCCTTTCTGCCAAAAAAAACTACTTGGATGAGAAAGTTGAGGAAAACATCCACAAACCACGAGACCTATGGAAGCTATTTAAAACCCAGCTAGGCTGTGGTGCTAAACTCAGATCCATAGCCAGCAACATATCCATCCAAACTCCCATAACCCTCCTCACGGATAGTCTTGATGTATCAGAAAATCTCAACATCTACTTCACCTCCATGGCCAAAAATCTGGTCAATAAACTGCCCGCTCCATCTGGGCTGTTTGGTGTTAGGCACATCTTGAAATTCTACAGGAACCTTGGGGTATGCAAAGACAACTTTAAACTTGCCACGGTGTCAACTGATGAAGTGTTTAAAAAACTGCGCACCCTACCTCAATTCAAGGCCGCTGGCCATGATAAAATTGCCCCCAAATTTCTCATAGACTCAGCTGCCACCATTGCCCCAATCATTACCCATATTATTAATCTATCTATCAAGCAGGGTTATGTCCCCCAGGACTTCAAATTAGCCAAGGTAACCCCCCTGCACAAAAAAGGCAGTAAACTTGACCCTGGCAACTACAGGCCAATCTCAATCCTTAGTTCCATCTCTAAGGTAATGGAAAAAATTGTCTATGAACAGGTGGCTAAATATCTTGAAGAGAATAAACTGATCTACGAGTTCCAGTCTGGCTTCAGAGAGTCCCATTCCACAGATACATGCCTCATATATTTGAATGATTACATCAAACGTGAAATTCACGATGGCAAATATTGTGGCATGGTCATGCTGGACCTCCAGAAGGCATTTGACACCGTCGATCATTCTATTCTGATCGAAAAACTCAAAGCTATTGGTCTTGATAGCACAGCAGTGAGATGGATGCACTCTTACTTGGTGGGGAGGGAACAGATGGTGGAAGTCAACGGAACCCTGTCCCCCCCCCTCCCAGTAAACTGTGGAGTACCTCAAGGGAGTATACTAGGACCACTGTTGTTCTTAATATACGTAAACGACATGTCATCTGCTTGTGACTGCAATCTGTTTCTGTTCGCGGATGACTCGGCTCTCCTAGTCTCAGGCAGAGACATTTTGCAGGTTGAAAAGGCCCTTAACTGTGAACTTAACAAGATCTGCACCTGGCTCAATGATAACAGACTCTCAATTCACCTAGGCAAAACTGAATGTATCCTCTTTGGATCTAGTCAGAAACTTAGCCTAGTTGAGAACTTCACAATTAAAGTAGGTGACACTGTGATAGAAAGAAAAAACCACATCTGCTACCTGGGTTGCATCCTGGAGGCTAACCTATCCAGTGAAAAAATGACCACCAAGGTAATCAATAAAGTCAATCAACGAATTCGCTTCTTGCAAAGAGTTGCCCCACTGATCAATATTAAATCCCGAAAGACACTAGGAGGTGCTCTTATTGGGCCCCTCATTGATTACGGAGTCCTTGTCTGGTATCGCGACGCCCCAGCTGCCTTAAAGCTAAAGCTCCAAACAGCCCAAAACAAACTAATTAGGGTTGTGCTTGGTCTCCCTCCTCTGACCCACCTTACCGAGCATCACCACGAAAGCGTGGGGTGGCTCAAAGTAGCTGACAGAGTACAGCATCTTGCAATGGGCCTGGTGTACAAGATACACTACACCTCCAAGATTCCCATGTACCTGACAAACTACTTCTTAAAGGTCAAGGATGTTCACGATCATAACACCAGAGGCAGCTCCACTAATCATCATCAGCGTAGATTTAACACTAAACAAGGCGCTAACTCGTTCTCCTGCTATACCATCAACATGTGGAACGCCCTTCCACAAGCCCTAAAGGAGAGCAAATCCCTAGCCTCCTTCAAAATTGGTATGAAAAGTCACCTTCAGACAGCAGCTACCCGTGACTTGTAAATAGACTAAGCCCCCATGCTCCCCCCCCCCTTTTTCTTTGTATCCTGCCTTTTGTATTTGATGTTATGCTTTTGAAACTGATATTATCCTAGATAAAGTACTATGTTCTATCCGTCTGTCTTTCAATGTTATATGAGATACTTAAAGTGTGGTTCCTGTGGAAATAAGCCTCGGCTTTCTAGGATCTCCTTTTAGTTGACCTTGTACCAGTGATTTGTACTGTCATGAAACTGTACTTTTTTCTATTGCAAACTTCTAATAAATTCTTCAATCAATCAATCAATTTCATGGAGTAGCCTACAGGTTTGAGTTTCAGTGGAATTTGCACAGAATTCCATGCGCCGACAGAGAAACAAAACAAGTGTGTTATTGGTACAGGAAAACAAACAGAGAAACTTCCCATGTGAATGAGTGAACCAGTACAATAGGCACTGAACAAGCATGCCGCCTCTACATTCTCCAAATTATAGCTTACAAAGCCTTCCTTCATATTTCCCACCACCATTGCCAACAATGACTGCAATATTGCATTCCACATAAACCAAATAATAAAATCCAGAGCTTCTAATGAGGGCAGTAGTAAAAATTATTACAGTTTGGAGCAGCGGGATATTAAGCCTGCTTATGTTTGCCAATTTTCAGATGACCACTATAATGATTTTGAAGCATTCCCTCCTGTGCTAATGATCATTATTATTTTTGGTCAATAGCAGTAAACGTGTGAATTGTTTGAAACCATACATAACATTCATTCAGTCATTTGGCCTGTAGTTATTATAAATTACATTAGAAATAGAATAGGCCTACATCTGATGATTAGTAGCTGTGCAGTGAAGGCAATTCCAGTCTATGCATGCGGTGGGGAGATAGTGCTTTGCGATGTAGGCCTACTTACCAACATGAACCAGTATCTTTTTTTCAGGGTCTGCAATCGTGGAAAGAAAAACAAATCAACACCGCCCTCTAGTGCACAATCACACACAGTATATATTTTTCTTTCTCGAATAAAGCTGCTTGGCTGCATTTCTAATAGCATCCAGTAGATGGTGCAATATGCTCACAATTGATGGCATGGGCTAGTTTGTTTTGTTTGTAGATCAGCGTGGTACAATAGATTGAATAAGAAGGATACCAGATAGCCAACAAATAGTTGTATTTCTATACTAATGAATGTATAAACTTAAAGTGAAGTTATGTTGTCAGGGTGACAATAGGCTACAATTTAGGATAGATGCATGACCTTTGAGATTTGCACTCTTGCTTTCTTTTCTGAGAAATAAAAGTAAAAATAAGTTGTTATGCTTTTGCTGTTCCATACACTAACAAGCCTTTGTTGTGTACCTGTGTGTGTGTGTGTGTGTGTGTGTGTGTGTGTGTGTGTGTGTGTGTGTGTGTGTGTGTGTGTGTGTGTGTGTGTGTGTGCGCGTGCGTGCGTGCGTGCGTGCGTGTGTGTGTGTGTGTGTAGGGGCGTGCGTCACAAGAGGGGGGGGGGGGGGGGAGTGGGACTGAGTTGCTAGGGCCCAAGGTGGAGGAGCCTTAATTATTTTATACTTTAGCTACTGAAAAAAAGCAGATATACAAGCTCACAGCGCGGCACTCGGCCTGTAGATCTGCTATTTTTGAAAAGTCTTGAAAATGTGTGCAAATTCTGCTTCTGGATGGTCCCTGGAACGAAATATTTTGAAATGGGGGTCCGTGGCCAAATACATAACATTTTGGGGGTCCTTCACATGGAAAGGTTTGAGCACCACTGACATAAAAACATAGTTTTTTCAAAAACCTTAGAAGGATTTGCACAAATGTACGCAATTTTTCAAAAATAGCAGATCTACAAGCTCGCAGCGCTGGACTGTGGGTTTAAATGGGTTTAAATGGGTTAAACCCCTCCCCCTATGAAGAACATTCATGGGGGCCCCACAGTGAATACTTGTACCCAGGGCCCAGAATTTGGTGCGACACCCCTGTGTGTGTGTGTGTGTGTGTGTGTGTGTGTGTGTGTGTGTGTGTGTGTGTGTGTGTGTGTGTGTGTGTGTGTGTGTGTGTGTGTGTGTGTGTGTGTTGGGAGGGGGGAGGGATAACTTGTCAGTAAGGTTACGCTATAAGTGATGGCATCATCATCATCATCATCTTCATCTCCAGCCTGGTGTAAACCTCCCCGTGGCCTTGGGTCCGCCACCAGCTGCCGACTCCCCCTGCCTCATCCCACGCTCTTCCTGTTAACCATACCAACTTTATTGACATTACAGGAATCGCTAATGAAACACTGTCTGGGTCCCAGCTCACCGTGTTTTCCTGTAGAGCTATTAAGGGAAACTGTGCACACGTGTGTGTGTTCATGTATAAAAGGCTGCATAGACACACACACACACACACACACACACACACACATATACACACACATACACACACGCACGCACGCACGCACGCACGCACGCACGCACGCACGCACGCACGCACACACACACACACACACACACACACACACACACACACACACACACACACACACACACACACACACACAGCCTTGAGCGGCCTGTCCATAACTGACCTCAGTGTCACATACGGGAAAATATTGTAGTGTGTGTGTGTGTGTGTGTGTGTGTGTGTGTGTGTGTGTGTGTGTGTGTGTGTGTGTGTGTGTGTGTGTGTGTGTGTGTGTGTGTGTGTGTGTGCGTGCGCGCGCGTGTGTGTGTGCATGCGTGCGTGCATGTGTGTGTGTGTGTTAAGCTTAAGCACGGGTGCTGTTCAGAACCCCCTGACAAAATGTCAAATGTTGGCACACCCAGAAAACTCTTCAAGCATACAAGACGATACAATATGAAAATATGATTACCCTTCACATTTTGTCGTGTCATTCCATTCGGCCCCCGACTTTCCACTTCCTGAAAACTTTCCACACCTGAAAATGACCTGAAGGAAACCGCGTCCCATCCACTGTGGTGCCGCTGACTCATCAGCTAATGGCTTTACAACCGCACTCAAATGTATATGAGGACCCCATGCTTGAACCATACCCCTCCAGTGGAACTGTTACAGGCATTCTGCTTACAGGAAAGGAACCCTCTTCAATTAGCCCTGCTCTCTGCACTCCTTTTGGAAGGGTGAACTTGAATTCTGGACAATGCCTTTGCTTTGTCCTGTTTCTGTACCCAAAGGACTACTCTCCAAAATTAGTTTGAGGCGCAGGTGGTTGGTACTTTTACCACGCCGAGAACACCCAATGCATTACACAGCCAAATCTGGAGTGTTAATTGAACCCTGAGAGCGTAGAAATTTACCCTCACGATTCGAGTCACCCTCAGAATTAAGTGAACACCCCAAATGTTACTGTGTTTGAATATGGTATAAGCAGTTAAGTGTTAGTGTCACTTAAGGTAAGTGTTAAAACGTGCAAGGGCCCCAAAATAAAGACCCTCCACCCCCTACACCCCACAGCCTGTGGATACCCCCTTGCTGTGCGAAGCAATCCAAGCAGATTGGCCTCATGCTTATGCTAACTTACCGAATCTCCCCCACCCCCCAAACGGCTGATGGGTAAAGCTAGGTCACCGTCATCGGTGGCCTTAACATAGCCTACTCCATGACAAAGGACCACTGAATGCTCCTTTCCTAATAAATCATGAGGACATTAACAAATAATGGCTGTGCTAAGAAAAGAGCACAAGAGCCCCCTTCGGAGTGGCGATCTTTAACATTGATAAAACACTGCATTGATTGGCAAACAACAACTACAACTATGGCCTAGAATTCCCTCCCGCCGAGAATGTCACTGGGGAACTTTGGGTTTGTGAAATTAGCATTCCATGCAACATGGTACCTTCACAAATATATAATATTAACTTTAGACAATGACAATATGTGTAATGAGTGAGTGGCGTGAACCATAGTCAACAAATGACAGGGTAAATGGTCACATACTGTAAATGGTGTCAAGAAAACAATTGAGTGTAGAGTGTTACAAAGCAACTAGGATACCAGATAAACATCAAATTAGACAACACTAATGTCTGCATTAAACACATGTCTGTATGAAATGCATGTCTGTATTATTTAAAACACATTATTAAAAACATTAGTCACAATAAAAACAATGACAGTATATTAATGCCCAAATAAGTTGAGTCAATTCATCATTGCACATAAGAAAGTTAATTGCACCTTTTATCAGCTACTATGATTGTACTCTTTAAAAACAAAATGTTAATTAATGCCTCAATCCATCTTAGTCAAAAGGAAAAGAAATAGTGCAATGTGATATGCTCAGAGAAATATAGACAATGATTAACTTTTATCAATATTTCCTTGAAGCTTATTCATCATCGCTATCAGTATAGTTGTATAACAACTGCATAACAATTACTTTCAATGGCACCAAACAGGGGGCACTTAAGATTCATATTTCAGGTGGTGATAAGAATTATTCCTAAATCGATGCATTGCTCCGATTGTTTACCTGAGAATATTATTAACTAAACTATTTGACTGAGTCATATTCAATCATACCGGTATACTGCACATAATAATCCTATCCTATAATGGCAAAAATGAATAAATGAGATATTCCCCTCTCCATGACCAATCAGGAATGATTCAGCATTTTAAAGATAATATCTGCGAATTGAGTGAGGACAGGTAACGATATGCTATAAGGTGGAAAGAACCATTTAACCTTTTCAGAGGCTCTGCAGAGAACCCCAGTTTACTGTAAACACAGGGCCATTTCAAGCTCTCTTCCATACCTCTAAGTCTAAATCATATGGAAATGGCCAATACCTTCAGGGCCAAGCTTCCCCTCACAATGTTAGAGGGGAGACAGCCAAAACATTTTATATTCAGGGCAAACAATTACCCCCATATGAATGGCATAATTACACCAGTGAGGCTTAAGTTACCATGTGAAGTACGGCTGGGAGTTACTGCAGGGCCCTTGGGCTAAGCTAAGGTGATCACCATCGGTTCACAATGCAAAGCAATGCTGCCCTAGCTGTTTACAGGGAAAGAACTGTGTGTGTGTGTGTGTGTGTGTGTGTGTGTGTGTGTGTGTGTGTGTGTGTGTGTGTGTGTGTGTGTGTGTGTGTGTGTGTGTGTGTGTGTGTGTGTGTGAGTGTGTGTGTGTGTGTGTCTAGTGTGATTGCTTGTCTGATTGCAGGTGAGCTGAATGGCGATGTTAATGTGTTAGGTGACTTCCTTTGTGTCCTTTTGTTTTTAAAAGGAAGCATTATAACTCAATAGGGATTAAAGGTTTGTTTAATTCATTGGCTCCTCATTAACAAACCCACAAAAAAAGAGTAATAATAACATTAGCTTATTCCGGACCAAATCATTCACCTTGTTAGATTAAAGGACCAGGTCACCTCTGGGACAACCAGATCTTATTTTATTGTTGAGTGGGATTTATTTTTTGTGTTCAATCTGTGTTTTTAGATATTTTAGTATTTCAGCCGATTTCAGCATGCAACAACTGGTCATATGATGCAAAAATGCATCATATGACCAGTTGTATCATGCTGAAATACTAACATATCTAAAAACACAGATTGAACACAAAAAATAATTCAGGATTGTGTTGATCGTGTCCCACACAACAATAAAATAAGATCTGGTTGTCCCAGAGGTGACCTGGTCCTTTAACACAGAGGTTTTTGCAGTGTTTCAAGGATGCCTGAGAATGTGCCTCCTCGTCCCATGAAGAAGAGGCTCATCTGCTCATCCCACTAATTACCAACTGGCCATACTGTAAATGGGCCACTCCTGGTAATCAGCCTGAGCTGGGAGAATGGATGGTTGGTTGGATGGATGGATAGATGGATGGATGGAAAGATGAATAGATAGATGGAAGGATAGAAAGTTGAATAGATAGATGGAAGGACGGAAAGACGCAGATTTTCCTTTTCTCCTGCATAATGTTTTGTATTTTTTGATGACATGTATTATTGTGATATTTTTATGCTATGATTAATTGAATACAGGACCACAATGTCTCCAGGACTTTTTTTTGTTATCCTTTTAGCCTTAATGCCATGTGCTGTTTACATTCTTGACTAATAAAAGTATTCAATCAATCAAAATAGATAGTATGATAGATAGATACAGTCGATAGATGGATGTATGGATGGATGGAGGAATGGATGGTGGAGGGGATGGGTGCATTTCAATAGGCAGCACCCCTGCAGAGAGAGACCCGATGCTTTGTGCCTTAAAACCCCAATCTAACGCCCTGCCTAATTTCCCAGTCTTTTTTTCCTGATGTCTTTATCCCTCATGCATGCTGCAGCCCAGGATTATCCCAGTGCCAGGATTAGGGTTGGGGTTTTAAAGGATTTTAGTTCTGAATGTAGATGCGAATCTGCTTTCCTAATCGGAATCTTTGGTGAATCCCTTAGTGAAGAAAAATGATTTATCTGTGCCAAAATCTGTACCGTGCTAACAATATTACTTCAGCTTTGTAGAAGATAAATTAATCATTTCAAAAGTAAAACATGTATTGCAGATTCATGACTGGGGGGGAAAGAACCTATAAGGGAGTTTGTTCAGTTTGAAATTGACTGAATATGAATAATACAACTACTCATGCTATCCAACCCCAACCAGGATCCCGTGGTTATGCATGTTTAATTTCTCCTGTTCTGATGGTAATCCCCAAGAAATATGGTTTAGAACAGTCTTTGGCTTCAGTATCCTCTTTTCCATGATTTATGAATCAAAGTACTCCCTTTACGAAACTCCAATATTTTGCTTAGAAAACATTTACCTCAAAACTCCAGTACTGATCAAAATAACACCTATCCAACTGCTTTCTATCCAATAACATTTATAGATCACATACCCTCTGAAGTACCTCGACAAACCCCTAGGGATACAAGTACCCCCATTTTTTACTGCAGGCACTCCTGTACATGCATATCTTTTCCCCCATGTTTGCCATAGCTCTGTGGTGAGTGCAAATAATTTGAAGGTTTAAACAAATCTCTTGTTTTGTTCTCAAAAACCCATGTTGTTCCTCTTTGAGTCATCAACCACGCACGCACGCACGCACGCACGCACGCACGCACACACACACACACACACACACACACACACACACACACACACACACACACACACACACACACTTTACAGTTCCAAGATGCTCAAAACACAGCTGGCAATGGAGCAATGCCTTCTGCCCCCTGATCCACACTTCTGCACACACACCCACAGTGCTGCTGCAGAGGTGTTTGCACTGTAATTACCACTACACTGTCTTTGTCGGGGCCATAATCCAGGGGATCCATTGTTGGCTGCACGTGCCTGGTCCTTCATTAGTACCAGTGTGCCCTCCTCCTCGGCCCAGGACCACCCCCCAAAAGGCTGTCTCCTTTTCACCTCCCTCCCTCCCTCTCACAGGAGAAGTGTGCTGCACCACAAAAGAGCCTGGAGAAGAGGCGTAATTAGCCCTGCAACGGAGAGCCCTCAGCAGCATGGTTCAGGAGGAATGCCCAATGCACAAAGAACTAACTTTTATATGATGCTTTTAAAGCAAACGCTGGAGCCTGCCGCCTCATGCCTGCCTCACCGACCACCATGCAGCAGAAGCACTCTCATCACAGGCCTTTGTGACCAGCGAACAACTCAGTCATCAGTTGGGGAGACGAGGGTTAGTGAGGCAGCGAGGGAAGATGCTATGTGTGGCGAATAAAAGAAAGAAATATAATAGTTAGGCTGTTCCTGTAATAGTAGTCAAATCCCATGTCAGTCATTTGTATGGTTCTGTCAATGATTATAAGGCAAATCAATACAACGAGGGCAATTGGAATCTGGGAGGAGCTGAACAAAATTTCCAGATTTCTTTGGTTCACTGTGGTATGAAGGCATTGTCAGTCTACTCTACAGTATGTGTTGTTAATCATTTTAGGGTCTGATTTTGCACGCACGCACGCACGCACGCACGCACGCACGCACGCACGCACACACACACACACACACACACACACACACACACACACACACACACACACACACACACACACACACACACACACACACACACACACACACACACACGTGCACGCACCCCTTCTCTGCCTTCCCAGTCTTTGCTAACTGAGAGTCAGTACCAACAGGTTTCCAGTCTGAACCGCTGTATATCTGCCCTCCAGGATTCACATCAATGATCGTCAGGCTTAAATAAACCCTCTGTGGTTGTTCTTTATCGATCAGGTGATCCATTCATCAGATCTGCGGAGGACTTGTGCTGTAATTGAGCTGCTCTTTGTGCATGTGTGTGTGTACTGAATTCATGTGTACAATGTTGTGAATGTCTGACGTATGCTGTCGAAGGATTATCAACACCTTTGAGCTAACAGTGCTGCTTTCATTTGTCCATCTCAAAACCAAATGGGAGGCGTGTGCGTGTTCCCCTGCTAATTATGAGTTGTAAAGCCGATTGTGATTGTGGTTGCTGGTTTGAATCCCCAAGGGGCGTGAGTATTCATTCTGTCTACTGCACTGTGTGATTAAAGGGAGGGAGGGTGGGGGCAAAGTTTAGAATGAGACGTTGAGCCAATCAATAGAAAGCAGAAAATATGAGTTCTCCCTCACAACTATGTTATCTGCTGTCCACCAATACCAAAATAGTTCTGGTTCTGTGACATAATCAGTTTCATTTTTGACTGGTATTAAACATGCATTGGTACTGTATATCTTCCTTATTTAGTAGTCAATGTATGGTTTAAATTAATTACATACATAACATATACATCTGAATATGTAACTATAAAACCATAAAAACTGACCCAAAGGGTACATCATTATGTGTGTAGTTTGTCCTCACTGGCATCTCTCTATGTCACTTGCCACGCAAAATTCTCTTCTCAGAGCCTTGCCTCCAGCAGGAGACAGGTTTTAGGTCAACGGTCACAATTAACGACAGTGCTGGTCACTCTGCCTGGGGGCTACCTGCCTGCCGTCATTAGGAATGGTTGTTGTTTTTCCTGAATGGTCTGATGGCCAGGTTTAAATGGTTAACAGACCACAGTGGGAAAGCAGCACCTGAGTGAAAGTGCTACTTGCATTACTCTCTATACTAGTAAGGGATACAGTATATCAGACCAGTATGGGTACCCCTGGTACCCATATATGGAGATCCATGTACTGTATATGGTACATCCCTTTTTATGCCCATACATGGAGATCCCTGTCTGAACCAGCCACACAGATATGGTCTGTCTTCCTCCATATATGGGCATTCCCATATGAAGTCCTGTTAAATATGGGCTTAATATTAATGCCATCAGGGATATCCATATATGGGCATAAAAGGGATTCTGTTAGAGTGGTTCCCTTTACATCACAACATAAATCCCTTTTATGCCCATACTTGGAGATCCCTCTCTGAACCAGTCACACAGATATGGGCCATGTCTTGGCCATCTGGCCAGTGATGTATATCGATGACATCAGGGACCTTCATATATGGGCATAAAAGGGATTCTGGGGAATACTGATATATGGACTTTTACATAGGTGATGTCACCTGTGATGTCACAGTGATGTGTCAGGGGAACCACAGTGTCAGGCGTTATAGACAGACAGATAGAGATACGGAGGTACAAAGGCAACTCAGGTCGAGTTTACTAAGTATAGAAGGTTTAAGTGGTTAAAACATGCCTCCTCCTCGGTACTAGCTGTCATTCGACCTGTCCTTGTGCGTACAAACTAAAGGTTCACCATATAACTCAAACATAGTTACCTGCGTGAATACGAGGAGGACTATATCTCAGCCTCTAAATCAGGCCCTGTGTAGGTCATTAGATTTCCCCCACCTTTCTCCTCCTCTCCAGCGGACAATAGTGATGGGGTTGCGTGCGGAGGAGCATCATCACTCACGGCTCCATCGTAAATCCAGCCAGGCTCGGCCGGGCCGCCATGCAAACCAAATGAGCTCATCTTTCTCCAGCCCCCCCCCCCCCCCCCCCCCCCACACACACACAAACACTCAGTGTTGCCATTGTCTGTGGAATATTGAGGATGATGATACTCGTGATTATCGATGATTTCCATGGTTGTTTCAAACAACCAAGAAAATCATCGATAATCACGACAAACAACTTGTTTGTGTCATTACAGGAGGGACTATTGGTCTTGTGTGTGTTGTGTTGTGTTGTGTTGTGTTGTGTTGTGTTGTGTTGTGTGTGTGTGTGTGTGTGTGTGTGTGTGTGTGTGTGTGTGTGTGTGTGTGTGTGTGTGTGTGTTGTTTCATCCTATTTGAGACGGGATGAATCGGCTGTCGTCAGTGCACTGTTTGGATCACCTGGCTGATTGTATTTCAGCTGCTGTTAACACTGAGATATACAGTACATGCCAAACAGCAAGAGCAATAACTCCAACCGTGTGATTCTTTAGCCACCAAAGAATAGCGTCATACATTCCTCTGAAGCGACAGCAGACTACCTTTCGACTACAAGTACAACTGCGCCTTGAATAGGCTATGTGTCTGGAATCTATGGAATATAGATTAACTAGACCTTACCCGTTCGAATATATGTGCTGCAAAATATGTGCAGAGTGTGGGTTATGGGGAAAGTAACTGTAACTGCATGGTGTGTGCGTGAGAATATGTCGGAGCATCATAATGTAAGGAGCAGCCCATGGAGGAGTGTATATTTATGATGGATACAAATAATTTAACAGCTAAATTAGGTGAATAGAAGTATGAGGATGTATTTGCTCCACATCATTTTTGGAGCGGTGAAAGCGCTCCCAATAGACAGGTATGTCTGTGGCTGGCTATGTGGCTGGCTATGTGGCTATGTGGCTGGCTATGTCCGTAGCCTGGCAATACCTTGATTGGCCACACATGTTAAAGGAGGGGCGCTGTTGTGCAGGCACACACACACACACACACACACACACACACACACACACACACACACACACACACACACACACACACACACACACACACACACACACAGTATAGCTGCTCAGATTCACCGCTCCACTTCGAACCGAGGTTTGATTTTTCTATACCCGTTGGAAGATGAGACACAAATCACCCGTTGCATGCGTGACCCATGCAGAGAGAGAGAGAGAGAGAGAGAGAGAGAGAGAGAGAGAGAGAGAGAGAGAGAGAGAGACTGCAACATTCCTAACTGTGAGAGAGGTGTGTGTGGGCCCGGGGCTACAGATCCCATGGCCTGGAGGAACGGACCGTAACCCTGACAACAGGCTGTAGAGCTGTAGAGTGAAGAAACGCTAATAAATAGCTATCATTTTGGGAAAAATGAAATTCGGGCTCCGTCACCGTGTGTATAATGCTAATGGCCAATGCCATGTTAAATTTGAGATCAGTCGCTGAAGCGAGTGAATAGATAATGCATTTTGTGACCTACTGACTGACTGACTGACCTCTCTCTCTAATTATAGTATGGATAGGTATCCACTGTTTGACTACAAGTAATATATAGAAAAAGCTAAGACATTAAGAATGCTGAAAGAAAGTCAAAAAGTAGTCTACAGCTCGCATAAAAACCTGGAGGGACAGAGAGAAAGAGAAAGAGATGAGCACTGAAGTTCTCTATCTCTGTCCGTGGCCTCCCCTATAGACCCCCGCTCTCCTCTCTCTCTCTTTCTCTTTCTCTCTCTCTCTCTCTCTCCCTTTCCACGCTCCCTCTTCCTTTAATTACTATGTTCATGCTTGGCAGGCGCTGATGACTTGATTAAGCCTGCTGTGTGCAGTTCCAGTCTCTACCCCGCTGATGAATGAGGCTAAAGCTTATTAACTTACTCATTCTGATCAATAAGGCACTGGGCCCGAACATTGCAAGGACAGAGAGAAGCTGCTTTGTGCTGCCCTCTACACCGGGATGCAGGGAGGAAAAGAGCCAACACACACACATGCATGGTTAGTACACATGTAAGCAATTCGTCCACCCTTAGCGAAGGGAAGACCGCACTGGATTACATTCTGACCAAAACAAGACTTTAAATTTTAAAGGTTTTAAAGTTTAAAACCTTCTCCAAGCAGGCTTTCATGTTATTTATTGCTACTTTCGCCAAATCAAGATTTTACTGTAGGCCTACATGAAGATTTTGCTGTACATGAATATACTGTATATAGATTTTTTTTCCCTTTTTTTTTTTTAAACAATATGTTTATTTTTGTTTTTCATTTTTTAGAGACATACAAAACAACATATACAGGACAATAATATGCTACATACAGACGAAACAAGCAAAAAAGAAAATACAACAACATACAGAAAAAAAGAAAAAAAAAACTGACACTAACACGACACATAAGAGTATTAAATAATTATTATACAAAGAGCACATATAGATTTTTGCTACAGTATATGCATGCAATGTGACATCATAACCTTTACCCAGTGCATGGAAAAAAAATAACTTGCAGGTCAGGGAAATACTTCCAAGCCAAGCCAACAAACCCATACATTTCAAACTTTTTGCATTCCTCATACTGTCAAACATATCAAATATCAAATATGGGCTCTTTCACAGCATGCAGTCAGTTTGTCTTTCTAGAGGAGGCAGCGGATGGTGCACGAGTCACATTTAAAACCTATTCCCCTAGAGAGGCCTTTCAGTCCCACCAGGGTCCTCAGAACTGAGTCGCTCATCATTGAAGCTAATGTGACCTCCAGCAGGAGCCGTCGGCATGCAGTATCCTATTCAGCTGTGTTAGGGTGACTTCACATGTGATGTAGTAAAGCCCAGAATATCCCATTATATGCTTTAAGTGAGAAAAGTGCCAATTTTCACTGTCTATTTGAGTGCTCCTGCCAGCCACTCCTAAGCCTAGTGGGTCTACAATGCATCTATTTTTAGATGCTTTTTGGTGGTAAGGGGTGTCAGTATTGATGTATTGCGGTCACTGATACAAGACAGTGCACCCACACTTTAAGAGCTAAAAGGTGTTGTTTGATTCATTTTTCATGTCGAAGAAAACAGATGCTTCCTGCTTTTGGGAAGACACCTACCATATGATATCCCTATTACGCCAGCCCTCTGTTGCCCCAGTGTCTGGAACTATCTCTGATTCAACAGGGGTTAACAGCACTTTGTAATGGAAACCATTAGACATCGGCGGGCTAACCGGGCTAGTCCAGGCTAGCCTAGGCTAATCTACGGGATAGTCTAGTCCACACCAGGCTATAGTTTTAGGCACAGTGTTGCATCTATTGACCTCAGTTTGCCCTTCGCCTGCTGGTGGTGTTTGGACTGTGTGCGTGAGTGTGAGCAGGCAGGTCTTCTGGGAAGAGCCCTTTAAGATGTTGTTGTGGACCATTAACGTGACTGCACTCGGCTCCATTTCAGAGGCATTGATCTGCCGCTGAAGATTGCTAACCTCGCATCACCAGACTTTCCACCTCGGAGGAAAGCCTGGTATTAGTTCTACTAGCCGTGTGATCTGGTTTAGAAAAAGGGGGACATTTTTTTGCTTCCAGCCACCTGATGACTACAACAAACTACAACATGACATCATTTCCGTAATAATAGTTTTTTTCTCGCTAGTGACACTATGAGTTAGAAGAATAAAAGATGAGCATACCAAACAATTATTATACCAAAAGAAACTAAACGATTACACCAATTATAAACATTTTGGAGGTGCACAGGACCGGTGGTTTTGGTTTGGTGGTTACGGCCGCCTGTAGTCCACCTGATGACTACAACACAGCATGCGTTTTTTCCTCTCTTGGGCAGATCAGAAACCCGAAAATGGTATTGATCCTAGGCTAGAAGATTGCAGAGCAGTGGGGCAACAGGAGCGTGGAGCCAAGGGGCAGAGGAACCCGGGCGGGTTCTCCAGTATGACGTAATTAAAGGTAAGCTACTGCTGCGGATTCTAGGGCCTCTTTTACACAATAATTCACTTTTTTGACATATACTTTGACACAAGGCTATCTATCCTAGCCTGGGATCCAAACTGACTTGTTACGTTCGTCTTTTTCTCACTTCACTTCAGTCTGGCCAGGGTCCATTTGACTCATTTGCAAGTTTCTTAGACGTCTAAACTTAGACGTGCAAATCTAGACCTGTGTTAGACCAATTTTAGACGCTGTGCTCATTGGGAGGCATTTTAGGCAAGTCAGGAAGTGACTTGAGTTTTACATTAGACAACACTGGTCCTGCCCACTCCGCAGACCAATCAAAAGCCTCTGCCCCAATTTCAGACATCTTCTAATCTTTGACCACCTGTGATGGAAAAAGTTATACCTTTCGATTCGCAAAAAGATCAGAGTAACCACAAATAAGGCCATCTAATCCAGTGGTTCCCAAACGTTTTCTTCTCGCCGTGTTGCAAGCTTTTTTCACTAATTCGTAATTATTATTTTATAAATGGATTTTTTGGGAATGTATACAAAAAATATATATACATTTCTTTAATATGTATATTAATATATATATATATATATATATATATATATATATATATATATATATATATATATATATATATATTTAAGAAAATTGGATATTTATTGAGGCTGTCCCATAAAAATTGGTCCATGACCATGACCCACAAATGGATCCCGACCCACTTTTGGGAATTCAACCTTTAACACCATTCTAATGAAATAGACAGATGGTCACATGCACAACACAAAAGTAACTAGATAAGTACATTTAGACCTAAATGAAGTTGACCATCTACTTCACTTATTACTTCTCAGAGACTAATTGGCAATAGGCCAACTTTTTCCTAACTTTAACAGTGTAGGCCTACTTTGTATGATTATTCATACAAAATATACTGCTTTGAACAACTTTCATTAGGCTAACCTTATACCCGCAAACAATTAGCTTGATAGGAGTGATAGCCAACGTTTAAAAAGGTATTTGTTTAATCAACAACACACAAGTCTTACCTAGTCAGAAGGCACTTTTTTTTCGAGTCCAAGGCTGGGTTTTGAGCATCTCCAAACCAAAATATCTTTTGTTATTTTACTTTTTCTTTTATGTGCCCTGGTTGCATCAGTGCTTTTTCGTAGTCCCGATTTGACTTTATCTTCTACATTTTTAGGAGATCATCACCAGCTGGCAGCATGGTGCTTTCCCCACACCTGCAGTTAATTGAAGACAAAACTCTTTGATTGGTTGATGAATTGTTCACGTTAACGACAACCCCCGCTGATGTTCCAAAGTGCGCAACAAAGCACATTAGAATGAAAAGGCAGCATTAGGCTGCTGTACACCTGCTTCAATCCCAGTTTATTATTCATGAGTAGAGCTATTGTGGAAGTTGTTCAGCCCAGCAGGATGCCTGGCCCTGGACAAAAATGTAGCCTACTCAAATTTTGTACTCAAGTAAAATGATAAATAGGTTTACTGAAATGTAGAAATACTGTTTAAGTAAAAGTCTGGAATTCAAAATGTATAGGCTACTTGAGTAAAAGTACAAAAGCAGCCTATTGTTATAAAAACTAGACCAGGTCAACCTGGTTGTGCCAGACCCCCTGTCTGTCATCATCATTTATGACATCATGCCTTTTGTAGGCATGTCATCATCATGTCATCATCATATATACCCTTTATATAGAAAACCCGGACCGACAGACATTTGCTTATGTAGGCCCTACCCATTTCATGGGTCTGGCAATCAAACCTTGGTTCGAAGTGAAGCGGTGAACTTTTATTCTATGTGTTCTAGAGCTATGAACTCTGCGATCTATACGTTCTTCCAATTCTGAATGAATGAATGATTTTATCTGGAGGGCCGAATTGTCATGTGAAGCTTGACCAGTCCTCAAAGTATGGTCTCATTGGACATTTTTAATCATCCAATCATCAGACCGGGACAGACTTTACACACATATTCTGGATGTACGGGACAGATAAAACCTGTTCATTCTGGACTGGAATGACCATATATGGACATGAACGGGACACACATGGGATACACACAGGACACACATGTACGGGAGATAAAACCTGTTCATTCTGGACTGGAATGACCATATATGGACATGAACGGGACACACAAAGCCACTCCTTGGAAGCGGCTTTCACCGCTTCAAAAATTACTTAAAGTAGGTCTACCGTCTACCAAAAGTAAAAGTAGGCTACTAATTAAGCAGAATGTCCCATTTCAAGTTTTCAAACGTATAAATAATTTAAAATCCTTTGAAAATAGCAGATCTACAAGTTCACAATGCATCGCATAGCGACCCAATGTGATCTTGTAGGTCGGCTATTTTCAAATGGCCTAAATAGGGCTGAAGTGGTTATGTATGTTTTGTTATATAAAAATCTACAAAGTTGTATTTTATATTAACATGTAGGCTATTTGCTCTAATAGCTGTATAGGCCTATCGCTACTGGATTTGGATAGGGAAGGTTTGGTGCTGTATTTACATGTAGGAACCTGCAGGCATACTAGTATAGCCTCAAATGTGACAGAACCCCTCAAAAGAAAGAGATTCATTCATATATGAGCACACAATGCATGCATAAGTGTTGAGTGTCAAAATTACATTTTATTATCTAGCTAGAAAGCCAGGTTTTAAAACACAAAGTTGGAAACTGTAACATTGAGAGAGATTGAGAGATAGGAACAAAGAGAAGAAACTAGGTTTATTTATGTATTGTTTATTTTTCAATTGGAGTCTAGACACTCAACATTCCCCACTATTGACGCAAAATATAGAATGCACTGTGAAGGGGAGAGAAAACGGATGCCTAGCTCTGCAGTTTTCACTGATTAATGTCCATTATGAGGGAGCTGGACTGCCTCTTACTGGCATCTAGACTCACGGCCATCTTTCTGTAACTTCTATTACCTCCATCAATAAGCACTACCAATAATGTAGTCTCCGATGTATAGTTTCTATTATGTCAGGATTCATGTCTTTTTCTTGTATTGAATATTTAATGGAGTCCATTGGAAAAGTTGACCAAAATGCCAAGAATATTAGTTTACCAGCACTGCAAAAAATAGTGATGGAAAGGGGGGCACATGGCAATACGGTAATTGATAACACATTGATGAGAGAAAAGCAATAACGATTGTTGCCATCCTTAATTAATAGATCTAGTGTTGCCAGATGAATCAATGGCTGTCAGAAGGTTGTCTGTGGCCAAGATGAATCTCATGTGTTGGAGATTGTTAAAAAGCATAAACAGATCAATGGGGTTCCACTTTATAGGCCTGGATATGCCCTGGATATCCTTTCTTGCTGGTGTTTGAGTGTGTGGGGCCGATGGTTCAAATGGTAACTAGAGCTGTAACACAAAGCCGTTTAGCATATGGCATTTTTTACCATGTAGAGGTAAACACAGTGGGGAGGCCTGGCGAACAGTAAAACACACTGCTAGAGTCCGATCTCCCCATGGACTCACATAAGATGGACACCCGTGTGTGCGTGTACACACACACACACGCACACACACACACACACACACACACGCGCGCGCGCGCACACACACACACACACACACACACACACACACACACACACACACACACACACACACACACACACACACACACACACACCCGCACACGCACGCACACACACACACACACACACACACACACACACACACACACACACACACACACACACACAAGCAGGGGATGCAGTGTCCAGTCCCAATGACAAGGCGAGGTCATTCTGCTTGTTTGTACACCAAATGGATGTTCTTTCCTTTTCTCTTTTTTAGTCTGTTTTCTTTTTGGCATCTTTGTTGTGTTCTGTAGATCCTTTATCAGTCTTTATATCTCCATCTTCTTTCTATCTATATGTTCAGCCTTTCTGGTCCCTATACCTCTCCTCTTTCCTTTTCGGCCCCCACAAAAACTAAACCATAGTTTTGTGGGGCCGTTCTTAGCCCAAGGGATGTTTTTTGTGCAAAACACATGCTTGCAATGGATTCAGAATCATGAAAAACCCCTAGTTTGACCCCTCATATTATATGCTACTTAAAGCAGATTCATTTTTTGCATTTTTCCCCTGTATAGTTAAGTTTATGGGACACCGACTTTAGCAGCTGATATAACACCAATTTAGCTGTGTCTCAGAAAGGGTTATCATACCAAAATATAATCTACAGATATAGACCTTTTCAAAAATGCATAGTAACCTTTGCCACCTTTTGGAGAGCGACATCTCTTATAGCCCATGGACTATGCAGGTCACAGTGCATTTAAATCTGTCACAACACCAAAGGATGTTGATATCAGCTGTCAAACCTTAAACCCCTAATGGGACTTTTTAAAGTGAAAACCTTAACAGATCAATGCACCCCTTTAGACTCCGGTTACACAGGCCGTCAATGACCACACGTGAAGGAGAGGAGAGTGGAGGGAAGAACACAGCAAGTTACTCACGCAAGCACCATCCTTGAGATTAACACATCCAGAGAAAGAGCAGCCCTCAAGGGGTCGTAACCATACCGGCTTGTGATGGTCATACTGTATTTGTCAAACAAAAATGTTGCCAATTTAGTCTATACCACATTTTCTTCTACACATTTTTTAAACAATAGCATTTCTATGTTAATGAAATCAGTTTTGTATCTATTCAGTAGAAAACCAGGAGACTCTTAAGTCAGCCATTGTACACTGACTGTATACAGGCGTCAAAATGCAGCATGGTCCAAGTCTATAATGTGTTTGGTATTTCAATAATTGGAGTATGACTGTACTCTTATGAGTACGGTCAGTGCTTTCATTGCACATTACATGAACAAACAAAAGAGGATTACCAGTAAGACGTCCTAAGGGCGAGAAGCGACCTTGAAACAACAGAGACTGACAAAATATGTCCATTTATGGGCATTCCCAGATATGGGCTTAATATTGATCAGGGATCTCCATATATGGGCATAAAAGGGACAAGGACGGAATTCATTTGCAAGTGTGACTCACATCACGACATCCACACTGGTTATCATGAGACTGACACAATATATGGGTATTCCCAGATATGGGCTTAATATTGATGACATCAGGGATCTTGGCCATATATGGAGTGTGACATGAGGCGTCACGCCCGCACGCACATGATCTGCAGGTTTTCATACTAAATGTGACCTACGGTCCGAATCATTTAAAGAAAAAGGTTTTCCAAATAGCTTTGTTTGTTTCCACAAACATGGACATGTCTTGCTCTGACACATTTGTCTGTATACGGACACAGATTACCCCTGGACTCCAGGGCTATAATCACTTTGAGTGCTGCAGCCACCTTTTGTCCAGTCAGGAAACTTGCTGGGGTAAAAAACTAAAGGCTTCTTCTCTCCCAAACAAACTGCTGAAAGGGCGTAAAAGGGCAGCGGTGGCAGGGTGTTAAGAAGTTAGATGCCGGGAAGCGGAGGCGGAGGTGATGCTAGGCTAGAGACAGGCCATAAAGCCACTGTTAGGGTACATTAGGTGGAGGAGAGGGTCATAAGACTTCATGAATGTTTCAGCAGGACAGACCGGGCGGGAGGGAAGGGGGGGTGGGGGCACTTGTCTTGGCTCCTCAATTGGCTCCTCAGTAAAAAACCCATCACGTCTCTGTGGGGGGAGAGTGTTGTGGCTCCAGGGTCAGGACACTCTGCTTCCCTATGGAACAGCATGCACATCGTCGCTGTCTGCCAGAAACCTTGTATCTCCGTTTTTCTACTTTTTATGTTTTCCCCTACCAAGTCAGTGAGTTACTTTTGTCGTACAACTAAACAGTGTCACAAAAAGTAGTGAAAACAGCCGATCTAAAATAGCCTGGCATGGCCAGGCTAATATCGCTGCGTTGATATGAGTCTGGAATCTCTGTGTGGAACCTGCATATCCAAGGGGCGGATTAAAAAAATGCCTCTGGTGATAAAGCCATCCCATTTTTGCATACCGGCCAGCGGGCCCTGTTTGCCATTGGTCCCTCACAACTTTGGAGGGAGTGAAATTGCGGTGCCAGTGTCAGATTTGTTTGATTTCCAGTCTAGATAAAAGCTCACAAAAGGTTGCATCACTACTTTAGCTTTTTCTTAGTAAAGTAAGTTGAAGTAAAAGTGAAAGTGGTTAAGTTATTTCATTTAAGTTTCAGTTTTCATGTAGGTGACAGGCTTGATCATGATCAAGTGGGGGCAGGCCATGGTACGCGTAAGGCCCGCCCCCACTCTGCGATGATTGGAGGAAGGCCCCACTCTATCATGATTGGAGGAAAACCTGTCTCCTCAACCAAAACTGAAACTGCTTTTTTTCTCCTCACAGGGGATATGGGCCAAACACTCTATAATAACTAGCACTATCAGAACATAGACCCATTTTGTTATTATTTAAATTAAATGAAATCACTTACCCTACCTTTAAAGTGTCTGTGGGTTTATAAATATTGAACCAAAATATTAACAAGAACCTGTGACTAAAAAAGAATAACTCCATTGGAACACAGATTCTTCTTTTCCCGTTTCCTGTAAAGGAACCATTTTGGACATACAAGGTTTCCGCCCAGCAGTGACGACATGCAAATGCATGCGCACAGACCTGCACATGCCTTAGTGGCCAGAAAATCACTGCACTTTAGACATACCTACACTGTTACATGCATGCATGCAAAATGATCTCGCATACATACGCACACATTGAGATATCTCACACACACGCACACGCACACACTTTACTGTGGTAGAGCACTCAGTGCCTTGCCTCTTCCTCCGCAGGCTTCATCTTCATCACTGTCAACACACTCATCAGCCTCCGCTTGAATCATTGCCTCTCTGACTTGGCGTAGCAGGTTTAGGGCCTTTGCATCTTGCATCCACTAACGCCTGGCGCCGCGACTAAGCGTCAGGTGCTTAAACAGTCACTCCGGCAGTGCCGGTGTAGCCGTACACCGGCACTGCGCATCAACACATCGGGGTCTTCGAGGGTCTTCTACTCCCCTTTGACCTCTCAGACCTTTGGGAGCTGCCTGGGGTCACGGCCAATTGTTCAGTGGACAATAGACAAGGGTTTGGTTTGATACTGCCACAGATCATTATAGGCTGGTCATCAAACAGAGTTTTTAAAGGGTATCAAGGAAGACATAGAGCCTGACATTGACCTGATGGCAGTGTCTATCTATGCCCCGAGCCTCAGTTACACTATGCTTCCGTCACATCCTTGTGTGGTTGAGGAGACTGAGGACCCAAATGCAGGACAGCCAGACAGGTAGTGGTCAAACACCCATTGTTGTGTGTTTTAATGTGCAGTTGTTGAACAGAATAGATATCACAAATACAAACTGTCGAAGTGACGCCAAACAATTGACTCGACAAGGACTGACAGGCGGAAAAAGATTAATATACACATGAGGGCTGGCTATACTGCACATTGGAGCAGTTTAAGACAAGAATATGAAGACTAGAAGACAGGCAAAGTCTGACTGTGACAGCTCCATCTTACAGCCCAGGTTGGAAATCAAGTATAAGTAATTGTACTGTACAAAGCATACAGTATATATACTGTAGGACTTAGGGATAGGGAATGATTAAACTTTAATTTAGATGAGAAGGCAGCTGAAAACAGACTTACAATCACAGAATCACAAACACAACTTGAGATCCACTCATCACCTCCTGTCATGTCCAGTGACTGCATTCAAAGAAAATATCTGATTTGCAGTTGAACATCAGTTATTTTTAAGTAGTAAGGTTTAACGTATATGCTAGAAACTTTCATCTCACTTTCCTTACTGTTGAACACACCACTTCATTAATGTAAAAAAAATATATATATATATATATATATATATATATATATATTGAGTCGCACTCAGACTAGCATTCCGCAAAGACTTTGCCTGCAATGTTGTAGGTCCCAAGCAGGCATGAATGCCGAAACATTGTGGACACTGAAAATTCACGTTCACACATGACACCAAAATCAAATATGCGACAAGTTTCCTGCAAATCATGTACAGCATCAGTAAGGTCAGTAAGGTCTACCCCAGTTTAGCGTTAGGATAGGAGACATTTAGTGTAACCATGATTAGAGAAGTGATGAAAAGTAGGTGACGAGAGGAGGAGTGAACTAACAAGCTGATAAAGTGACTGCCCTTCCCTGCATATCTCCATGTCTCAAGCTTTGTGAAATGTGATTACTGATGGGTATGACACTGACCAGTCCCCGTGCATTCCTCCAACTGCTGTCCATCATAGTGTGTGTGCTTGTGTGTGTGTGTGTGTGTGTGTTGAAAAATCGTGAACATTTGTGCAAGTCTTTGAATATTTCAAATCCTTCTAAGTTTTTTTTTAATGTTTCTATGTCAGTGGTGCTCAAACTTCTTCCTGTGAAGGACCCCCAAAATGATATGTATTTGACCATTGACCATTGACCATTTTAGTTACAAATGTTCGCTTAAAAAATACATATATTCAAAGACTTGCACACATTTTCACGACTTTTCAAAAATAGCAGATATACAAGCTTGCAGCGTGGCACTCAGTGCCACACTGTGAGCTTGTATATGTGCTATTTTTCAATAGCTAAAGTATAAAATAATTAAGGTCCCTCCTCCTTGGGCCCTGGTAACTAAGTTAATGTACTGGTAGTATTACTGTACTGGTGGTTGGGTCACTCATGCACTCTCATTCTCAGGACCCTCCATGGGGGAATTGATCATTAGCCCTCTTGAATGGCTGGTGACCATGTGCCCTGGGGGAGGGAGGGAGAGAGGTGATGGTGATGATGGTGATGGTGGTGGTGGTGGTGTGTCTAATCCAATAGCTAATCCAGTACAAGTGGGTTGAGAGATCTCTGTCAACCTGTCCGTCTTCCTCCTCTCTCTTTTCTTTCTTTCTCTGTCTCCACGGACGCACACACACACACACACACACACACACGCACACGCACACGCACACGCACACACACACACACACACACACGCACGTACAATAGAGAAAGGGAGAAAGAGAGTGTGCGAGCAAACAGTTCTGTGTTTGATCAGAGTGTGGATGGTCAGCCGTACGTCTGTGAGTGTTACTGGTTAGTCTAAATGGACAGCTTAGGCGGGATTAGTTTGGCCAACAGAGGCAGGGATGTGGCCTGGCGGGGGCATGGACGTGCATGTGGTCCGAGTACAGTGTCCATATGTTGTAAATCCTGTCCTCCTCAGGGGAAACAAACACAACAGTTATTTTACTGATGTGGCTCACAGAATGTGCACCGTAAAACCCTGAGTGTCGATTCAACTCTCACTCTCAGAGTTAGATTAACACACTGGATTTAGCTACTTTTGTATTCTGGATCACTTACAGTACTTCACATCTTTTGGGTAAATGAGTCTGGTGCTATTTTACATGTTGTGGACCCCAGGAGCTGCAACAAGAGAAGTACCAAATTGGGGATCCAGATAAAAAGTAAACATTGGGTACTCCACTCTCTCTTTCCCACTCTGAAATAACATATATATTAATATATTTTATACAATACAAAATGAAAAGGGTTAGGGTTAGGGTAAAAAAAAAAGTAAAAATAAAAAGCTAATAGAGCATGCCTGCTTGCTCTGGGGTAAAATTTAATTGTGACCTTCAGGTCAAACAAGAAATAAGAAATAGAACCAGAAATACGTTTGTAGGATTGTGTCAAAGGTTGTGTCCAAACCTAGACACCAGATCTCGCCTAAATGTCTCAATAGAAGATCGGGGAGACCGAATACAACCACCCCAACTGTATAAGTTATATTGTATTAACATATTCGATCATTGGACAATATAACATTTTTTTGTTTTCTTTTTCTTTTTTCCTTTTTTTCCCCTTTAACTAAAAATGGCTCCTGGATTTTCTGCGGGACAACTTGGGGCCATGTGTGCCTTTCTACTGACCTATTGTACTAGCAGCATGTGGTCCCACTGTCCTGCAGCAGCAGTTAGAAGTCCTTCCAGCCTTTACCGCTGTCCCACAGAGAACTGAGAGAACAGTCCCACTGAGAGCTACATTCCCCAGCACCGCAGTGCTGGTCAGCAACACGAGGCAAACATCAACTGGCCTGGTACTTACATGGCCACGGTCTGTTAACCCAGTGGTCCTCAACCTTTTCAGGCCGCGACCCCCCTAATAATCATATTTTAACTGAGGACCCCCCACCACCCTGACGAGCACTAAGAGTTGAGGCATATTGTATAACACGGTTCTGTTGTGAAAATAGCAGATCGTCTATTTTCACAATTTCTGCCTCTAATATTTGACAATTTGGCCAATGTTTAATTTGTCATTTTAGAGGTATTAAAAAGTCCCTAAATTGTCATTTTAGAAATGTGCATATATACCCCCTATTCACTTAAACTTTATTTTGGTTTGTTTACTGTTGAGTGAGAAAACAATGTTACATATTAAGCTAATCATCTGGGGACCCCATATTTTGCTATATGTCAGTGGTTCTCAATCTTTTTCATGAAAAGGACCCCCAACATTTTTCATATCTATTTGGCTGTGGTACCCTCCTCATCTAAAAAAATATTTTATTCCAGGGAGCTCCAGAAGCAAAGGCTTTAGTCAAAAAAAAAGAAGAAAAAGAAATCAACTCTAATCCAGCCAAAGAAATCCAAAATTGTACAGATGCTTACCCAGCTTTAACGGGTTGAGATGTCTCAATGTGTGGGCATGTAGTATATGATATCATTGTATGCATACATGAGAGGCATGTCTAAAGTGCTGTGACTTTCTCTGCACATGCAAGTCTGCACATGGTGGTGGTGGTGGTGGTGTGTGGAGGTGACATGACATGCATGTGTGTACGGTACATGTGTGGCAGAGATGCATTGAAATAGTATGGAAGTTGTACAATTCTTGAGAGCGAGAGAGCGGGAGAGAGAGAAAGAGAGAGAGAGAGAGAGAGAGAGAGAGAGAGAGAGAGAGAGAGAGAGAGTGAGAGAGAGAGTACAGTATCTTCTGCTATAGTTTCCCTGCTGCTGTCTTGATCACCCAGAGGAATAACAGTGGGCTCCATACAATGACTGCGCATAAAGAGACACAAATAGCACACCAGGAACTATTGTGTGGTATGGATCATGGGGAGAAAACCCCTAGAACACTTTCTAACATTCTGAATGACAATGTAACATGTCAACCTACAAGCAGATTTAACTCATCATCACCAGCACCGCATGCATCTGAATCAGCCCCGGGCTCAAAGAAAAGAATGAGGGTTCATTTAAATGGTTCCAACCGAAGTGAGAGAAACGGTTACTTTAGGTTACTCTGACCAACCCAGATCCTTTCATATTCTAAAGCCCCCTCTTTAACCAACCAAAATGTAATTAACCGTAACCTTCCGTGTTTACACTATATGTAACTTCTCTTCTACCCTGGATTTGAACCCGAGTCTCCTGCCAGGCGCAGAAATGTGTACCATTGAGCTAATAGAGTCTACCTGCTTGCTCAGGGGATAAATTAAATCTTGACCATCAGGTCAAATGTTTTGGTCAGATCCTGTGAGACATGACTTGTGATCTAAATATCTCAATAGAAGAACAGGGAGACCAAATACAACCACCCCCCGGTTGTATAAGTTATATTGTACCATAGAAAATTAAACATTTTCATTCAAAAAAAGTTACATAATGCCACTTCAAGACAAAATGCAGTTATGTTTCTTTACAAAACATAGCTGGGGTTCTCAAAACAGCTCAGATCAACTCCTCGCACTGCGAGGCGTTGTGAGCATGTAGATCTGCTATTTTCACAATGTTCGCCTCTTGCTTACTTAATATTTGACAGTTTGGCCAGTTTGGTATTAAAACGATCTTGAAAGTCCATAAATTGTCACTTAAAAAAGATACCCTGTATACACTTATACTGTGTGTTGGTTTGTTTACCGTTGAGTGAGAAAAAATGTACATTAAGCTAATTATCTTTAGCCCGACCCCAAGTTTGAGAACCACTGCATTAAAGAATACTCAGCAATAATCAGCAAAGTCCAAAGGTCCATGCATTTCTTATAGCATCTGTCATTCAATGTTTATCTAAATCCTGACCTCCAGGTAGGATCTAAGTTAGAAGTTGGGACGGATGTGCTGTGTGGGTGAAGTGGGTTTAGGAGGTGGTCGCAGTGTGCTGCCCCATGGGACCACAGTGGAACCCCACACCAGCCCCCACGAAGTGGGATAAGGCCATCTGCCCTCTTCTTCATGCATGCATCCCCCCCTGGCACGTGTGCACGCATGCACGCACACATGGACGAACGCGTGCGCACACACACAAACACAGAGCTCTGTAGCAGTATGGTGGAGCTTTGCTGACAGCGTTTGATCTCTCTTTCATCCAACCAACAGCATGTGGGCCTCTGGATCTCCCTGTGCTCTGTAAAGTCCTGAGAGGATAACAATGGACCGCTCAGCTCCTGTATAGTACAGCTCAGGGCCGTGCAGAGAATGTTAGAGGCTGAAATTCCTAAAAGGGCCTTTTGGTGAAACTGTCGAAAATAGCAGACCTCCAAGCTCACAAGCTTAGAGGTCGGCTATTTTCGGTGCTTGATACCACACTGAACTAAATATAATCAAGTCAATACCGGAGATGTGGCGTAACGGCATGGATTTCTACACAGAGCAGAGAGGACAATTCTTTCAACGTGAGATGCTGCATTCAAGTTCAGGAGTGTTTGGACAAGGCAATTCTCTTGACTGCTGCTTTCAGGTATGGCATGGAAAGAGGGCATTTGCATTTCTTTCACCATAGTAAAAACTGCATTATGGTCTGGAGAGGGCACTTCATACAGACGGATAAAAGGGCAGGGGCTCAAGCCCCCTTTGATGTCTATGAGCACGTGCCTGGTACAGCTCTAGCTGTACAGTCACTGCTGGTCCCAGTGGAACTCACCAGTGGTGATGAAAGAAGTACTGAGTGTAAGTAGCAACACCACAATGTAGAAATGTGTAAAAGGCCTGTATTAAAACTTTTACTTGGGTAAATGGTGCATTTATAGCATCTTTATCCAAGGCGCTTTACAGAGCTTGTGCATTACATTCTCCCATTCACACACACATTCATACACCGATGGTGGAGGAAACTATGCAAGGCACGGCGGGGACTCTTCGACGCTAGCTCTGGGGGAGCCCAGGATCGAACTGGGAACCCTTCAGGAACCCTCCGTTCTAAGTACGGCAACTCTACCCCTGAGCCACTGCCGCCCCGAGTAAAAATACAAAGGCATCGGCATCAAAATATACTTACTGTACCAAAGTAAAAGCACTCAATTTCCATCCAAATTTGTCAAACCTTTTCAAAAATTGCAGCCTCATCTAGCGCAATATTAACAATTTCAGTGTAAACACAGAAAAGAAGGCTCCTATCAAATATATTCCTTCTTTCTTTCTATCGTTCCTTCCTTTGTTAGTTTATTTCTTTATATTTCTCTTCTCTCTCTCTCTGTCTCTTTCTTTCAATTGATTGTTACTCTTTTAAAATGGTTGAGGTGGTTCTATGGAGGCTTGTTGGTAAGGAAGGATGGAGAGAGACGGACAGATGAACAAAAGGCTGGTGTGGTTATAGCAACATTTATGAGTCCACTCAGCTGAGAGCCTGAGGGTCCTGTCTGGACCAGAGCCTGGCCTCAACGTTACGTTAGCCTGCGCGCGCACACACACACACACACACACACACACACACACACACACACACACACACACACACACACACACACACACACACACACACACACACACACACACACGCACGCGCACACACACACACACACACACACACACACACACACACACACACACACACACACACACACACACACACACACACACACACACACACACACACACAGAATACATACACTACACTGACAGCTATTAGACGATCAATAGAAGCTAATAGATCAGAGCAGCCGACCACTCAGCGAGACAGGCTTACTACTGACACAGAGACGGAGAGGAGAGGAGAGGAGAGGAGAGGAGAGGAGAGGAGAGGAGAGGAGAGGAGAGGAGAGGACAGGAGAGGACAGGACAGGACAGGACAGGACAGGACAGGACAGGACAGGACAGGACAGGACAGGACAGATGTGGGCAGGCATTCAGATATATACATTATACAACTGCAATGGCAAATGTTTATTCTACGTATCAATACAAATGACTAATTCATTGCTAAATTGAACCTGATTGAAGCAACATTTATCGGGGGCTTGACCGTTGACTTGACCTGGCCATTATAAAGCTTTGTGGTCTACTATCATGGCATTATTTCAGAGTTATGGGCCCCTTGCTTCAACCTCAGAGGGAATTAACCTAAGCGAACCTACTAAGCAATAAAAAGCCACTGCCCTTGTGATGGGAGGCCATATCATTAATATCACATTAATATAAAGATTAATCTGATGGACGGCCCTCCAGAGACAGCGTTAACTCGCCCTGAGATTAAGTGTGAAATCAATCGGTATAAACAACCTGGATAAAAAAAATCATCCTGACCTCGCCACTGCCTGGCCATCTAAATCAACCAATCAGAAAGATGCTGGCGAAGGGGCCTTATACCGCTTGCTAACGGCCTGAGAGACAGCAGCTCTGACAGCAGCTCTGACAGCTTATCCTCTCCTTTCTGCCTTGTCCCTTTCTGTCTTTCATTCTGTCTTTGTTTGGTCTGCCGTCCTTCTCCTCCGCCCCTCTGTTCTGGGGAACAACACCAAAGGGAGAGCGTCCTCCATTCATGGCAGTCCCTTCACGGGAGCGTGGGGGTTGTATATGTATACGTGGGAGTGGCCCGGTCCAATGAAGGCCTGATCTACACTTGTTCAAGCATCCATATTTCTGCCATTTGAAGGGAGAGGGGAGGCTGTTAAACATTGGCTGAGAGGGGTGGGTGACCCCCCTGACCCGGGGGGCTGCCGTCCATCCGTTCTGGGTGATAACCAGGCAGGCTGGATGGAGGAGCCAGGCAGCCTGGGGGACTATTAAGCCGTCGCTCACTCACTCCCCCCCGGCAGCAAACATTTCAGCCCAGACCCACAGAGAATGCATGCAGCACACAAGTGGTCTGCATCTTTAAAGCCAGAAAACCCTTCTTCCACTGCTCTCATTTAGCTTAAGCACAGTGGTTTTCAACCTATTTCATATCAAGGTCCATTATTTATTCTGCATTTGAGCCACGGACCACCATTTGATGAGATTTAGCCTCTCAGACCCAAAACTCAGAATATTTTCCATTTTGTCCACAATTACTATGAGAGATGACAGGCCAACGTTGATCACAAACAATAACAATTCTTCTATTCTCTAATTGTGTAGACTTCTTGATAATTAAGTAATGCAGGTGTTTAGCAATAATGTAACTCTTGAGAGAGTGAAATTAAACCAAATGGACCCGTACGGGTCCATTTGGTTTCATTTCACTCTCTCAAGAGTTAAATATCTAAAAGGGTCCATTTGGTTAACAACTGCTGGGGACCACCTGGGCTGGAACCTCCCCAAGGACCACTGGTGGTCCCCAGCCCAGACCACTGGTTGAAAATCACTGTTTTAGTGCTTATTTTTGCCACACTTTTACCCCCCCAGCAAATCACTCTTTGTTTTGATTGAATACTTTATTAACGGTTCACAAATAGTGCAGTGGTACGATTATACAATGACACTAAAAGGATATAAAAAGCCCTAAAGGCTTGTTTCCATTGTGGTCCTGTGTATTCAATTCAACAAGACATTTAATGACATACAATAATATACAAGACATCATCAACACTAGTGGCAATAAACTTTTCTAGGACCTTTTACTGACCATTGAACTCCTGCCTGCCTGTTGGTGACTTGTGTGTAACCACTTTGATTCAAACTCAGAACGCATGGGAAACCAAACATCTAATTCCACAATTGAACAGAGCTCACTGTAAAAAAAAAAAGAGAGAGAGAAAAAATCTGATAGCATAAATGAACCCTCTGTTTAAAATGACACCCATGGTCTTTTTACTGTGAGACATCAGGCTTCTGGGCTTCAGACAGGGCTGTCCCCCTGTGACGTCTGCCCTGCTGGGAATCCTGGTCCCGGACAAGGCCCGAGTGTAACGACCTGGATTCGAACCCAGGTCTCTTCGAACCAATCATCTATGCCTCTTACGCAACAGGGGAATCCCACCCCCCTTGAACATGGCAGATATTTTGGAATTCTGACCAGAATGTATGAGTACCCTGGGTACTCTCTGATACTCTTGGTAAAATGTAAATGAAATAGAAACATATATTGAAAAATACAGTAAAACTACAAGGTAACCAACAGGTAACAAAAAACTAATTCTGTAATTCTATCTATTTATCTTCTTCTTCTTCTTCATTCTATCTCTCTTTCTTTCTGTCTCTCTTTCTAGTAGGTTGTTTTCTTTTGTCTCCCAGTACAGTGGCACGACATCTCCTGCTTGTCCTCTTTCTCTGGACTCCCTGTGTCCTACGCTCCACGCCTGCATGCCGCCATGGTTCACCCTGGCCATCACTGAGGTCAAAGGTGACATAGTGGAACACAGAGACAAAGACTGAACGCCGTGTCATCTGTCAGACCCCATGCTGCCGCCACCATCGCTGTACCAATTGGAGCTTTCCTCGTCTGTCTATGACCCCCCCCCCCCCTCCATTTACTCTGCATGTTCATCTACCTCTCTAACCTGGTACCACTTTCTTTTTTCTGTTTCTCCACTTTTTCTTTTGTTTAGTTTTGATCTCTCTCTCTCTTTAGCTGCCTCCTTACAATCTATTTCTATCTTACCATTCTCTGTCTATCTGATCCATCTATCCATCCATCTATTCAGCACACCCATCCATCCACCAAACCCACTTCTCTCTCTACTGTGATTTAGGAAAGGGCCTGTTATGGACATTTTCATGAAACTTCATTTTTGCCATAAGCGGTCAATAATATTACCAAAAGCACATAGACCTACATCTATACTAGTGGGCTCCTAATGCGTCATAGTGTCTCCAACCATTTTTTAAATGATAATACTTCTGCCTTAATGAAATTGGTGTCTTATCTAGGTTTAAGAACACCTGGGGACTGGACTGACAAGTCAGCTGGCTGTATATACAGCCAATACAGGCATCAAAATGCAGCATGGTCCAAGTACAGTGATTTCAATAATTGGGTCTTATCTGTACAGTCAGTGCACTTTATTTGCATATTACATGAACACACTAAGAACATCATAATGGGGGGTCCACATACTGTAGTTTTTTAATCAAAGATTTGCTACGGATAGGTCTTCCACTGACACACTTGCCTGTGTATATGGACACATCGATAATAAATGTATATGGCGCCTTTCAAAAACCCAAGGACGCATTGATGACCCCCCTGCCTCATAGGAGAACACATTGGGACAGTTGGTGACAGTGAGGCACACTCAGAGTGCAGCAGATGGGTGTCCTTTGTGTCTGTGGCTGCTCATTCTTCCCTGGCAGGGACCACCTCATAGCTGCACTCCATTGTCATTCATTTGGTACACATGCAGAGGTTTGTTCATTTTCACTCAGTGGGCTGCACTGAGCCTCCACTCCTCCATCCATCAACATGGGTAAACACTGGGCTGACAGATGCATGCATACAGTGCAGACTGCAGACGCTGCAGGCTCACACTTCTAGAAACCAGCACAAACTCTCTGGTCACACATACATACTTTCCACAGATTACACACAGCCGAAGTGAGTTTGAAAACATGACCAATGATGAAAAACTCCCATACCTACTGGGAGAAATACAACAATGTGCGAACACAGCAGCAAGATTTGTGGACTGGAACACAACCACCCTAAGGACTACAAACCATGGATTGACATCTAGACCTACTGCACATACAGTATGAAACAGAGCTGCTACCTTTAAATGCATTTTGAGAACAAATAATGCTGCTTTTTGTTCCAAAAGCTTTATACCCTGTGTATGTATGTATATATTATATATATATATATATATATATATACATATATATAGTGTGTGTGTGTGTGTGTGTGTGTGTGTGTGTGTGTGTGTGTGTGTGTGTGTGTGTGTGTGTGTGTGTGTGTGTGTGTGCGTGCGTGCGTGCGTGTGTGTGTGTGTGTGAGACATAGCTCTGTTTACACAATTATTTTATTTGTGACACTTGCTTTGGCAATGTAAACTTATGTTTTCTCATGCCAATAAAGCTCCTTTGAATTGAATTGATCAACCTTCACCCATTTTCTGTCTGACTGTACGTGAACCTATACTGTATATCTGTGGAAATGTGCTAAAACATTCATTGTAGTTTCATATTGAAATATTAAACATCTGCATCCTCTTCATAACATTACATCTTGTATGTTGCCTGCCTCCACATATACTGGGAGGACAGCAACATGCAAAAAGGCAGAAGCAGGACATCAGGACTAAGGTGTGAAAAATTATAATAAAGAGTCTAAAATATTGCTATTGCTAAATGTTGCTTGACCAAAAACCTGATTAAAGATTCTTAATGGCTCATCATGATATACAATGATAACCGTCATTACGTTAGCCATATTATAACTAATAGTTGCCATCAATAATATAGCATACAGTATTTTTAAGATGTCTTAATGCCCACAAGATCTCACACATTTAATTATTCGTTTTTGTGATTTAGAAAGGCAGGGAGGTTCACTTTTAACTTGACCAAAACAATGAGACGACAAATGTAAAAATATGTTCATGCTCAGAATTGTATTCGATGTTTTGTAAAAATGTGCTTATGGTACAAATACAAATACAGACACTTTCATTTGATTTTGTAACATAAATTAAGAGGTAGTGTAATGTGTTTTTATACACAAATTAAAGCTTAAAGCTTTTATCAACTTTGATTTCAAGTGAATAATAACATAACAATAATACAATAATAATATTATCATACTAATAATACAAGTCGTATTTACATTGAGACTGACAAAAACATTATAGAAAGAAAGCTTTTTAGACACAAAACACCACCAACACAACAGACTCAAATAAATAAATGCCCTAACATGTCGGCCTTTTGACAATTTAAAATTGTCATATATATATAGTTTAATTTAATATAATTATAAAACAGAATATTACATTTTAGACATATTCCAGCAAGCATCCAACTGGCTGCTGGAGGAGCCTCTACATGAGGCCTAGTTCCATGGTCGATATTCTGGATTGAGAACAGTTAATCCGGTATAAGGTAAATTTAATCCCGCGTGTCTCTGTGTGATGGAGTTGTCTTTTACTGGATAGACTTCATCCAAGGAGCCGTTAGTTGGAGACGGGATAATGGTGCTTTCCAAATGTGATTTGTCTGTAAAAAAAATAAAAAATAAATAAGAAAAAAAGGAACATTTTAAAATTTGGGTTTAAAATTACAGAATTGGTGCAATACATAATAAGTAAATATGCATGTGTCTAGGTCTAAATTATTTGTATTTAAAGCTATAACAGGCCTTTCATAAGGCCTGTTTTAATATGCCTATTGGCTATTATTTGATTAGACAATTGGACTTTATATTTTAATTATTTTTACTGGGGCAAAAAAATAAAATGTACTTCTTAAAATAAATTCATCATGCCTTTTGCTTAGGTACATGACTGGTGTCTTAGCTTTTGCTTTTTTTAATCTAAATATTTTGAATATACAAATCTCTTCTTACCTGTGTGTTTTTTCATGTGGTTCTTCAGTTCTTGCACGTCCTGGAACGCCTCTCCGCACACGTCGCAGGGGAACGCCTTGTTGTCCTTGGCGTGCGTGCGGCGCACATGGCTGTCGTGCGCGGCGTGCGAGGCGAAGGCCTTCCCGCAGTGCTTGCATTTGAAGGGTCGCTCTCCGGAGTGCTGGCGGATGTGCGTGCGCAAAATACTGGAGGCGGTGAAAGCCTGATGGAGAAGAGATGGAACAAAATCAAATTAAAAATCCAGTGAGGACTTTGTCACTGAAATATCATCGTTGTCGGGTGGAAACCTCGTATCTCCAAGTTTCAAATGTGTACGTTGTTCTTTCGCCAAGTAAAGCCCTGCTTCATCATACAAGGCCGTCGTACAAAAGTATTGAAAACAGCAGAAGCAGGTGCGAGGCGTTGTGTGCATGTAGATCGGCTGTTTTCACTAGTTTAAATCATTTTTAAAATGATGAATGCAAAACGAACGGTTTTGGACATACAAGGTTTTCAACCCGACAACGACGAATTATTCTACAGTTTAGACCTTTCCCCTCAAATTAACAATTCGATCTGAGAACAAGTAGGGCGGGATAGAGGGGCAATTCGGCCCCCTTGAATAGGCTATTCATTGCTTTTTACGGCAAAATAATACAGAGACAGACTGTACCGCGGCTTATCTCGATAACGAGGAGGAGGAGAAGGTCAAACAAAGCACTCTTTGCGTAAATAAAAACAGGGAGGACATTCGAGAGCCGTAAATTAAAAGTATAACCTCGGCGGACAAAAGGGTGGGTGTACATCTGGCCGATAATTAGCATGTAAGTGTGTCGGCGGAGCGTGCCTGCAGTAATAAGCCTAAACCAATATAGCGCGAAATGAGGAAAAAAAGCCAATTAGTGAATCAACCGTTCAGCGATCTTAATATAAGCATTTGTAAAGATGCGCATACGAAAAAACGACGGCAACACACATACATAACACATACATATTCCAGTGCCCCCCCCCCCCGATCATATTTGAACTGGGGAGTGGGACCCCTCATCCTGACAAGAACTTAGTTGGAATCGTTGAGTTTAGTCATTACAGTTTGTTTGACTCTGGTAAATATTGTGAAAATAGCAGATACACTTTTGTGCTTGTATAGAGCTTGTGAGATGTATTATTATTTGACAATTTGGCCAATGTTTGACCAGTTTGTTGATTAGGCTACTTTTGATGCAGTAAATCTCCTTTTTATTCCTTTTCTTTTCCTTCTTTTTTTTTTAGTATTAAAAAGTCCTTAAACCTCACTGTCATCTGTATCTATCACGTGGGGACCCAGACCAACATCTTGAGAAGAGAACCACTGTCTGCTATATCCTATATTCCACAATAAAACCGTACCTTATTGCAGTAGACACACTTGTAGGGTCGCTCTCCGGAGTGCACGCGCATGTGTTTGTTGAGACTGGAGGACTGGGAGAAACTCTTGCCGCACACAGAGCACTGCGGATCACAACACAACATAATCATTAGGCTAATAGTTAAAGCATTCTAGTGATTTATTCATAAACGTTTGCATTTATTTTTTCTAAGCTTATTGACATTCGGCCAACGAAATGTGTTGTGTAAGTGGAGGGAGCTGTCCTTTCAGCACCACATGTGCATTGTGTGCAATGCTAACTTCTGTGCATAATATTTTGTTTAGCTATACTACGATGCTCTAGATACCATAAATGATATAGGGCTGACACACAGTGACACACGCACACACGCGCACGCATTGCAGCGTTTTCAATAGGCCTTACCTTGTGAGGCCTGTGTTTCTCGTGCACGTGCAGGATGTGGATGCGCAGCCGGTCTCTCTTCTCGAAGGACCTGCTGCACAGGTGACACGGGAACTTGCGGTCGCCCTGGTCCACGCAGCGCGTGTACTTCAGGTGCTTGTCGCGATAGTACCTGTACGCGAACACCTTGCCACAGCGGTCGCACTTGAAACCCTCTTCAGAATCTGGGAAGAATTAAATAAAATGCGATATTAAGATTAGGCCGTCAATTGGGCATGGCATTAATGGCAAGGTATGACAGCTGCCATATATTGGCTACAGGGGCAAAAAAATAAAATGTAGTTCTTAAAATAAATTCCTTCTGCCTTTTGCTAAGGTATGGCAACATTGACTGGTGTAAGCGCGTGCAAGACACCAGCCATGTTGCCATACCTTGGCTTTTGCTGAATTGATGCTACTGGGCTATTAGCGCACAGGAACAGACTGTTATACGTGTATAATAATAAGCAAGTGAATTTTGAATGGCACGTATTTATATAGCCTATTTGTATATTATAGGCCTAAAGGCCTAATACTGACCTTCTGGGGGTTGCTGCGTCTCATTGTCCTCCGTGGAGACCTTCAGGGTGAGTGGAATGCCCAGGAACTGCACATAGCAGTCCCCGTACCACACCAGCAGCTCCTGGCCCGGGGCCACCTCCTTGCAGGCCTCGTAGAAGATCTGGCCCTGCACCTGCACCGCGATCAGGTTCTGCTCCTCGGGGAAACGCGCACATTTCACCAGGGACATCCAGTTGCCCGAGGCCCCCCTGCCGTCCACGAAGTGACTCAACCTGCCGTTTTCGAACACCTGCAGAAGTGGAGGGAGAGAATTTCGTTAAGCACAAATTACCCAATGTAGATTTTATTAAACCACAAAAAGCACAACGGCTAGTTTACATTGCTGTCCTTTTGTACCCAATTCATAACAAATAAACACAATATAGGCCTACAATGTAAACATAACACATATTGACAGCTTATTTCTTACCTCCCACATCAGTGTGTTGTCGTCGTATGTTTTGATCTCGCTGGTATTGACCAGTTTCCCCTGGAAGGGACCGAAGCGGGTGCCTTTAGGGATGCCACTTTTATCCGTGAACACTCCGTAATGCGAGACGTTTCCACAGCTCGTCTGGAGGACGGTTAACCCTGAAGAAGAAGACAGCCACTAGTTAGTACATGTGTCAAACTTTGGACCCGTGTTAAATTAGGATGAGGAAAGTATCAAAATTAGCCCACAAAGGCCTGTCTAAATAAAATTATAATAAAGGCTTACCTTCGGGAAGTTCAAGAGATTCAGTGTCCATGGGGAGAGTTCGGCTGTCAGAAACTACAAGGAAAAACACATAGGCTATTATTAACATATACTCGTGATATGGGAAACAAGCAGTGTAGGATAGCCTATACAACAATGGTTCTCAAAGTGGATTTCAGGGACTCTGTGGGTTCCTTTATGGGGGTCTAAATTGACCCATACAAGTCTGTAACTCAACTCTGACAGTATACAAATGGTACCAAATGGTTCCATTTGTATAGACTGTCAGAGTTAAGGGTAGACCTTGAAATGTAAACGTTTGAGAAACACTTATTTTGGGATATTCTTTGGCAGAACATTCTCATAGATATTCACCAGAACCATGCGCGTAAAACTCACCTGATGACTTTTCGGGCACCAGCGCCACGCCTGATATGGCGTGACCCACGTTCTGCTGCTGGCTCCGGGAGTAGCCGTAGAGGACCGTGAACAGGTCGTCTTCGCTGAAGCTGTAAGTGCGCGTTTTCTTCATCAGCGCTGCCGCCGGATCCGCCGCGGACCCCCGGAGGCGGAACGACGATGGAGGAGAACAACCGTCCCGCTGCTGCTGCTGCTGCTGCTGCTTGGGCGGCGAGGTGGAGGCAGAGGAGGACCTGTCGCTGGACGGGCTGCCGCTGAAGTCCGATGATGACAGGGGTCCGCCGGCATGCAGATCCTCGTGATGCTTGGGATAAACCCCGTGCGCCCCGGGCAGCATGTGGTTCAGATAAGGGATGCTGTGCTGCAAGACGTGTTGCACAGAGGCGTGGTGGTGGTGGTGGCCGTGGTGGTGGCCGAGGAACGGAGGGGCGCCGCCGGCGAAGTTGAGCGGCATGGCGGATGCTTGGGTGTCCGACACCAGGCGTCCGAGGGACTTGAGAGGGTTGTGGTGGTGGTGGTGGTGGAGGAGGCTGTGCGTGTGATGCGTTCCCGTGGCCGTGAAGATGTCAATGTAGTGCGGGCCGGGGGGGAGAGGGGAAGGGTAGAAACCCGAGCCCCCGCCGCGGCCAGGGCTGCCCTTAAGCAGGCTGGCGTGGTGGTGGTGGTGCTGGTGGTGGAAGCCCTTGTTGATGCCCTTCATCGCGGGAATAGTGGACAGTGATACAGACATCACAGCAGCGACTGTCCGTTGTTCAATTAAAGTGGATATTCTTTATGTTTATGGGAGAGAGAGCGAGAGAGAGAGAGAGAGAGAGAGAGAGAGAGAGAGAGAGAGAGAGCGAGGGAGAGATGTTAGTTGAGTTTAAAGCAGGAACATTAAATAGGCTACCATTTTAATACCTTTAAAATGAAAAACTAAACATTGTACAAATTGTCAAATATGGCAGTTGCGAGGCATTGTGAGCATGTAGATCTGTTATTTTCACAATAGAACCGCGTGTTATACAAAATGTAATGCCGCCCTCAACTCTTAGTGCTAGGGCGGGGGGGTCCCCAGTTAAAATATGATTATTTGGGGGGTCGCAGCCTGAAAAGGTTGAGAACCACTGGCCTAGGCTACTATGGGACGTTTTATTGCACTGTCAATGTCCCGGTTTGGATGGGCTAATTCATTGTTAAAATTAGGCTACAATTATCTTGAATTTAAAAGCTTATATAGGCCAATATTTTTCAAACGGGCCCATATATAATCACCCGAGTTAATGGACAACTGTTTAAACATAGGGTCAAATGGAACAAACTGCTATTGAATAATGAAGACAGAGTTTGCAATATTTCCAGCTGAGGGCACACGCGGACTGACCATCAATTACAGCTATCTTTATACGAGTTAACGCCAGATAGTGCTTTCTGTGATTTTTAGGACGCGTTCCCCCAATCACTTGGTTAAATAAATAGGACTTGAACCGCGAGACCTGACAAATCAGGGTCATGACACTGTAATTAAAGGACAATGGTTCAGCGGCAAAGGTCAACATTAATGAAGCATGGCTTTTTATAGACTATGCAATAACAACGATTTAAACGTCAGCGGGACATTATTTGACTAATACGGCAGACGAGATGGCAAGGAATTCTATCATCATCCAAAAATACACACAACGGAATTGTCTTATTTTATAGCCTATTATGGCCTGTGTATTTTCCATAAAGTAAAAGCTGTAACAACTTACCCCGTAGCCTGAGTTTGTCCTTGTTGCGGAGAAATCATTTAAAGCTGGTGTATCGCTGAAGTAGGTCGAGTCATTTCCATGCAATGATAGGCTACAAGCGTCCGTCCGCGTACACAAAATGAGAAAACAACGGCAGCAGGTAAACTTAACAGTGACAGTCCTGTGTGTGTGCGTGTGTGTGAGTGTTGGTGTGAGCCTGGGACATCCAGGAGATCTCTTTAGCTGTAGACACTCAGGACACTCAGGCCTTTTAAAGATGCTCCTTCCACGCCGTCTTCTTATTGGCCAGAAAACCAAATGCATCTCAAAGCCCCCAGGAATACCTACCTTTTCAACAGTAGTCACAGCATAATCACTCCTCACAGCATGCGATGCCCCCCCCCCCCCCCCCCAATACAATCCATCCAACAACCTCCCCCCTTAGTTCAATTCAGCTCAATTCAATTCTATTGACATGGGAAACATACGTTTCCATTGCCAGAGCAAGTGTGAAATAAAATGATTAAAAACTGTGCGTGCAACATAGGCCTCCAACCTCCCTCTCTTTCCCTCGCTCTGATTTAAGGCGTTGTTAATTTTGTTTCAATCCTTCATTCGTTGTGATACATTATATATAGGCCACCGCTCAACATTAAACGTGTAAAACACAACAGAAAGCCTCTAGATTAGAGTGAATCAGAGAATCCAAAGGGATCGATTAAGACACATTTTTGTTAATTATTCGTTAGAAACGAATACTTCATTTCAGTCAATTTAACATTGCTTTATCAGTTATTACGCACAGATGCGTCAATTGGGTATACAATAAATAACGCCTAGGCCTATAATATCATACCTTGGCTTCAATGGCCCATGCATTTCCCAGCCTTTTTCCAACACAAAAAGTGAACTCCAATAAATGTTGCAATAACAGAATTCTTTATTTACAAGGCAAATAGCATCAGCGAAGCCATATTAGTTCACAACTTGCATAACTGTGGTTTTAACTTCTCTTGTAATATCTAACTTTTGCATAAAACGCTCACACTAGGGCTATAAACGTCAATGCAGGGTGTACAGTGTGTGATTTCCGCGAACAATGCAGGGACAAAAGAAAAATACATTTCGGAACACGAAACACTAAGCTCTCTCAAGAAAGTCCATATAATATATTACATATTGCTTCAATATCCACATGTATCTTTTTTTTCTTCTTACAAAGCTCAAACAGTTCCGTGAGAGGGGGAAAAGTTAAAGAAATTATAAGTCTCCAACCCAAGACAGAACATGAGGAACTGAGCAATGAGATAGTAATAATGTGGCTTATTTATTATACTTATACTTGCACGCCAGTGTCTCTCACCGAAAATAGCCAGATAACACACTTTCTACATTCTCTAATTGTGTAGACTTCTTTTAAAGCAGATGTGTAAATTTAACTCGAGTGTAAAATAAAATGAAACCAATTTCATTTTACACTCTCAAGAGTTCGAGGTCTAATAAGGGTCCATTTGGTTACCAACTCTCCATCATTTAGCATGGGGACCACCTGGAACCTCCCTCAAGGACCACCGCTCACATCGCATGGCATATCTGCTGTTTTCAGTGCGAGGCATCTGATGCACAAACTAAGAATAAAAATCAGGCTCCAGTCTCCAGCAACTAAAATATGAACCTATAGCAACAATGCACACCCAATAATGTACACCAATCATTTAGGCCTATACAAATTTATACAGAGACAGCTTTATAATGTACAAGAACGAGAACAGACGAAATCTAAGGCATTTATGCTAGGGTTTTAGCATTTCAAGGTTCTTGCATTTTAGCTCTATGAAATTGGCAGACAATACAAAAACTACATTTAAAGTTCTTGAAAACCATAGGTAAAGAGAAGTCATTTTTGTTAAGTGGGTCCAAAGCCTAGATATGTCTATTTTTCTTCTTCTATTTTCTATCTTTTGAGGGGCAAAATAATTTGTTTGCACCCGTTCTGTTATAAATGCTAAAAATGCACTGCTACCACATGGCTTTAAGTCATTTCAAAATGTTGACAATCTTTGGAAATTTGCAAAGGGTTGTGATAATTCCTTAAAATGGCTCTAAAATGCTTGTTCTTCACAACTGCTGTATATGTTTTGTTTTATACATGTTTTTTTTTACAAAGGAAACAGCATTTATCAAAACCTGTGTTCTGTAATTGTACAGCAAAGCTACAACTTTATTGAAAGAGTCCAAAACAGCCAAAATGTTACTGTAGACTCCTCCGCCCCAAAGTTAACTTGCTAGAAAGTTCGAAATTCAGCATTACAATAATTCAAAATAAAATAAAAAAGTCTGGGCAATATGCCATCTAAAGGCTTAAATGAGCGAAGTGCAACGGCACAACATGCTGTCAATAGGGTTTGACATTAAGAGTTATTCTAGATTCTCAGGCCATTAATGACAATACATTCAGATTGTTCCATCCTCCGCCCATATACAATTATCCTGTAACATCTAACTTTGAAAGCAAAGTGACATCAATTTTGTTTTAAACCTGCTTTTCTGTTCATGATGGGCCACAAACCCTTCTGTCCATTAGGTCCTCTTGTAAAAACCAAATAAAAAACCAAGGCTTGGTTTTTTATTAAATAAAATAAAAAAATAACATTATCATAATAAATCCAATCAAAAAGGCAAGGGATATTTGGCTTGCTCCAAGTCTTTCCTGGGTTAAAATAGGTCATATCAAAAGTTTCATTTGTTTTTTTTTTATATTTGAGGAAATACTTTTTGAGGTCATAGAGAAGATGACTTGCTTTTTTGATCTGGTGACAGAGAAACCCCTACTGGAGTCAAACAATTGCATGTCATCACTGAACACTGTATAGTCGAACAAACCGCCTGAGGTCACAAAATATGGCTAAAATTTCTGTCATAGAGGGTCAGCCCGTATGGCCGGCCATGCATGACCTAACCATGGGATGGTCAGTGCAGTATTCAGCTCTGACCTCTGCTATAGAAGATGGCTGGAGGCTGAGAGGGCATGTGTCAATATGCGGATTAGAGCCCATTGTCCATCTTCACTTGATGGGCATTTTGCTCTTTTTGTCATATTTGGCTAAGAGTAAAATGTCCTCGGTGTAAATATGGTCAAAGATCATCTGCACGCCTCAGTCAATGCTGCATAACGTCGTTGTCGGGTGAAAACCTTGTATGTCCAAAACTGTTCGTTTTGCATTTATCATTTTAAAAATGATTGAAACTAGTGAAAGCAGACAATCTACAAGCACACAACGCCTCGCACCGCGAGGCGTTGTGTGCCGTTTTCACTACTTTTGTGCGACGGCCTTGTATGATGAAGCAGGGCTTTACTTTGGGAAAGAACGTACACATTTGGGAGATACGAGGTTTCTGCCCAACAGTGACGATAATCTATAAGGACTGGTGTGTGTGTGTGTGTGTGTGTGTGTGTGTGTGTGTGTGTGCGTGCGCGCGCGCGTGTCTGTGTGTGTAATGCGTATGTGAACTTTCTTGGTACAAATTGCAATAAAAAACTACTGCTGCGTCCAAACACACAGAGCAAAAATGTCTTTCATCAGGAAACTGTACAAAAATTACAAAAACTAAACAAAAAGAAAAAAAAAAGAAACCCTAAGATTCTCAAGTAATTATTATTGCTTGTTTACATCACACCAGAACAGATTGCACCTAGCAGCTTGTATGAAGCGTTGCACTCCAAACAACATAGAAAGCACACTTCTGTTTTATTTTACTTTTTTTTTGGAGTTATTGTATGGCTGTGTTGAATTTGTCCTCGTGATTTTTTCCGTTTGTCGTGTTCTACGCGAAAGGCAGAGAAGCAAGCGATTATCTGTACACTGTATACACAGCACACCCCCCCCCCCCCACAACCCTGACCAGAAGAGAAACCACAAAAAGTCCCACTTCCACTCAGCCTCCAACCCCCCTCCCTGCATCGTACCAGACCCTCCCACTCCCATTCACCAAACAAACAAGGGGAGACACACATACACACAACCCTGCTCTGAGATGCAGTTTTGACAAGACATTATTTTTTGGGGGTGGGATTGGGGGGGGGGGGGCACGGGGACGAGGGGGGACGACAACCCTAAGGAACAAAATAAATAGGAAGAGAAAATGTTTTTAGTTTATTGGTATTTACAATCTCTGTGATCCGTGATTTTAAAACCGTATAATGCAGATTTTGACAGCTTGTTCTCGTCTGAAACTACAGGACCAAGTATTTAATCCACAATCCATTGTTTTTAGAAGAGTCTCTTCGGAAAGAATACAACCATTACAGATAAAATAAAAATTCATCTTTTTTTTAACAAGTGCCTTGTTCACACTTTTAACCATTTTAGAAATTATTTATTTTTTCCCCCGTCATTGCTACTAGAATAGAGTCATCTACAATAATTAAAAAGAATCTATACAGAAAAATAAAACTTAATTTAATACATGATAAACTTCTGCAGTGTTTGTCCAAGATCAGTTTTTCAAACCACATCTTCATTCTAGATTCTTATTCTCACTCAAAAAAGGAAAAAAAGAAAAACCACAATAACTGAACAGCAAAAAAAAAAAAAAAAAAAAAAAAAAAGAAAAGAGGCAAAACCGGCTGCATGTCCAAGCTCCATCCGTAATCCACAACCTAACATGGAGTCTTTTGCTGCCATTTCGGAATCGCACAATCTGAGAACTATGTGAGGGAGAAAAGGATGAGGGGTATGTGTGAGGGACAGGAGCTTGTTACGAAAACGTGGGGAAAAAAAAGGGGGCAAAAAAAGACGAAGGAAAAAAAGAAATCAGTGTACATTGTTTTTGAGATGAGATTGTAAATGGCCGCAGTCCACTGAGAGGAATACATTCATCAGAGGAGGGATCCCCACCAGCCGCTACCCCCTCCCTCCATCATCCTCCTTCAGCCAGTGTCTCCCCACCGGGAGGCCTTACAGTAAGTCACAAAACGGTGAATGCAGCTGGACAGACAGACTGGCTCATCGCGAGGCGGCTCTCCCCCTCTGGTGGGTTTAGGTTTAGGTGTGTTGGGACGGCTTTTACTGGGGCGATCCTTCCCCAGTCCTCACTGCCTCTGTCTCTCCCTCCACTCCCCCCTCTCCTTCTCCCTGCCTCCATCGAGGGCCAGGTTCCCACCGGAGATCACAAAAGCAAGGGACAGAGAGAGAGAGAGGGAGGCCAGGTTGGGCCAGCACGGGGAGCTGGGGAGATGGGGGACAGGGGGGGCATGGTGGCCTGGCTGATTCAAGGGGGCTGCAGGCTGGTTGGGTAGTCGTGTAGTAGTAAGAAAGACCAGCGCGCTGCGCTCCTTGAACCGGCGGATCACGGAGGTGCTGGCTGCAGACTCCACACGGGTCAACAGTACTTCTGCAGAGAAAGGAGAGAATTATTTTCCATTGGATCGAGTCGCGATAACATCCAGAAATGACAAGGGTTCATCCAAGTGTTAAACCCGATGACTTTGAGCAATGCATCTCTCACACGCACGCACGCGCACACACACCATCAACCTTGAAACCCCACAGTTAATTACCTGGATCTCCACTAATGGCCAAAGAGTTAAATAATTGACATAATCTAAGTGGCAATATATTTCTATAAGCAAGAAAGGGGAATAAATCAAGGGACAGATATATACCAGTACCTTATAACAGTCTGACGTGCAGACAATCAAATGGCAGCACTTTGGTTAAATATTCATGGCCTTTTATTGGGCCTAAAAGCATCAGAAGCAACAACACCGTGTTCCCCACATACCAAACTAACTGTAATGATTGTACATGGTTGACATCAAACTAATGACACTGACCAGTAGCCTAATGGAATGCTGACCAGGTTAGGTAAAATATATATCAGCTATCATACAATCCGTTTACCACACACATATATTTTTGAGAAGACTAAAGTACTATGCATAGTAATACATAAGGACCGCAAGTCTACACTAGAAAGGGAGGGGGAGAGAGATTTATTCCGTTTGGTGTCCGTTCTTTCTCCCTGTCCGTAGGCTAGCGGACAACACCCAACCCGACGTATTAAAACCGACTAAAACGTACGTATGCCTGAACTATCCGTTGCGAACTTTTGTCAAGCATGGGGGCAGTAGTGAGGAAAATAACCTTTCCTCTGCAAAAAGAGTGGAAATATGTCGTTCTTCAACGTCTGTAAATATCAACCATACCTATATGGTACAAACATGGAAAGCTCTGTGGCATGCCGTGAACGGCATTCTCAGAGCCCATGGTGAAACGGCAGTGAGCCTCGATGGAGTCTAGCCTAATATGTTGAAAAAGACCCCATCTTACTTTCCTTTTTATGTAGACATTGTCCTTTTAAAGAGATGGAAAATATTAAAATCGTGTTGGTTATTGATTAATCACCAGATTCGAGAGATGGGGGCTACTCGTTGAGTGTGGTTAATTCACCCCAAATCCGTCTCACTTGCGTTTCGAATCGCTCTGTTCTGCAGCTCTGCTCTCGTATGCTGCGAGGTGCCATACAGGCGCAGCCCCAACGGGAGCGGAAGTGGAGCGCAGGGCGGGTCGGCCCGCACATAACGTAGAGGAACTATGCATTCCGACATAATAAACGTAAGTGCTCTCTCACCCAAAACGTACACAAAATCAAACATACAGAACAATAAACGGCCCTTAAGGGAGAGAGTGTCTGTACATGTATGTGCACATACATCAGTGCTGCCAGCTCACCAGACCACTGTTTACAGTTTGATGAGAGAGTGAGTGTGTGTGTGTGGGGCACACGCTTGCATGATTAGTCATCTACTAGAGACGAGTTAGCAGTAGGCCTATTCTAGAGCTACCGTATGACGACTTCGAAGTCCAAACACAGTTCAGACAGTTCATCCGTCGAACATGTGCAGTAACGTCTGCATGAACTAATCGGTCTGGCGCTAAAGTGCCCTCTGCTAATTACATTGTTGTCCTCTAAGTTCAAGTCAAGAAGCAGAACTCTGGCCAGAAGAGTTACGTAAGCTAATGAGAGTAAATTATTCACTAGCAGAGCCGCTCAATAAGCGTACACAAACACTTAGGGTCTTGCGATTAGACATATACAGTACCTACTAATGCCACTTGGAATGGGGAGAGGTAAAGAAACGCATTAAATTGTCCAGGGACCCCTTATGCAGTTGTTTACTGCAAAAGAATAATCCTGTGGGCTCCATTTTTTTTAAAAGAATGAGGGTACCTTTTATGGTTGAACTAAAGAGCTTCTGCGTTTTAAATCTCTGGCGAGGATCAGACCGTTGTCAAACCCCTCGATCCTACTTAGTCGAAGGACCACACGGCACAGTCCGAAGGAACAGACATCATCTAGTGCCTCTGAAGGAACAGACATCATCTAGTGCCTCTGAAGGAACAGACATCATCTAGTGCCTCTGAAGGAACAGACATCATCTAGTGCCTCTGAAGGAACAGACATCATCTAGTGCCTCTGAAGGAACAGACATCATCTAGTGCCTCTGAAGGAACAGACATCATCTAGTGCCTCTGAAGGAACAGACATCATCTAGTGCCTCTGAAGGAACAGACATCATCTAGTGCCTCTGAAGGAACAGACATCATCTAGTGCCTCTGAAGGAACAGACATCATCTAGTGCCTCTGAAGGAACAGACATCATCTAGTGCCTCTGAAGGAACAGACATCATCTAGTGCCTCTGAAGGAACAGACATCATCTAGTGCCTCTGCCTGCAGCCGAAAGCAGTGGAGACACTCAAGAGACACCAGCTGAGGAGGACATTCCCGAGACAGAGCCTACTCAAACCAGGCCAGTTCAGACCGGGCCTTCCCCCCTGTGTGTGTGTGTGTGTGTGTGTGTGCGTGTGTGTGTGTGTGCCTGGTCTGGCCTGGCCTGAAAACAGCGCCCCTCCCTTAACATGTGTGGTCAGAAAAGGTACTACACCACAGGCTTGAGGCTACATACGGACGCACCCACCCACCCACCCACCCACATACATACACGTACGTCTACACACACGGCCACGTATAGGAGCGGCGTGACCACCGCTCAAAAAGTGGGTATTACTATTGGTGTCAAACTGGGTGATGCAAATTGTCAAAAAAAAAGAAGAAAAAAAAGATATGGTGATTGTGAACGGTGATTTTCTATTATATGCATTTATTGAAAAAGAAAAAGAGTTTCGAATCTGAATATTATTGTGGTAACATTTCTTTCTGAAAAAGGGAGAAACTAGTGTTTAAGATTTTCCGGGAAAAATCTAATTTTAAATCCCGGGAAATTTCTGGCCTTTTACCGGGCTTCCCGGGAATTCCCATTAAAAAAAATAATAATTTTCAATTAAAACCATGGAATGTGCCTTTAAACAAGCTGAAATTCATTATAGATCCTATTGGGGGTGACATTGCGTAGCCCATCGTCTGAATTTCCATGAAATTTTCTTTGAAAACAGTTGATCTGTAAGCTCACAATGCCTTGTAGATTAGACGCTATGTGAGCTTGCAGATCGGCTATTTTCAGCATGACACAACACTCGCAAGACAAACTATAGCCTAATCAAGCTTAATGGGAGATGGACGAGGCTACACACAACTCTTCCCAATGCAAACAACAATGTTCCTCAATGGCTCGTTATAAAGCATCGCATAGGCCTACCTACAGTTACATGGATATTTATTTTGGGGGATATAACGTTTGCAAGATCATTCTTCATAGTTCACCCCAAAGAAAAACTTGGCTATACTTACAGAATATTATAGTGTAGTGGTAAAGGGACTGTCGGAACACAGTATTAATGAGCTTTTAATGAGCCACCACGTTATATTTAATCAAACAACAGGTTTATCTAGTATATGGGACGTGTAGAATTCCACAGCACTACGTCCACCGCTTCCCATGATAGCCAAACCAAACTTCCACTCATGCTGAGAATCGTCCAGAAGAGCGAGTCAGAGAGAGATTCATTTGTTATTGGAATTGGCAGGATTATTGTAGCCCTGAAACATGACGGTTGTATGATACGACCAGCATATTTCAGGGCTAGGATTGTATTGCAGAGCCTTGTTGGGCTTTAGCAGGACAGGACTGGGCATTCTGATATATTTTTCCTGTTAAAAAAGGAGGCGAGGATAATGTGACATGCAGCCAAATTTCCTCTGCTCTGTAGTAGGCCTTTCTAGTAATTAGTAGCAATTTCTAGCAAGAAAAAAACAACCTCTGGGATTCCCGGGTAACACAGCCATTTCCCGGGAGGCTAAATACGTTCGTTTTTCCCGGGAATCCCGCTTCCCGGGAATCCCGGTATTAAACACTAGTGTAAACCTATGTACTGTAGTGAGTCTAGTGACATGACGTCATAGTTCACAGGACGTCATTAGGAAGTCAGGAAGTGTTCATTCAGATTCCAGTGTTGATGCTGTAACATGCAAGCGGCAATAAAGCGGTGCTGTTAAGACCAGTACGGTTTCCCTCGTTCTTGTTCACTTCCCTTCATTTGTCCACCGCTTTTCTTTTCTAGCCATAGTCAACAACACGTCTAGGTACACATACCTGTTCTTGCCCAACGGAGGGCATGTTTTGGTTTCTACCAAGAACATCTAGGACAGTGGTTCCCAAACCTTTTAGGTCGAGACCCAAAAGATAGATTAGACGTTTGCCCGGGACCCAAACTAGTGAAAACAGCAGATCTATAAGCTTGTAGATTGTCTATTTTCACTACTTCTTAAACATCGGTTTTCTAATTTATGGATTTTCTTAGATTTTTCTTTTATTTATTAATGAACTTGTTCCCTGCCATGAGACTAGTTTGACAAGTTATGGCCAGTGGTCCAGGCTGCCACCGACGAGTTTGACGAGTTTTTGCATTTTTCACAAGTTAGCCACTGGATAGGGGTGTTTAAAAAAAAAAGAAAAAAAAGGAAGGAATCACAGCGGTTATGGAACATGTGAAATGAAGTAATCGAAAATCTGCCGCTCCATCCACTCCCTGTTTAATCTTTTCACTGAGGCGTGAAGCGTCCATTTCTCAGCTTCCTTACTTCGCTAAGCGTCATGCTCGCGAGGATGTTTTTCCTACTGGAGCTGAGCCGAGGCCATGCCCAACGCGGAGGTGCTTCTCTCGCTGTCTTGGCCAAGTATAGTTATTGACAAAACCATGACGGAGGCACAGCGTCTCAAGCGACCTTGAGCCACGTGAGGCCCCGCCGAGCGAGCTAAAGCGAGCGAGTCGTCGGGCCGAGCGTTGTGAAGGTCGATTGAGCCTACTCGAGTTCGAGTTGCGAACCCAGGGGGACAGAATAGTAAGTAATGTTTAGGCGAGAGCGTTTGTCTACTGACCAATCACAGCAAATCCTTGCACAAGCTCCTCCCCCTACTCTCCTCAGCTCCGGTGGCAATAACACTCTCGCGTCATACTCAACAGTGGGATTTTCAATGGCGGATAAATATGGATTGCAACTGCCAAATCAGTCGCGTTTCTTTTTTTCACAGACGCAGAGAAAGCGCGTGCGTGTCCGTGATCGACCGGGGGCCGATCGAAAATCTTGAACATATTCTGTGACTACTTGAAAAGGTAAGGAAAAACAAAAAATTGCTGACAGTTTGGCAGTAGTCTGGTTAAATATTCTGTCAGTGAATGTGTTGGATTACTTAGAAAAATCATTATACATTTTTTATTCATGAAAATTGTAGCTTTTGGAGGAATGTTTGTAGGACAAATCTTTTATTAAGGGACCCATAAAAGAAATGTGTCCATGACCCACAAATGGGTCACGACCCAATGTTTAGGAACCAGTGATCTAGGACAGTGGTTCTCAACCTTTTCAGGCCGCGACCCCCAAAATAATCATATTTTAACTGGGGACCCCCCCCCACCCTGACGAGCACTAAGAGTTGAGGCATTACATTTAGTATAACACGGTTCTATTGTGAAAATAGCAGATCTACATGCTCACAACGCCTCTTAACGCGAGGCGTTGTGAGCATGTAGATCAGCTATTTTCACAATTTGGTCAATGTTTAATTCTCCTTAAATTGTCACTTTAGAAATGTGCAGTTAACCTCTATACACTTAAACTTTGTTTATTTGTTTACTGTTGAGTGATAAAACAATGTTTCACATTAAGTTAATCATCTGAAGACCCCCCAAAATTTGGGGGTCCCGACCCACAGGTTGAGAAACACTTATCTAGGAGGTACACATACCTGTTCTTGACCCATGGAGGGCATGCTGGGCGCCATTGAGGTGACACTCATCTGGCCACCCATCTGACCCATGCTGCTGGTCGCCATGGAGGCGTTGTTGAGGTTCATTCCGTTGCCGTTGTACATGTTGCCGTTGTTCTGCTGTGCGAACTGGGGCGACGCCTGCTGCTGTTGTGGGAACATACTGGTAGAAAGAGAACAGACGATCAGAACTTCTGATGAAAACACAAATGTGAAGCAAAAGCTGATGATCTTTAGGAACATCAATGAATGAAGCAATTTAGTTGTATGCTGACACAAACACGGTATATCTTTTTATACCAAAGCACCGAAAAATAACGGACCTCCTCCTAAGTCAAATACACCAGTATGTCACGTGGGAATACATTCATTCTCTTCATTCTCTATAGGCCCATTTTGTGCCTACATAAAGATTACACCACAGCGCTAGCTGGTGGCAAAACCAAAGGAATATTGCCGCAATCATCAAAGACATTTATCGCAGTCTAACTGCTCAATAGCTGCTACTGCCAGTCAAAACAAATCATAGACGACTTTTGATTAAGAACTTCATTATATTTGAGTATTTGGCATTATGTTTAACTGATCAGCCAACAAGAGACTGCCAGCTAATTCAAGGCCAGGTGCGTTTAATTTAGTTTAGCTAGGTGTGTGATTTAGTTTGTCAGTTCAGTATGTTACATGCCTTCATGAGTGAGCTGCATACCATTGAAGAGGCTTCAATATTATATTATTTGCAATTTGGGACTGTGTTTTGAGAACATAATGAATAAAACCTTGAAGAGAAGAAGCCTCATTCCATTTTTACCGATTCACCATAGTGGTCACCCCTTCCCAACGTTTAAATGATCTATCCTACACTAAACAACAAATGGTTAATTACATATAAAACCAAAGGATTAATTAGAAATAGATTGGGGAACTAGGAACTTAGCAAGAATATAATAGGTTCTTTGATTTCTTTAATATCTCAGATCATTAGTGTTTGATGTTTGTTGGGTGTGTGTTCAGGAAGTGTCATCATTCTCTTATGGTGGTAAAAAACAAGCAAACAAAATTGATAGGCAGTGTTGGCATGGATGTATTGATTGTCTATTGTGTTCAGTTAACGCTTTGGTTCCACCAACACTGTGCCCTCCCAACAACATCAGAATGTTTACCAATAGAAAAGGGGTTTATATACTTGCTAATGAGAACAGACCAAACAAGTGTGTAGTATTTTGTTCACAGCTAAAGTATAAATGCATACACACCACACTAAAATGTGCTTAATTCATGGAAGTATTCTGACTTGTAAATAGCGACATCTGGTGGCACAAACAATACTAGCAATATTGAAAGTAGGCCTCAATTCATGTTTAGCAGCTGAAATGTCAGACAGTCTACTAAACAAATCTCCATTAAAGAAAACATCTATAATGTCAGATGTCAGTCATTTCCATATTTGGGAAAATATGGACACATTTTGTCCAACTTAAAACAACCGCAACCCGTTTCACACTTGCAAATTAATTCTGTCCTCGTCCCTTTTATGCCCATATATGGAGATCCCCGATGTCAACAATATTAATCCCATATCTGGGAATGCCCATATATGGACATATTGTGTCAGTCACCTGTGGTCTATGACGTCAGACATTTGTGATGTCAGAGGTCAGTCATCTCCATATTTCGGAAAATATGGTCACATTTTGTCCAACTTATACAACCAACCAGGTCTGTGCATTTTTTGGTGGCCAAGAAATGTTATAGAAATCCATGGATAGCTGAGAAATCATTTTCTTGGGGGGGACTATCTTTAGCTATGAAACATAGTAGAGTGCAACATTCTTTCTCACTGTGATTTCATGAATAAACTAATTTATATAATTGAAACCAACTGTGAATTCATTACACTGGAAAGTTACCTATTGTATATTAAGCGGCATAATGCAGTGGGAGCAAGTCATTTAACATGTATTTTCTCTTAAATATAGCAACGTTAATATTTCTTACTTGAAGTTAATGTGAAGTTCTTCAGGTAAGTGTTAGAATTTAGAAGGCTTATGGGCTAACTGACTTCCTCCTAGTGCATAATCCCGCTTATCCTCCTGAAGTGAGTTTTTTTCCTTCCGATAATTGAATGATCATCCCTTACATACAATATTGTTCCACTTTTTTCCTAGAGCTTGGAATACACACAGCAGTTAAGTACAGACACGAGTAATTCACACACAGACTGCTTTAACCCCCGGGCCCATCGTTCTCACCTGTTCCCCCCCACGTTGCCCTGCGGCCAGCCATTCATGTCAGGGGAGCCCTGGAAGGCTGTGTTGCCCTGGCCCTGCTGCATCATGGGGGATTGGGCGTGAGCCATGCGGGGCGAGAGCAGGGGGCTCTGTGGCGTGCCGGGACCCCCGAACCCTGCGTCTGCTTGCTGGCTCATACCTGCAGTGGAGTTACCCAGACCAGTCAGAGAGGAAGAGCTACTGCTACAGTACCACTCACTTTAGTTCCAACAGCCACTTAAGGCATTACACCTCATGAAATGTTAGTTTGTAACTTTAGCTTTAGTCACTTGGTTTTACTCACTTTTAATTTGACATGAATTTATATTTATTTTTACTCAATTTGTTAGTGATTTTAATGGATATTGTTCTATTGTTTCACATATTTCCGATGCTTCTCATTTATGTAGTTTCTATTTTCAGCAAGCAATTTCCTGAGGAATGAATAAAGTTGTGTCTGAATGTGAAAATGTACCTCTCTACTACTCACATACTGTACAATTGGTATAAGATATGCATTAATAACAGTGTGACAAAATGGTAGCAGATGACCCGTGGAGTGATTCTAATGACTTTCTGAGGTTTCACTGAGGATTGTTCCTTATTGGTGCATTGCTCTGGGATGCTGGTTACGAGTAAGCAGAGACGAGGTTAACCTACATGCACAGCAGCACATTAGTAGTGAACAGGCAAGGGACTAGCGAGTGAAGGGAATGAGGAGGCAACAGAGGAAAGGAAAGGAGGAGACAGTTCAATTAACACACAGTACTTTGCTCCTTATGTACCAACCCACCGGCTGGTATCAGATTAAGAATGAGGGATTGACCAAACATGTTATGCCAACTCCGCAGGACAGCGATAGCATCCTAGATTATCAGATTATCCCCTGATCCAGATCTTTGGATTGGGCCTTTATTAGTGTTCTCCCTTATTACATTCACAGCATTCCAGCCTTCATCCAGAATATGGGATAGTGACTGATTGTGTCATGTGCCCTTGGCGCCCTCTAGTGGTTGCACAACAGACATGTAACGTAATTACCATTATGTGAGGTCACCATGCAAGGCACCATTTTGAGCAGTGTCTTGGACAATGGCAACGTTATGATTGGAATTCAGGGATGATTGCAAGTATTACGTTGACTGCCTGACGTGCTATGACCGGCCAAGTGTAGGACGTGCTATGTGACTCGGAGCACATAATGGCGTTCAATGAATGCAGTCAATCCATGTGCGGGATTGCGAGTCATATGAGCGGGACTATGACAATCATGTGATAGTGTTTGACCAGAGACATACCATGTCCCCGCGGAAAGACCACAATGACATAAACAAACAGGGTGAACTACAGATAAACCCTCTGTATTAATTTAACTCTTAATAGTGTAAACATTTACCCAAATGGTACACTCTGAGATTAGTACACTCTCAGAGTTAATACAAAAAAATGAGGATATTGCTGCGTAGTCTTGAGCAGGGGTCTTCAACAGGGGGTCTGGGACCCCTAGGGGGTCCTCAGAGTTACTACTGGGGGTCCTCCAAATCATGGCGTGATAAGAACTTATTTTTTCTACACTACCACTTGAACCCTTGTATCCCTATTGTGTGTGGAAATTAGCCAAGAATAACCAATCTACAAGAATAGCCGACCAACAAGCTCACAACAGTTGTGAGCTCGTAGATCTGCTATTCTTGGCAAAGAGGTTTGGTGTAGAGGGAAACAAGAGCAGTCAGACTAAGTATTGATGCTTCAAGTGGTTAAACGTCTAAAAATACACATTAGACCAACAACCTACACTGATGATAGTGCTGTCCAACGAGTCTAATCTGTACTCTGTCTAAGAAATCTATGAACATTTTTAATCTCCAACACAATTTTATACAATATGTAGTGGGGGTCCCTGCTTTATCACTCTCTCTCAGCTAAGGGGTCCTTGGCCTGAAAACGTTGAAGACCCCTGGTCTTGAGTGTGGAGACTAGGGGTGGAGGAAGGGGGGATGGGAGAGGGGCAGTACCTGAGTTGGGAAACTGAAAGGCACTGTGCTGCATTTGTGGGCTGAGTACGGCCCCGTACTCTCTCATCATGTTTGCGTTTCCCATCATCATCTGGGAGGAGGAAGAGGAGGAGGAGGTGGAGGAGGTGCCATGCAGGTGGAGCTGGGAGTTGGGGGGGAGAGAGGGCAGGCTGGGGGAGAGAGGGGAGGAGAAGGGGCTGGTGGGTGGCGGTGGCGAGGCCAGGCCTGTACTGGTACCGTAGCTGGGTGGGTAAGGGAACTGCTGGGGGTTGGCCTGGGGGATCCGGGGGTTGCTCATGCCTCCGGCCGCCGCCGCCATGTTGGGCGGCAGGTTGAGGCCCTGGGCCCGCATGGCCATGCTCCGCTGCTGCTGCGCCTGCTGCGCTTGCTGCGCCTGCTGCACCTGCTGCTGCCTCTGTCTCAGGTGGTTGGTCACCATCTCCCGCTGGCGCTGGGCCAGCATCTGGGCGTTGATGGTCCCCTGGACGAGGGGCAGGGCCGGGAGGTGACGGCGGAGGTGAAGAGGAGAGACGAGAGAAAAAACAGAGATGGCTGTGTTGAGTTTATCGGTTTGATTACCTAACCCAGTGGTTTTCAACATCAAGGTCCACTATTTATTCTGCATTCTACCACTTTTTGTGGTCACATGTTCAGATACTGGATTCTGATTGGCTTAAAACAGTGGTAAATCAGTCAACAACCTTGAGTTGGCTCATGGACCCCGCCCACTGAAACAATTAATGATTGTAACTAAATAACCTTGCAAGTTACAACCGTGTTTTCTTTCATTTATATGGTAGAAGTGGTAGAGAAGCAATTTACCATTCGAGGGTCGTGGGTTGTTGGCTGATTTACCACTGTTTGTGGTGGTGAATCAGCTAACAACCCACTCCCTCTTATGGTAAATGGCTTACTTTGATGAGATTCAGCTTCTCAGACCCAAACTTAGAATATTTTGTTATCGTATAATTTTTAATAATTATTTGGGAAAGTGGAAAAAAATTAAATACAAAAAATAATTATTAAAAATAAATGAAAAAGGTTATCGAAAAAATACGGCCTGCTCACGTATTAGGAGGGTAATATGAGTCACCAGAAAAGATAATGGGTGTTTTTAATGAATCTATCATGGTTAAAATGAAGTTTGAAGTTACAATGGGTGTGTGTGGGGAGAGGCCCTAGGCCTGGAGGGCCTGGTAACATTTACATCAAATATCTAAATATTGAATCAAGCAAATTAAAAACTCTTCAGGGTGTTCATAAAAGCCTGATTAGACGATAAAATTACCAAAAGTTTTTTTGAAAGTGAAATATCCCTTTAACCAGTGCTAATGATAGGCAAACCAATTTCACTGCAACTGTGTCACAATAATATGTGGAGTTAATAACGTGTAGAGTGTTTACTGTAACGAGGGCAGTGGACACAGACCTGGTTAGGAGCACTGGCTCTTAGAGGTAGGTTCACATTGGACACACCGCTCATCTGGCCCATCATTGGCTGACGGTTCTGGTTGAGGGAGGGAGAGGGAGGTAGAGAGGGAGAGGTTTTAGCTCACATCATTCACTACTACCATCTGCTATATGCGTGTGCGGGTTTCCCAACTGGTCTGAGCACAACGGTGGGGGTGAGATGTAAGGGAGCGCTTGTTTTCGGTGGAGACAACGGAGGCGCGCCGTCTCAAGTGGACTATGAGGTTATGAGTTATGTATTTAATGCCACTGGACAGAATCGTAAATCTTCGTCCCCCCGACTTTCGGCACCTCCGCGCTCCCCTACTATATACAGGTATATCATCATGTGAGGAAATTCTACTCTCCTTTTCTTTATAAGTTAAAGTTAAAATTAGTGTGCAAAACTAGCAGTCAATTAAATGAAATGCAAAAGTACATTGTATGGTAACTATGACCTATTGCCTTCTGTCCCTTTTCAATGATAAACAATGATCATCTACAATTCTACATCATAAATACCACTAGTTGCCAGCAGGTGGCAGATTAACTCAATTACCCAAACTATTACTACAGTATGTACAGGAGACCTGCCAAAATGTCAACCCCAAGGCTAACTACACCCTCCCCCTTATCTGTGTGCACCATCAAACAGCTATTGATCAACCGTAAGACCCAGTGGTTGCATCAGAGCGAGGAATCGATGGACAGCAGTACTTGCAGCAGTGTGCAGGTTTGTCAGAACACAGACGTGTGTGTGAGCAAACCTGTGTGTGTGTGTGCGTGTGTGTGTGGGTGTGCATACCTGCTGTGTGTGTGACTGTAGCCGATGCTGCAGCTGAAGCCGTAGCGTGTTAGGCTGGTTAGGGACCACCCCGGTTGGCCGGAGCCCAGGCCGGGCCTGCATTCTCAGCATGGGGTAACCTGGCCGCGGGCCCATCTGTCCAGCCATGGGGTGGAAGGCAGGGTCCTGCATGGGGTTGCCAGGGTAGCCCCTCTGGGCCATGTGGGAGGGTGGGTGGGCGAACTGCTGGCCGTACATGGGGGGCTTCTGGTCGAGCATCATGGAGGGTTCTTGGGAGAACTGGTCCTGCTCCACTGACTGGCCCTGTCCAAGGGAGACACACGGCTTAAGCATGATTCTTAAGGACACACTCACTGGCATGTTATGGGTTTAGGGTCTGTGTTTCATATTTCTAGTGTGTCGTCTTTCCAAGTCCTACTCCCTCCCCTCCATTACACCAGTGCAGTGAGTGACTGATTGTCTTGTTTTGTTTTTTCTCTCTCTTTTTTTAAATATATTTTTGGGACTTTTCTGCCTTTATTTACAGCTCTAAGTGGAGATAGACAGGAAACGTATAGAGACACGGGAGAGACATGCAGTAATGATTGTTGGGAACGGAACTCAAACCGCTGGACCACGGCCCAGGAGTGAGTGACTGAGAAAGCACCGGTGCATACCTGGTGTATAATAAAGCATTAAGCCACAGAAGAGGCCGTGGCTTACCATGAATTTTACAATGGCTAAGAGACATATAGGAAGCCTGAAGCAGAGCGAAGGGATTCCGACTCTCTTCGCCCATGTTGAATCTAAACTGAACCAAAGTTATTGCTTTTCTAGAATTGTTACCAGGGCCGCTGCTGGCCACCCAAGTGGCCAGCATTTGGGTGGCTTTTGCTTAACGCCACTGGACACACACACGACCCACGCGAGCGTGCAAACAATCTACATGTAATGTGTCAAGATAGTCTACTTTCGCCATTTGATTTGTCCCAATGTTGGTGCTAGATAAATAACAATTTAACACACTGGTAGAACGGGTGGGGAACAGTCCACAACATATCCAAACCATGAAACTTGAGAACGCACGCAGGTTGTGACTCATTATTTAGGTGGTGGAGAAAATTCCAGCATAGTCTTATCTTATTGCCTAAAACAATCCAATTCTATGATGCCTAATTGTAGTTGTGTTTTATTTTTGAATGAAAATAATCCATTTTTTTTTTTTTATGATCGTCGTGGCTCATTTTGGTTCCCACTCGGCACCGTGCCATCGTATCTTTCTTGTTTTAAATTATTTCCTCCTCTTACCTTGGCATATGAAAAACAAAATTGTGCATTGCAATACATCCATGGAATGGCACTGTAAATATTTTAAACAAAATGTTGCCTCAGTGATACTGATACATGTGATCCTAGCTAGTTGTGTGTTCATTATTTCATATATTACCACAGGACTCAGCCAATCAGAATCAAGGACTGGAACTATCTGTTTTTGGGAGCAGCCATAGCTGAATGGGTAGAGAGCCTGCCTGGGAAGCATATGGTCTCATAGATTCAATTCCCCGGCAATGTGCCGAGGGGTCCCTGAGCAAGACACTAAACCCCTAAAGCCCACGCACTCACCTGGGCGAGGCTGAAAACTGAATTTCCCCTGTGGGATGAAATAGGTCTAATTATTATTATTAATTAAAATACATGGCAAACATCATTTGATCCCTAGCAGAGTGTGGGCTTCTGGGTGTGCTCTAGCTTAGAAACCTTTAACCTGGAAGTAACTTCTACACTGTAATATAATATTGTGAGAAGGCAAGAAAATGTAATACCATTGTTTTTAAAAAATGTAAAAAGAGAAAGGTAATATTCACAGTTATGTTATCCATTTGTGTGCGGCAGCTGCTCTCTCAGCCCTCGTCGCCGCTTCACTGGCGGCTTTGCCATTGTCTCTACAACGACAACAATGGAGGCGGGGCAGGGGACCACCTGCTGTGTGTATGCACCTACCACAACATTTATGTTGTCTCCCCTGCACGCCAACGCAGTACCGAAGGGCATGAGGAGAGAGAATCAGGGACGATTTTGCTTTTATGCACCACATATCTAGAACAAACTCCCAGAAAATGGCAGGTGCTGCAGCCTCTCTTATTTCTTTTAAATCACCTTTGCCCGCTGCCTTTCATCGAGTTTCTTTTCTTCTTTCTTTCTTCTCTTCTTCTTCTGTCGTTTTATAATGTGTCTCCTTTACTTGATGTTTTGTGTAAAGCACATTGAATTGCCTTGTTGTTGAAAAGTGCAATACAAATAAACGTTGCTTGCCTTCTCCATAATCGCTGAAGCTCAAATGGGAATATTTATTTGTTTGCTGATGCCTTTCTGACAGTCACGAGGAGTAGTGGAGCTGGTGCCGAGGCACTTTGTAGCTGTAGTTGTTTATGAAGAGCTGAAACACTGCAGAACTGACAGACTTTTGTCAAAAAATAATATTGGATTGAGCAGAGGGGCTTTGCTCATCAACATCATGAACTGGTGTTCAAGATGTCGTTTATTTAAACAGGTGTTTCCGTATTATTAAAGACATTAAACCAACAAATTCATAATTATTTTTTTTAGTTTTTGTCGTTTTCCTAAGCAAATCATTTGATTACCGTCTCCTACCGGCTAATGTATCTGGTAGGAAACAAAAAGTAGACTCTTGGTGTCTCCTACCGGAAATACACCCGGTCATCAAATTATTGGCTTAGGAATGTGACAAAAACAAAAAAGTATGAATTCATGGTTTCATGGGGTGTGCAATTGATAGAAAATAAGTCATTTTTGGGGTGAACTACTCCTTTAAAGTTACAGTGAATTGGATGCTTGGACACTGCAGGCAGAAAGCTCCTGTACAGATGTGATAAAGTATGAAATGCAAATATAATAAACGGCTTCACTTATTTTGTGGCACACGCTTGTATGTTGAAGTAGGGAATTCATTTAAAATATGGAGTATAATATTGAATATTGAAATATGGAGATACAAGGTTTCTGCCTGACAGCAATAATATAGTATACTATACATACATTCCTTGTTGGTCCTAAACCTTAAATCAGTAGCCTAATCAGTAGGAAGCATGAGGTCAGTCTGTTGTCTCCCCAGGCGCGGCAGAGGGAGAGCAGAGCCCAGGATTACAGCTTAGGTAATTGGCACTGGGTGAAAAAATGGGTTACAAAATCGTGGGATAATAATTATGTAAAAAATAATAATAATTCAGTAGCCCAAGATGTTCCCAGTCTTGTTTTGTGTTGTGACTAAATACTATGACAGCATTTGTGCCTTTCAGCTTTGGGAGCATGCATGCATGCACACAGACAAAAAGTAATCCGGCCCGCACGAAAAGTCACATTATGCAGCCCGTACCTAAAACTGAGTTTGACACCCCTGGACTAGAACAAACAAAACAACAAAGACTTTGATGAAACCTAAAACAAAAGCCCAAGAAAGAACTGAAAGGAATTTCATCACAAACAACATGAGCATGAAGCACAGAAGGCCAGTGAAGTGAAACATACTGTTGGTGGGCCTCACCTGTCCTACCAGCCCAGGGATGCCAAGCGCGCGGTCGATCTCCTCCAGGCCATCAAAGTCCTTCAACACAGTGTAAAGCTGGGACAGCAGGGCTCCCTCGTCTGGCACCCCTCCGTCAGCAGAGCCAGGCCCCGTCGCACACATCCCCAACTCATCCTGGGGACCTGGGTACACCGACCTGTGGAAAGGACAGATTTATTTGTATTTATTTTGGAAAAGCCCCCAATGTGAGGAGAAACAACTTCTATTCTGAAGAGGAAAGGTGAAATGTATCATAGGGTTTGGGGGGCTTTTACCCTACTCTCAAGGAAATGCTTTGATAGGATGATAATGGAAATACCTCATAAACTGTTGTGACTTCATACACTTTATGGGCGCTATTGCATTTGCCCTCTTTGGGGATCTGATGATTTTCATTTATTTTAAGTGTCTGGTTTTCTTTTTGTTATTTTGTTTCTGCTTGATGTAAAAATTGTCTAAAGTTTGTGTACAGTTTGTCTTACAAGTTTGCTTGAAAAAGAAAAAAAAAGTAAGGAAATAATAATAATGTAATTTAGACCGTAAATGAAAGTCTCTGCAAGATGATTTTCATAGTACTTCATCCAAAATCAAACAAACTACGGTATGTGCTGGAAAGTTGACAGCAGTCATGTCAAATGTGGTGTTAATTGTAGTCAATGGGCATTTTACAGTGATTATATTATCAGTTAAAGTATCTTACCTGTTTTGATTTACAAAGGATGCCTGGTCAATGGGCATCATGCTGTCTGGCCATGGGGCTGTCTGATTGGGAGGGGGCTGCTGCGTAGAGAACTGGTGGGCTGCCATACCCATCTCCATACCTGGCTGGGCTAAATGACCAAGGAAGGACAACTGGTTAGAGAAGAGTCATTGAGGCCCGACATTACACCAAGTTCTGCAATTTCACAACCAAGATGTCAGATGAGGATTGAGGAGCAGGGGTTGTGAAGCTGACCTGAAGTCAGTATGCACTTCAACCCAACGCAGTTATGAGACTGGCTTAAATATTATGAGACTAAGATGAGATGACGAGTTTAGATTTTCTATGTTGTATCATGGTAAGCCACAAGGTGGCAATCTTTACAACACTGAAGCAGTGATATTGCTGCCAATAGGCCCAGAATTGATCCAATGAGGTAAAACAAAATGCAAGTGCATTCAGCTGGTGTTTGTAGTGCAATGCTATGGGACACTTCATTCACAAGCCCCACTTCCCTCCTGAAGAGAAGTATCTAGTCTACTAGTAGCGAAGTGGGGTCTCTTCTCTATTGGTTCTGCATTGTGTTCAGGTAGGACAGGCTCTCACCATTGGCCATCATTGGGGACTGGAGCATCTGCCTGGGCCCTGGCTGACTGTTGGGCCTGAGAGGGGCAGTGTTGGGACCCATTCGGCCCTGCATGGCACCCTGCTGACCGGGGCCAGAAGCTCCAGGAGGAGGTGCTGAGGCAGACCCGACCCAGCCCTCCTGCTGCTGCATGCCTGGCCGAGGACCACCCGGACCCATGAGTCCTGGATTGGAAGAGACAGAAAGCGAGGCTGACAATAAAGAACACAGCAGATGCCACAGATGCGGTATTGGTCTGTGACATCCACAATATAAATCCAGAGGATATCACATGTGACAGTGACAGAGTTCTGCTCCAATGTGGTTGCCTCTACATTTCCTGCTAAAGGAAATGAGTCACTACCAGCTGTGACTGACACAGAGAGAGAGAGATAGAGAGAGAGAGAGAGAGAGAGAGATGTAAGTGGTACAAAATGCTACAGAATTGAATCACACGTACTGTAAAAGAAAAAAAGAAAAAAGAATTCAGGCTTTCCGCTAAATTTCTGTGAGATAAAGTGGGTTGCCCTGTGGTTTCTCCATTGCTGTGGTTGAAATTACGTCAGTAACAGTTGATAATAGAGGAAATCCAATGCCAGTAATGCAAACTAGTTTGCGCAGCAACAGATCAATCAGTGTTACTTGTTAACTCCCGAGTTTGATTTGGAAATCCAACACCATAGCAACCAGCCAAATGAAACTGAAATGCTGCAGTGCCTGGTGAATGTGTCTACACCAGCTACCTCTTGGCAGGCAACCAAAAATCATTTAGAGGTTATACTTCACATGTCAGGGAAGTGAAATAAGGCGTTTCTAAATGTTTTGATTTACCATCTATTGTTTCCAGGAGACATTTCCCTGCCATGGTGTGATTTACTAGAAAGACTTCTTGTATTAACTCTCAAATACCTGGAACGCGCCCGAGTCGCGTTAGATTTTAACCACTTTAACCATGATTTTATGCTTTAACTATTGAAAAATAGCAGATATACAAGCTCACAGCGCGGCACCAAGTGCCGCACTGCGAGCTTGTAGATCTGCTATTTTTGAAAAATCGTGAAAATGTGTGCAAGTCTTTGAACATCTTTGACCCGAGCTTTGACCCGACTTCTAAATCCTTCTTCTAAAGCATGTTGTTCTCAAACCTTTTCATGTCAAGGACCCCCGAAATTACATGTATTTGGCCACGGACCCCCATCTCAAAATATGTTGTTCCAGGGACCCCCAGAAGCAAATATTTGAGTTACAAATATTCGCTTTTAAATAGATATATTCAAATACTTGCAAAAAAAATCTTGATTTTTCAAAAATAGCAGATCTACAAGCTCGCAGCGCGGCACTCGGTGCCGCGCTGTGAGCTTGTATATCTGCTATTTTTCAGTAGTTAAAGCAGTCAATAATCCTAGGCCTAAATGGGTTAAACGATTATTTGCCTAACAGAGGTGGCAACTCGTGCATATTTTACAGACATGCTTTATCTCTCAAGTTCTGACAATTTTATGGTTTCAAATGTAGGTTAGAATTAATAGAGCTGGACAGGATAGATAAAACAAACTTTGCCGTAACATACAACTAATATAAACATTAATTCGTCTTTACATGATAATTTGTGTTAAAGCAGACAATTTACAATTTAGGCATTTAGCAGATGTTCTTAATCAAGAGCGATTTACAATAAGCAAGGACAGCACATGGTAATACATCAACATTAATACATCAAATGCATAGAAATAGTAATAAAAAAACTTAAGTAGACCAAGAACCTATTCAATAAATTTAAAAAACAATCAAAAACATCAATAATCTGTACATCGAAGCTATACACACTGTAGCTTCGATGTACGATAGGATGCCAAGTTGAGATGTCCTGACATCGGACATTTATGAGGGCAAGGGTGGGCAAGTGCTACGGTAAGTGCTATGGGCTAAGGTGGAGTCTGAAGAGGTGAGTCTTCAGACTACAGTCGAAGCTAAGGAGTGAGTCTGCAGTTCTAATTGAAATGGGGAGTTCATTCCACAGTTTGGGGGCCAGAAGGCTGCTTAGGTACATTGCAAAGGAGCCAATCATCAGTATACAGACTTTAGCCATTTTGCCAGGAACACATTTTCAAGGGAGACGTTGCGAAGAGTGGAACGGCACACAAAACTAGATGACACAAAAATCTCAACCAGTGGTTCTCAAATTGGGGTCCAGGGAAACAGACCAGAGGATAATATGATCCGATCCGAACGAGATTTTTTTATTTACTGGACCCGTCTGAAAAGGAGATTATTAGATCCGATACGACGTGCCTTTAGACCCGTACTGGAACCAATGCACAGGTTACGTTATAGTATATGCTTATTGTCACCATTACATGAACCAATGCACAGGTTACGTTATATAGTATATGCTTATTGTCACCATTACATGGCATTGAGACTTGCCGTCTGACCCCAGGGCTCCACTGGCGGCGTCGCGCTGCTCTGCGTCTTGACGGCGTCATTGACGCCGTCTCATTGACGTCCGACCGGCTCCACCGCAGCGCAGCGGCTGTGACTGTGAGGTAGCCTACTCATTCTATGGCCAATATAGCCCATTTCCAAATCAACATGAAAATCACTTTCAAACAGGAATAAAACTATTTGTGACCTGAATGTGAACGTATAGCGCACACTATGTTCAGCAGAGAGCAGCAATGCACCACTGACCACTTTGTTTTGTCATGATTATAGCCCGTTTTAATTTTAAAAAAATTATCAAAGTAGACCGCTGTAATTACATAAACAAATATGCTAGGAATTTTGGGACATCTAGTCACCCGAATGGATAGCCAACAGTAGAAACGCATGTACAGTATATAGCCTACATTTAAATATAGCCTACAATGCATTTATTCATATTTTATACATGACTGGACGTTGAGGACGCCGTCAAAAAATTGAACCGGGGCGATTTTCGAGTTTGGACGCCGTCACCGGAGCGACCGACGTTGACGTTACCGTCGGCAGTGGAGCACCCTTCATTGATTAAAACGGGAGCGTTCCCAGCGTTGACGTTGACGCGACGCTCTACGCGCCCGGTGGAGCCGGGGGGTGATGCTACGTTCAAACCTGAAGCTATTTCTTTGTTTCTAGTCACTTCAATCGCTTCACTTTGGTCGCGCTGGGCAGCGTTGGAAAAAATATATGTCACGTCACTGACGTCAGAATCAAGGCGAAACACCTGGAAAAAAGCGCGTCCCAAAACAAAACACCCAAAACATTTCCACGTCTCCGGACAACATCAGTGCTGATTGGCTGTCAGGACGCGATGGGTGGAGTCGGGGGGAAGTGAAGGTTGCTTCACTTAGATTCACTTAGAAGATACCGAAGCCACTGGCCGCGTCGCTCGGCCCCGTTCGGATGGTTCGCTCAAACTATCCAGGTTTGAACGCACCATGAGTGTCACCGCCCTTCGCAGTAGCTCCGGCGTGGCGGTTGCAGACATATTGAACAGCGCTTCAGAACCACTGATCTAGACGATCTGCTATTTGTTAGCAACACCAAAAAACATACCCGGCCAACTCCACCCACCTGCATTGACCATGTTGGCCTGATTGGCCATCATGCCGTGATTTCCCACAATGCCTTGCTGCTGCTGCATGAGCGTGTAGGGGCTGCTGGCCCTCATGGGGTACTGTAATGAAGGCTGCTGGTTCATGTCCAGGGAGACGCTCCTCACAGGCAGCCCCCTGCCTGGCTGGCCAGACCGGACACCAGCAAAGTCTGAAGAAGGGAAGGACGTGTTAGGAGTAGGGCTGGACAAATAACCAGGAAATATACAGTATTGACATTTAGAAGCGATGACAGATCTTCCTCATGTAGGTCAATTGAATAATTGAGTAGCAGGTTTTTATTATTTCTTTGATATATTATTTTCTTCTAAATGAACAATTCAACACGAAAACTAAAAAATATATATGGCAATCAGGCAATTATGTTTTTAAATATATATACTCGTTTGTAATCAAAGCAAAAGATTTAAACAATTGGTGTGATGTGAAGTCATTTCGCCCAGCCGTAGTTATGAGCAAAGTGAAGAGTATAAGATGAGAATATGTATGAACCAAAATAACATAATTTTTGTTCAGCCACAAGCCACATCCGTCAAGAGCTGGTACGTGTTATGCACGTGATGACGATATATGTAGACAGCAGGGACGACGCCTGAAATGCGGATGATCAGGTCATTTCTTTATGCCTGTAGACTGACAGGAAATGAGGAGAGAGATGGGGAGTAACACGCAGCAAAGTTTGTCGGGAACGGGACTCGAACCCGCGACACGCTGTCAGGCATCAGAGCCTATATGGTGTGTGCCTGGACCTCTAGATCAGCAGGTGCCCCCATTTTACCTGATGGTTTGGGAATTAACAACTTTAACCTTGGCATGCCTATTTTAAGCATGCTATTGGTGAAAAGTTTAACCTGATTTCTTGCGAGTAGGGGTGGGACGATACAAGTAACCCATGATACGATACTGTGACGATATTTGGACCTCAACAATGATATCACGAAACACGATATCTGCAATAATTGATATATTGCAAGAAAGTTCATCCAAGATACATAACAATATCGGTGTAACTGAAGGATCTGAAGGCTTCAATTCACTCCGATCACACATGAAACAATGTACAACAAATTGCATAGTGCCTAGGGACGTTAATGGTTTAACCAGTAATCGTCAAGAAATGTACTAATATAGTAAAGGTTCGTAATGAATCTCTTGTACTAGACTCGATGTCTGTTCCTCATCTTTTTCGTCTATGTTTATCAGCTTAAAATAGCGCAGCTACGGGATGCCCGCTGGCCTACTGGTCCAGGCACATACCACTTGTCTTAGGCATTGCCACATAGGCATGGATGCCTAGCGGCGTCGCCGGTTCGATTCCCGATCCGGACGACCTTTGCCGCGTGTGCCTTCCGCGTTATTATGATTCACACCACAGCTCCAGGCGGAGCCGCTCGTTTCGTTTCACCAGTGTCGGCAGGTAGGGTTAGGTTTAGACATGGTTTTACTGAGGTTAGGGTTAGGTTTAGGCATAGTTTTACTGAGGTTAGGGTTAGGATTAGGTTTAGGCATAGTTTTACTGAGGTTAGGGTTAGGCATAGTTTTACTGAGGTTGGTAAGGTTAGGTTTAGGAGGTCCTCCCACCCGGCACCTCCGCACGGTGCAAAAGAAGCGCTCCCTAGCTCCGGTTCAGCCAATCAAAAGCTTCCGTGGGCGGGGTTTTCCTGGAGCTGTGGTGTGAATCATAATAACGCCTCACTCCCCATCTCTCCCCCAATTTTCTGTCAGTCTACTATCCTGTTGGACTCACTTGCAGGGCCCATGCCAGGGCCCATGCCCCTGTGTTGTTGTTGCTGCTGTTGCTGCTGCTGCTGCTGCTGTGCGACCATAGCTGGGTTGGTCTCCGACATCTGCAGGATGTCGTTGATGATGTTCTGCTTGTCCATGGCGCTTGGCAGCGAGACGGGCCTCTGCTCACAGAACAGCTGGGGCTGAGAGCTCTGCAGGTCATTCAGGATGTCGTCCAGCTCCGATGACTGGGCAGGAGGCACAGAGAGAGACACACAGACACACACAGGAAAATAATGTGAAGAAGAGTTTTATACTAAGAAAGATACCATCTAGAATGATTTTATGTGCACTACACAAATATGCAGCGTGTCAGATTGCAGCGCTTCTCAAACTATTTCACGGTAAGGACCTCCAAATTTAGCTGGGGAACTCATGGAACCCCCTAAAGCAGGGGTAGGCAACCTGCTGCTCTAGAGCCACATGGCTCCCAGGCAGTCTCCCGTGGCTCCCAGTTGCTTGGGCAAAGTAGTAAGTAAAGGAATAAGGGTTTCTTTTGTTTTTACATTTTAAATGATCATTAATTTATATTGTAGGCATACAGTTATTCTTTGATTCTCCTATTGTAAAGGAAAAAGTGTCACCTATACACCAGATGAAAAGAAACAATTATTGAAGGAAAATAAAGAATGTATTAATGCCTGGACATGTTTGTTTGCTTTCAACGCCAACGCTGCTAGCATACTGGTATACTTGATCTGCTTTGAGAAATTGTCAAACTATAAAAAAGTAATTGACGAGGGGTCCCTTAACTCTTCAAGCTCACTCATGAGCCAAGGAACAGCTAAAAAGCCTTTATTTAGATAGGGCTATTGCATATTAAAAATCCAATAAAAGTCGTTAGTGGCCTTTTCGATTTAACTCTATATTAACTTCGAGCACCTCAAACACCACAGGACTGGAGGTATCACCCTATTGCTAAACCTGCACTCGGCTCATCTTGTTCCATATAAAAAAGTAATATTGAAAGACCAGAAAAAGAATGAAAAGATAACTATTTTGCAACTCCAGACAGATTTTGTATACATTTTTGGGCCTTTTGATAACAAACGTTGCCTACCCCTGCCCTAAAGGACCACCGGACCACACTTTGAGAACCACTGACTTAGACAAGGTGTTATTTATCAGAGACATAAGAGGCTCGGCCTAGCTGATAATACAGCAGCAACCCCAGCCTGAAATGGACCACTTTTCCAGCAAATCTAGGCCACACTTCACATTGACTTGGCTTATCAGACAATGCACTACTCCTCTGGTGCTTATCGCCTTCTGTTGTCAGACAGTTGTTTCTCATTTCCATGTCCAATATATCTTTGAAAAACATATTATAAAGCAGTAACCCTGCATCCTGAGTCCCTGACCCATATTTTTAATAAAGGACTCATTAAACTAAGCATCCCTGCATCCCCAGGATGCATACAACACTATCCAGAATGCTATCAATCATTTCACTGCACCATCTGAGCTGCATGTGGTGGAGTCTCCACAGCTGTGTGTTCTGGCATTATTGATGAGAGGATTGAGATTGTCTTGTAAATCCATGCTTCTGTCCTTTATTAACTACATACAAGTAGCTATTTGCCAGAAAATTGCCACTATTTGTTTAAATTAAAGTCCTTTTTGATGTTTTCGCCGTTGATACATAAAGCGTGTGTCGTCGCGGGACCCATAAAATAATTCTGGGACCCATTTGAATGGCCACCTGTGGGTCCTGGGACCCATTACATTGAAAACCTAGCAACATCACTGATAAAGTTAGAGGCTCCTCCCCCCTCCTGCACACACTCGATGAATTAACCAGTTGAACCCTACCACCACTGGAAACATTCACTAAAAATAGACGATCTTTGTCTATCTTAACTATTAATTTACGGAATGTCTGTCCGCCGTCTGTCCACATGCTGACATTACTGATACTAAACAGTGTCCCCGCCATGGTAACAGCCAATATGCCAAACATCACTGACTGACATCACTGACTCACAGAACACCATACATGGGCATAAACGGGTGAAACAGTCTAAATGATGACATACTGATATTAAACAGAGTTGCCACCATGGTAACAGCCGCATGCTGAAAAAATGCCCAAATAATGTCTGTCTGACATGATGAAACAAGTGACTAAATTTGGAGATGACTGACATCACTGACTGACAACAGTGCCCAAATTTGGAGATGACATCATAGACCCACCTGGACACGGAACACCATGTGTGGGCAAAAAAGAGAGTCAGACAGACAGAGATAAGAGATCTCCATATAATGTATGGGCATGAAAGGGAGACAGACGGATACAACGGGTATTGCACAACTGGACATCAATGGAGACTATTCTGCCCAACGGGCACCGGTCTGGGTTCTCCAACACTACTTCTGAGACTCCTCAGGGACATTCAATCCCTCATGTACTGTGCCCACTCCCAGGCACATGACTAGTTTTATTTTATTTTAATTATATTGTTGTTTAATGTAATGTCTGTATTTTGTGGTACTTAGCTATTTTCTTAGTGTTTTGTGATGTTAAGGCAGCCACACTGCAAATGGGTGGTTCTACATGAATTGTATTTTACAACAAATGTGAGCTATCAGAAAAAAAAAGAAAAAAAAAATAGACCATCTACAAGCTTACAAAGCGTCGCAACATGATTGCGTTGTGAGCTTGTAGATCGGCTTTTTTGGTTAAGATATTGAGTGTGCAGCCCATGGGAATGAGGTACAACTCAATGAGTGTGTTCGGAAATGTGCACCGGGTGTGTGCTCAGTGTAGTGAGTGCAGTGGGCGGTGACGTTGAGAGTGCATTCAGTGTGGCTTATTTACGAACGACCAGTTAACTCATACAGGGCCAGATTTCCAAAATATGAATATGAATGTGCGCTTATAACGCCAGGAAATAGCTATTTTGTATCCCCCCAGACCACCTTAACCAGACCACCTTAACGAATGCACGTTCAGCATACCATACCACCAGATGACCACTAGAGACCACCATACACCATACACTGACATGGTCCCATGTTAAGCCTGTTTAAATCCACATAACAGGATGAGACGCTGACTTGGTCCTCATTGACTTAACATGGACGGGCCGCCGGTCACCATTTCAGCTCAATACTGTTCAATTCGTGCTTGATCGTCTCAAACCACCATTGGTATGGGCATCGGGACGTATATAGATGCCACACAGAAAGTTTCAGAATCAAAATCCGACCTAGTGAAGCTACGTGAGGGTCGGATGGTTGCATTGAGGCTAACGCTAGCAGAGGCCTGTTGTCAACAGGAAGCCCTGGTTTAAAGGTGACGTCATAATCGTATCCTTTTTTTTCACGGTTTACGTGTGGACATTAGCTGAGGTAAGCTAACCATTTCGCTCCGTCTATAAACACATATTAAAAGCTTAAACAATGCTTTTATATAAAAGTCGCTCCGAGTCGCTCGGCACCAAACGCCATAGTGAACTAGTCGCTCGTAAAGTCGCCCGGCGCTAACTGAGTTAAGAGGCAACCGTGTGCTTTTTCAGTCGGAAAACTTTCTTAAAAGCACTGAAGCAGCAGTTGCTAACATAACGTTGCTATTGATAGGGAGCGTAATTTAATTCATGACATTGGCCTACCTGCTGTTAGTTTACACGTTGATGGGTGTGTAACAATTAAAGCCCAAAGCACCAATAAAGCAGCAAATAGTACATTTTGTTATCATTTCCTACGCCATTGTTAACAGCTGAGAAGTGCGAGACACCGCCATGAAAACCAACCAATCGAAACACCGCACCGACGCACCACACCATCAAACCCCATCTTTTTAGTAGGGTCGGTGAGTGCGTGCACTCTGCACACCGGTGCGCTGCGCACTGGATTTCCGTACGGCAACGCACCAAGTGCACCAAATAAACAAACGACAACATGGCACACCAGTGCGTTGGGTGCGCATTTCCGAACGCACCCAATACAAGGCCCATGGGAATACGCATAGGGTTCAAAGTTGTCAAAGCTGTGATATAACAAAGTGTTTTTCAGGTTGACGACACGATGGGAGAATGGTTATGAGGTGTCTGGAGCTTGGCCACAGGCCGGTACCAAAGTTTGCACTGCTCTGTGCTCCCCTACTGTAAACAAGTGTACTGAGCCAGCCCAGTGCAGTGCAGCTGGGGACGCGCTGTTCACACAACAGCCTTAAACAAAGCAAGGCCGTACTGGGAAAACTTGCATAAATGGTAAATGGTAAATGGTGCATTTATATAGCGCTTTTATCCAAAGCGCTTTACAGAGATTGTGCATTACATTCACCCATTCACGCACACATTCATACACCGGTGGCGGAGGAAACCATGCAAGGCACCAACCTACTCACCGGGAGCAATGTGGGGTTCAGAGTCTTGCCCAAGGACCCTTCGACATGAACTCAGGGGGAGCCCGGATTCGAACTGGGAACCCTTCGGGAACCCTTCATGCTCTAATAACGGTTTCTCTACCCCTGAGCTATGCCGCCCCACCGCCGCATACAGTATATACTGTCTGTCTGTGTGTCTGTGTGTGTGTGTGTGTGTGTGTGTGTGTGTGTGTGTGTGTGTGTGTGTGTGTGTGTGTGTGTGTATATATATGTATATATATGTATATATATATTAGGGCTGTCAGTCGATTAAAGATTTTAATCCCATTAATCGCATGATTGTCCATAGTTAATCGCACGATTAATCGCATATTTTGTATTTGTTCTAAATCTACCTTAAACAGATATTAATACTCTATATACTATATATATCAACACGGGAGTAGACAAATAGCCTACTTGCTTTATGCAAATACAGCATATTTATTATTATTTGGAATAATAACAAATACTGTCCATAATAGGCCTGACAAACATATAACAACTTGAGAAAATATCTGCTTCCATTAGGACAGATTAATAGTGAAAGGACCACCGCTCATCGAGGTGCTGCATGCCTGAAGAAGGTCTATGACCAAAAGCTTGCACTTTATTTAACTGAAAATAAAGAACATGATTTTGCACACTTTTAAGTGTGCGGAGGCTCCCTTAAATCTTTCATTAGGATAGATTTAAAATAAACTTGGCATTCAATCACTAAACCCCAGCATCCCTATTCTAAGGGGATATTCACCAAAAGTAGCAGATTTACAAGCTCATTACAAGATGCTACAAGAGCTTGTAGATCGGCTATTTTTGTTGAAGAGAGTTGGTGTATAAATATAACTCAAGTACAGTGCAACTCAGGGGTGTTTTACAAAGCAAGCATGAGGCATTAGAGGGTCTAAATTGGTTTAATTTAAGTAATATTGATACATTCTAAATATTATCCAAGTATTCTGAGGCACCCTGGACTGGTGTTATTGGGCACCCTAGTTCACTATGAGAAACCCAGCTGTTATGATAGTACTAGAGACACTGATGGCTCGTTGGAGATGTGTGGCACACAAGCCATAGTCAGCCAGACCTGCCGGATTTCAGCTGGATTTGGGCCATAACAGCCGGATGGGCCATAACAGGCCCAAACAGGTTTGGGCCAAACCTGTTTGCTATGTGGGTTCTCTGGCCGTTGTTGCATGCATTTGGTGGTCACTGTTTGTGTGTTGGTGCGGGGGTCTGGGAAGCACTGTATAAAGGACGTAAGCTACTATGTGCTCGTGTACAAGTTGGAGCGCTCCTGTTCTTGGGAGCGTGTGTGTCTGGGGCTCGCGCTGTCTACATATGTGCCGTTTCGACACTTCGGTATTTGATGCGCGCGACGCCGTCATCGGTGATATTGTGGTTGTCTGCTGCAAAAATCTCCGCCGTTTTGTCTGTCTCATACATAGAGTTATGGGGTCTCATACTATGACTAGCCCTGCTGCTAGCCGCATCACACACTGACTGACTGTTGTCAGCGCATTCGCTTCCTCACTCTCTATACTACGGAGCGCACCGAGGCTCAAACATCAGCTGCGTTAATCGCACGTTAAAAAAATTCTCGGCATTAAAAGGATTGTGAGTTAACTAGTTAATAGCGCGCTAAATTCGACAGGTATAATATATATATATATATATATATATAAAACCAACAGCAAAAGTAGCAGATTGACAAGCTCAAAACATGTCCCTTCGTGCCCGTTTCTAGCTTGCAGATCTGCAAGAGTTGTGAAGAGTTTCTGCCAGACAGCAACGGTATACAGTATACACACAAACACACACAGTGATTAGACCATACCCGTCATTTCTACCCACCGTCCATCCGGGCTATGGGACTGCAACCATGACAATGGATACCATCGCCTGTGAGGAGCGTTCACAAAAACACTAACAAACGGTGAAAAATTTGGGAAATGTGCAAAAGATTAATTGGTCAGCCTACTGAGGAGAAAATGAGACAGACAGAGGTTTCTTCATTTTATAATAGGATAGTACGTATGATAGGCTATACATATACTGTACACATACTGTAGCCATATACTGTATACACTACGGCTGGGCAAATAACCAAAAATATATCGAATACAATAACTTTGCTCATGTTAATCAAATAATCGAGAAGCAGGTTTTTCTTTCAATATATTTTTAAATTCCTTATACGATCTACCGGTAAACGCTATTCGAATCGACTAAACTGACTAGTCTGATTAAACCCTTAACCATGCATTACAGTATATTATATTAATTAGCATCATCATTGCAGACTGTTCCTATAGCATGTTGGATAGACATGGGTCTGCCACCCAAGGCCTGCAGAAAGATTTAAAACATCTGGACATTACTTTCAACTAAATCACTGTTGGAAGATTAATCGCCCATGCTTATTTGGCAGATTTTTAAAAAATACACTTTTTCCTCTAAGCTCTCTCTCTATCCTTTCCTCCCCTCATGTTTATTCATTGATGTTATGTCAGTAACTAAATGTGCAGCAGCTGTCTTAGCCTAGGTCTCCCCTGCCTGTGCGAATTGGATTCTCGACCACAGTGGGATTTGCTCAGATAAACAAAGGTTAAGTAAAAAGCTAAAAGGAAAAAGATGCTCACTACAATAAAAAGGAGTATAGTCCACATTATGCTGAAACATCAACATTGATTTTTGTATGCGCAGTGCTTCAGGGCGAGGGGGGCCCAGGGGACTAAGGTAAATAAGTTGTACCGTCTGTGAGCCGCCACCAGAGAGCAGCACACAAAGTATTCCCTGCCACAGGCTCTCAATGTACAGAGAAACAGACTGGTTTGTCCCTACATGGGGTCTATGCTGGCTGATAACATGAGCATACAGATACCCACCACACATCCTATAATCTCCCTCAGTCATGTCATTCAACAAGGTGCCTCCGCTATTTCCATATCTTTCATCAACTGAAATGTGACTTCAGAATAACACGGGTATAAGGTTGAAGCAACGTTGAGATATTTGTGTTGCAAATAAAAATATTCTGTTGAATTTATAAAGATAAAGAGAAAAAAAAATATATGCCTATAATATATATATCAAATGTGTTGGTGTATATAAATCACTGTAGAAGTCAACATATTGCTCAGTAGCACATGGTGGGGTCAGCCATATTAAAGCCACGCAAAAGACCAAACACCATGACTAAGGCAAATTATTGACAGGAATTAAATAGTATGCACCAAGTAAACCACGGTGTGTGCTGGAAGCGCGTCTCTCCGACGATACTCGACCTTGTGTACGTCCACACTTGTCCATGCATACAGCATCGACAGCCGCACGCACGCACACACACGCACACACACGCACACACACGCTGATGGTAATTTTTTCTTACAGTGCCAGCCATGTCAAGATACAGGATATGGAGATAGAACGAGAGAGAGAGAGAGAAGAGAGAGTCCTAATGAGGTCAGGAATGATGTAATTCTCCTGTATGCTCTCAGATTGCTCTCTTCTTCCTCCTCTCCATTTCCCTCCCCTCCCACAATCTATTCTCCCCACTCCTTTGGTCGTCTCTACACCCTTAATGGCTCCTATTTCTATCAATCTCTATTATCCTCTGCTGTCCTTTCTGTGCATCTCTGCTCTGCTCCTCTTGTGTGCATCTCAAGCCAGTTGTTTGGCCGCTATAATGGAACGATACATTATTATTACACACAGCCAGAGGACTGGTGTAGTCACTGCTGACGCTAAAGAATAATAAGAACTGCTCCATATTAATGTATTAATGTAACACATACCTAATTATAATGTTCTAATGTCAGAGCAGGCTTTGCCAGCAAATCGGGGCGCGGGGGGGGCATGAGTCATGAAGTTTTTTAGAAGAAAGGGAACTGAGAGGAAGATGTGGAGAAGCAGAAGTGACAGTCCTGCAGAAGAGTGGGGGAGTGGGGGTGGTGGGGGGCTTAAAATAGTCTTGTTGAGAGAATTGGTGTATCCTCAAAAAAAGCCGAAAAAGCCCCTTGTTGAAGTCACAAGTGGGGCTGCTGCAACAACAAACACGACTGTGTTACTGCTTGTAGGTGGCATATGGCACTGTTTCCCAAACACTGGGTCGGGACCCATTTGTGAGTCGCGGACACATTTTTATGGGTCGCTTCATGCCTACATTTACTTTTTGATTCTTATTATTTCAAAACATTCCCCAAAAAAAGCTAAATTTTCAGTAATTTCATGAAGAAATAAAAGAATAAATTCCATAAATTAGAAAACAAATGTTAAAGAAGTAGTGAAAATAGCCGATCAACAAGCTTGTAGATCTGCTGTTTTCACTAGTTTGGGTCCCAGGCAAACGTCTCATTTCCCTTTTGGGTCTCGAGCTAAGATGTTGGGGAACCACTGGCATATGGAGCCTGACAGCAGGGTGGGGGATAGTCTCACAGAGAAAACTCTCACCCTCTGATTTTATGAGTCATAGCGTCACCTTACCGCACTTGTAATCTTGTTATGCTATTGAACACTTAATCAGTGTTATTTTGTTCTCTATCATTCCATCTATCACAATATGCTGCTGAGGCTTGTGGTTTTGGAAGGCTGTGTCACCTAGAGTGAATGATGCGATTCTCATCCACCATTGGTGTTTGGGGAGAATAGCAGGCTTTTTAGCCTAAGTAGGGGGTAAAGTTTGAGAGTGTTCAATGACTTGAGAGATGATTCTAAAACAGAGTCAACTTAAACTCATTGTATGGTGATTTCCTCAAGCTTTATCATTCACTCATATTAACCCACCAAACGTCAGTGGACCTTAAAAACCTCTAAATTTTTTCCTCTTTTTGAGAATAGCAAAGACGGAAACTGAACACCCCCCCCCCCCCCCCCTTTCCTCCAGCTTCTGCAGACATGTTTTAATGGTATAGTCTGCAGTCCACACACTGTTGACATAGAGATAAAACGGTCTCCCTGAGGCTGCAGAGATGCCTGCAGGTGATGCCTTCACTACTTTCAGCCATCAGCTCAGCCTCTGGTGCCGAGCATGGCTCTGATTTCTCATTTAGCTCTGCTCTGGCCATCAATAATTCAGCCCTCAAACAATGATGGAGAGAAGAGAGGAAGAGGCAGAGGGAGAAAGAGGGTTTGATACATGGATAGATAGCTGGAAGGAAGGAAGGGAGGGAGGGATGGGGGGGGGGTGGTCAGCGTAGGGGAGGGATTTTGCATAGTACAGTCACTCTTCACACATGGCCGAGCAGTGATCCTCTCATAAAGAACAGAAACTTGTTCGCACAAATATTAACCGCTCTAATGAAGTCACGGCTTGCTTTAATGCCTAACAAAAGCCCTCTTTTCCGGGCAGACAAAGAAACCATAAGCTATTGTGGCCACCGTGAAATTTACATTAGTCCTCGCCATCACTGCTTGAAGCCTACGAGTGCTTTAATCACTGGACAACTGTGAAATGCAAATGAGACATCCCTCCCTCTGCCTCTTCATATTCTTTTTTTAGTTTGGAAGTCGGGGTGTAAGATCAATGAAACGCCTGGTACAATTTAGTGTGCCGTTGCGCATGCACACTAGTATTTCCATACAGTGACAACAATCTGTCCAGTCTCAGCGATATTGGTAGTCAAATCGCTTTGTCAGTTGCACAATAGCAGCCAGTGTACATCGAAGTGCTCAATCCCGATTTGATCATACATATCGAGCTTGTGTGGTTTGGTCAAAAATGTACCTGTGACAGTAAACGACAAAACACCCTTGATTGGGTGATTGCGACCCTTAAGGCTTCTCGCCCTTAAGGCGTCTTACTTGTAAAGTTAATCTGCAAACACACAGACTGTGGTCTCCATTGTGCCAGCGATCGCAGTCGTTGTCGAAGAAGACCCTCCGAGGGCTCAACAACGACCTGCAATGTTTGTTCCTGAGAGTCGACTCCCCCCTACACTCCATCTGTTTAACCTTATTCTGCCTCCGAGGCGCCATCTCACCATACCTCATTATGAGCGAGATGTTCCATTGTTATATTTTTTTTGTTCAGTTTTTCTCGTATCCACCCTCCCTCTCTTCTATATTCCCAAGCACCTCCTCCCACCTTGTCTCCTGCATCGCCATGGTAGCTGGAGTGGGGGATGGGGGGGGTGTGTGTGTGTGTGTGGGGGGGGTGTTATGCACGAGCCACGAGCATATGGCTCATCATTTTCACTGTGCCTGCCGAGGCTGGACTCTCTCCTGCTGGGAAGTTTCTACACCTCTCTCATCATCATCACCACCACCACCACTTCGCTCTCTTTTTCTCTGTCCCCCTGCCTCATCTCTTGTTCATTTCAGCTGCAAAAAAACAAAACTCATTATCCGCCCTATCTCCTTCTCTCTGGCGTATATGCCCAAGTGGCCTGGCATATACATGCAGCTTACATGCCCCCCCTCTCGGTCGTCTGTTTCCAGGGAAATGTGCCACAGAAATGGAAGAGAGAGAGAGAGAGAGTATGATAGAGAGATGTTCCTACAGGCTCACTGACACAACAACAACAACAACAACGCTGCTTTCTCTCCCTGGCTGCAGGAGGAGTCCAGGGCTGGACACACTACAAAACATGACCTCGTTGCTTCCTCCGTTACATGGAAATATCAGGTTTCAGCAGGCAGCGCCCGCCCTCCCTCCTCTCATTCTCTCTGCTCACGCTCTCCCTTCTCCTTTCCCTGCCTCTCTCACTCTTCTCGCTTCCTACTCTCTCTCACACTCCGTCCGAGTGCCAGGTCTGACCGGAGCCCTTTGCCAAACCCCGATGACGGTGGCCAAATGTAACCAGGATCAAATGTGCTTGAGAGCCACGGGGGCTTTCTTCCAAATGTCACAGTTGTTTGAAGCCTAGGGCTGATCGCTTCCCTCAGCCTGAGCCGAGCCTGCACACGCAGAGCAGTGAATACAACCAGATGCAGTCCATAGATGTGCAGTGCACCAAGGAAACATGAGAGAGACCAAGAGAGAGACAGACACAGAGAGAGAGAGATTATGTCTAATATCATCGACAAAGCCTGTGTACCCTTCGTACCATGTGTGTGTATCCCGTGCGAATAATGCAACAACTTGGTGGAGCATGCTAGACATCTGCCGTCTAACCCAGATTAACACTCAGACACAGCAGGGGAAGCAACTGGAGCAGCACAGGGTCACAAAGTTTTGGGCCTTTCTCGGCTGTAATGGGCCAGTGAGAAAGGAGGTTACAGTAAATTTAATGGGAGTCTCTTAATTTCGACGAGGACCCACACACGGAGTCCATGGAAGCCTGTGACTCAAGCATGACGACAAACTCTTAACAGCCTTCCCTGGACGTCCTTCCGAGGTACGGATTTAGTAGGGTAACTGAGGTAAGTAGCACACAGGTGGGGGGGGGGGGGTGTACCAGTCAAACGTACCTGTTCAGCTCGGTCGTATCCCGCGTCCTGCTTCTCCGTCTTGATCATGGGATGTTTCCCTCCCTCTACTTTCACCTCCCCGGGCTCTAGCTTGGGCACTTTGTCCTTCAGCCCTGAGTCGTCCTTATCCAGCAGATATCGCAGGAGCGCGTTGTCCTTCTTCTTGGGGCTCAGGGGCTCCTGTTTGGGGGTGAGCTCCCCCGCTGCGCCCGCGCCTCCTCCGCCCCCTTGGGCCATCTCTTTGCCCGTGGCCTCGGCGGTCAGTTTGGCCAGGTCCACGGGAGAGGTGCTGTTCTGGAGCAGCTGGTGGAGGATTTTGTGTTTCTCTTTGAGGGACGTGGCGTGGGCGCTCCCGGCCGGGTGGCCTCCTCCCCGGAAACCCGCCGCGGCCTGGTCCTTGCCATCGCCCCCCGCGTTGGGTGACAGGGGCGACTCCAGGGGCTCCGACTTGGTGGTGAGAAGCTGCAAGAGTTTGGTGTTGGCCTTGCCTTCGTGGAGACGGCCGTGGGCATCGTGGCTCTCGGGCGCCGGCTCCCTCTCCTCTTTGGGTTCTGCCAGGTTGCCGTCCGTCTGGCCCTGGGCGTGACCCTGAGCTAGATCGCTGTGAGGTGCAAACGACTCCTCTCCTCCGCTGCCGGGAGCGCCGTTGCCTCCACTGAACTTCGACATCAGGTGAGGGTTGACCCCCGACCCCAACGTGACACCACCTGGAGAGCCGATCTTCCTGTCGGGGGACCCCAGTGCGTGTGTGTGGGGATGTCCGTGCCCGTGTCCAACCCCGTGGCACTCACTGAGGGCCTGCAGAGCGGACAGAGAGCTGCTGGTGTAGCTGTTAGCTTGACTGCTTGCTGCACCACTGTTGCCCACACTTGTAGGCCCGGGCCCGCTACCACACATCCCCACCGGCGAGGGCGAGTGCAGGCCCCCCGCCACGCGAGGACTGCTCGCCCCACCAGGGCTGCCACGGTGCCTGGGGGACAGCATAGAGTTCTGTTGGGGTGGGTGAGGTCCTCCGGCAGGGCTGGGGCTGCCACGGGAGGGGCTGTTCATCCTCCAGTTGGGGCCCTGCTGCGGAGGCTGCATGCCCGCAGCGTGGCTGTGTGGCGGGGGGCAGCCGAAGCGGTACCCCTGCATGTGGCCACCCATGGCCATGGGTTCCCTGGGGCCGCCGGCGGGGCCCGGAGGGGAGAAGGGCGTGGTGTTACTGGTGACGGTCGTGTCTTGGCCCTGGGGCCCCAGACCAGGCAGACTGCCCGGGATTGGAGGAGTCATGGAGGGGGTGGAGGTCACAGGTTTGGGGCCCATCCCTGTGGCCTGGCCGCCAGGGCCCATGTTCTGACCAATACCACACACGACCTGCTCCCTGGATGGGTTAAACAAACACACAACACAGTTGGTTAGCTTACAGTTCTTTCATGGCCTCAGGCGATCTCATCACATACCAGTACTTCATAACCACAGAGAATGAAGGGTGTTTAACGTCCACACAAAGACGTCATTGTTAAGTCCCTCGGCCGTGTGAGACCGCAAATAATCGCTGATCCACTGCAGTGAGTCCATGTGAACTCTGTGATTCCTCTACAAACAATTGTCAGCTCGTCTGCTGACTCATGGGCAGACGCACCATCGGCGACACAGAGAGAGCATGCAGGTCTGCACTGTGGCCGCAGCTTAGTACGCCTTGATCCTTCTCTTAAAGCACAAAGCAGGGGTCTTCAACAGGGGGTCCGGGACCCCTAGGGGGTCCTCAGAGTTACTACAGGGGGTCCTCCAAATCTTTGTGTGATAGAAACCTTTTTTTCCTCCTTTTTTATATTAACCACTTGAACCCTAATGTCCATATTCTGAGAACTTTAGCAAAAAAAAAAAAAAAAAAAAAGTATTTAACTCAAATCACCATGGCATGAATAATAAACTGAAAAGAAAAAGTCATTTTGGGGTGAACTACACCTTTAACGCTTTTTCACAAGACTCAGACCACTGGCGAGCTTGCATTCATTAATTATCTCATGCACAAGGGATAGATGAAGGCATGAGTGAGCTCTGACAGGTCAAAACAAGCAAGTACCTGCTTCTCTTCTCTTCTCTCTCACACACACTCTCGCTGTGAAAGGTAGGTAACAGGCATACCTCTGTAGAATGTGCAGTGACATGTAGAGCTGGGGTTCGTTGGTTGCAGGGGAGCGCACCAGCTTACTCTTGGTATGGGCTGACACGATGGTTCCATCAGAGAGGGAAAACCGGTAGATGGGACTGAATGCTTGGCCGTGACGCAGCACTGCGAATCCAGAGGGGAGTGAGCGCACGCACACACGCACACGCACACACACACACACACACACACACACACACACACACACACAGGAATTTGATAGTTTAATAAGCCATTCATCGTTTACCCACTTTTTTTCTTCACATATAAGCACACAACACATAGCATGTGAGCGTGTAGAATCTAAATGTGTTATTTTCACCTATGATTACATTCTCAAGATAGGGACACACACCAGGTAGAAAGTGATAAAGAAAACATACAGATGTGAGAAGAAATGTTGCATTTGAATGCCATTGTGCATAATGTATCATCTTCTATATGTCTATAATATCTATCTATGTAGATCTAACACAGTAGTTCTCAACCTTTTCAGTCCGCGACCCTCAAAATGATCATACCAGTATTTTAACTGGGGACTAGAGATGGACCGATTGCAAAATTCTTGGCTGAAACCGATCCACCGGTTTTATGAAGTTCTGACCTGCCAAAACCGATTTTTCCGATACCGATTTCTTTAGCTAAGAACTAGAAAATAGGGTTGCTCCAATACCCTTTTTTTCAGGCCAAGTAGGCCTACAAGACATACTTCAATTTGAGTACCAATAAGCTAGAAGAACACTAATGCCTTCATACCTCAGTCACTGGACCAGAGCATCATGCTGTGCAGTGCAATAGACACAATTGGCATATAAAACCGGTATTTATGTCAGTGACCTGCCGGTCACCGATTCGGCCAGTTTGATATAATACCTGCCGATTTTTGATATTGGCCGATTCTGATGTCCATCCCTACTGGGGACCCCCCACCCTGACGAGCACTAAAGGTTGAGGTATTACATTTTGTACAACACGGTTATATTGTGAAAATAGCAGATCTACATGCTCACAACGCCTCGCGAGCATGTAGATCGGCTATTTTCAAATTTTTTGCCTGTAATATTTGACAATTTAGAAATGTGCATATATCCTCTATACACTTAAACGTTATGTTGGTTTGTTTACCGTTGAGAGAGAAAACAATGTTGCGCATTAAGTTAATCATCTGGGGAACCCCCCAAATAATTTGGGGACCCCGACCCACAAGTTGAGAACCACTGATCTAACAGACAGGGACAGGTGACAGCTGATGGCAGGGCTCACCTTCCTGCTGGTGTCTCTTGGCAAAGGACATCTCTCCATCATTCTGTAGGTGAAACCTCTGGATGCAGCGCCGAACCAGGTCCTCCCACCCTGGCTTCATCGACGCTCGCAACAGGCTGGTGTCCAGGGATGTGATCTTACCTGTACACACACACACACACACACACACACACACACACACACACCAGAGTTAGGAACCAATAATAGCGGTTTTCACGGGGTAGTAGTGTGCACCAACAACAACCACTCTCTTGTTTCCAAAATCATGGACAAGGTCCTGGATTAGTATCTGAAGAAGAACAAAGACCCATTTCTTCCCCAATTGAATTCCTACTGTGTGACAGCTTAAGCTATTGACCACCCTCACATTAGCGGCCATTTTGCTCTTATGTCACCGTTGCTCAGCGGTGGCTGGGTGTTAACGGAGTATGTGAGTCAGGGTGTTTGACTACAGTATGTACTACAAGTAGGCACGTGTGTGTGTGTGTGTGCTCGCAGGCAGGCAGGCACGCACGCACGCACACGCACACACACACACACACACACCAGCATGAAGCAGTGTAGTGGGAGTCCCCTGTCAGACTGGAGTACAAATGGAGGTAGTGATGCGTTTAATGGGGCTGACAGACAGACTGCTGGGGAGAGTGACAGCTGCAGAGACTGACTAAAGACCTGTCACCTCACCACACAGCGAGGACACCCCTGGACCCTACATGACACACACACACACACACACACACACACACACACACACACACACACACACACACACACACACACACACACACACACACACACACACACACACACACACACACACACACACACACACACACACACACACACACACACACACACACACACACACGTACATCCTAACATATCTGGTAGGGACGCTAAATTACTGTCAGCCAGTGTGTGTGTGTGTGTGTGTGTGTGTGTGTGTGTGTGTGTGTGTGTGTGTGTGTGTGAGAGAGAGAGCGTGCATGTGGTGTGCGGATGCGTGTATGCCACACACACAGACAAAACGATCACATCAAAGGGCAGGTGAGAGAATGTCTGTGTCTAACATGCCAGTGCTCAGACAGGTACTTTACCTCCCAGAGAGCTGGGACGGGAGAGGCGGGAAGTGAACGCATGAAACATTAATTTTTTAAATCCTAAGGGTATTCAACCTTTGATTGATTGATTGAAGGCTTTATTAGAAGTTTGCATAGGAAAATGTACAGATTCATGACGGTACAGTTCACTGGTACAAGGTCTACTAAAAGGAGATCCATGAAAAGACTAAGCTTATTTCAACAGGAAACCATTAAAGTATCTCATATAACATTGAATGACAGACAAATAGAACACAGTACTATGCAGTAGATATGTAAAGAAAAAAAGAAAAACAAAAAAAGAAAAACAGTAGGAAAAAAAGAAAACAGTAGGTCTATACAATCAGTAAGTACAGTATATACAATAAAACCAAGGATATAATCATGTTTTAACCGTTTGAATCACACAGGGATGAGTTATACGATGTGGTGGCTGTAGGGGGATGGGGCGTTTCTGCTTTAGCTTGAGCCGTTTGGTATGCCAATGTTTTTTAGCTTTGTTTGGATTTAGTCGCATGTATTGCATTGACCGGGTTCACACGCGGTGGCCATTTTGCCCATGTCATGCTCGGAGGGGACCCTCATGATCAGGTAAGCGCAAAATGAACTGACCTGAATACACTTTCTGTATTCTAGCGCGAATAGAATGAGCCCGAGCTATTGAGAGAGTAGGCCTACGACCACAGACTTCCGCCTGACAATATTTACATAATATAACATAATATATTTATTGCCAAAACCAACTTACACTTGTGTTTCTGTGTGCTCACAGATAACAACAAGAACAGGAAAAACGCTGAAGTAACATGAATGCGTACTAGCAAGATCAAAGAGTATCTCGTAAATCTTTCAATGGGTCGGGACTCGGGACAGAGTCGCATCCTCTCCTCCCCTTAGAAGTGTGTAACTAGACATGAAGTGTCCGTACCGGCGCAATATAATAGAAACCAGTGACATGAAGCTGCTGAGTGACTCGCTGCAAATCAAAAAGTTCATCTGATCTCGAAAGAGTTTATCTGATTGATCCAACTATTTTCCCTCTACTTCTCTCCCCCCATAATTGCTACTCTGTTCTGTAAATGGAAGAAAAACTAAGTCAAAGAGTGCTTGAGCAACTGTCCAGCGGCAACTCTGCAGTAACGTTGCCGGCCATGCTTGTCTGTTTTGCAGTTTAGTCAAACGTCAGCCTGAATATCCGAAGCTTCGGATTCTGTACCTTTTTTCTCTTTTACCTCCATTTCTTTAGTTAGATGCTGGTGATGATGTTTAAAATAACCATGCACGAGCGCAGGGGTTTAGAATATGGGATTTATCAAGGATTATTTAATGACACAGTGTTAATCTGAAGTAGTATTATATTAGTAAGACGACCTAAGGGCGAGAAGCGATGTCACAACCTCGAAATATGGGCATAGAATCTCCATATATGGGCATAAAAGGGACATGGACGGAATTCACTTGCAAGTGTGACTTGCGTCGCGGCAACCACACTGGTTATCATGAGACTGACACAACAGGTCCATATATGAGCATTCCCTGATATGGGCTTAATATTGATGACATCAGGGATCTCCATATATGGGCATAAAAGGGACAAGGACAGAATTGAGTGGCCTGAAAACGTCGAAGACCCCTGATATATTTGAGAAGAATCCTCCCGCCTTTCTCTTGATTTCTGCGGCCGTGTGTATTGCCGTGTCAACCTGTACCTTGTAGGTCTTGGCGTGTGGTGAAGCTCTCATGTGTGGGCAGCATGGGCCTCTCCTTCATGGGCACCCGGCGAGCCACGCAGATCAGACAGGACTGGAAGTCTGCACGAGGAAGAGGAATATAGACAAGGATGGTACGGAGGAGAAAGGAGAGATGATAACAGCAAAGGGAGGATGGGAAACCGACGGAGAGAGAGAGGAAACAAGGGAGGAGGAACGAAAGAGGACATGGGAGAGAAGAGGGAAGTGGAGGAGGAGGAGGATGGGGATGTAATGAGAGAGAGAGAGAGAAAATGAAATGCATGTTATTCCCAGGCAGCGTTATTAATACAGTTATTAATGAGCCGAGGGAACACAGCCCATAGCTCCCTTCATGAGGGGGAGGAGTCGCTATTGCTGCTGGTGGGGGGACATGATGGAGTGTGACCTTTGAGAGCAAGGTGTGTGTGTGTGTGTGTGTGTGTGTGTGTGTGTGTGTGTGTGTGTGTGTGTGTGTGTGTGTGTGTGTGTGTGTGTGTGTGTGTGTGTGTGCGCGCGCGTGCGTGCATGTGAGTGAGTGTGCGTGTGAGCGGCGGATTCCCCCCACCGAGCCTTCTCAACACTGGTGACATCTCCCCTGGCCCAACATTAAAGGCTGCTATCCCTCACTTCTGACAGTCGCCAAACACACACACACACAGACCATGGCCAAGTCCAGGGGGTGACCCCGAAAATCTGCCATCCCAACCTTCCTGTGCCAGTAATTCCCGCAGACACACAAATACACACATTCCTCTTGACTTGTAAACAGTCCCTCTCTTGGGTGGTCTGGGCTTTAGATCTGCAAGTCTCTCTCAACTCTTTCCTTTTTCTTGCCCTCCTTCCTTCCTTCCCTCCATCCTTCCCCTCCAACTCTCTGGCTGGATACATTCGTGCAAATTTAACAATTGATCGTACTTTCATTCTCCCTCCGACACACACTCTCTCTCTCTCTCTCTCTGTCTCTCTCACCACACACACACATATACACACACACCTGGCTTGGGTCCTAGCTGGTCTTTTTGCCAAGGTATGGCAGGCAGAACTGGCAGAACAGCTGGCTCACAAAGAAAAGGCCCAAAGAGGGATAAAGACAGAGAGACTGGAGCTTTGGAATGAAACCGAAGCCTTTTCACTACGTCTGTGTTACATTTAGGCAGAGCTGCAGTCAAAGAACTGGATTTAATTAGCAGAGATGATATGATGCATCCTATACTGTAGGTGTGTATTGGTAAAGCGTATACACCGGTGATGCATAACGTTGCTGTCGAGCAGAAACCTTGCATCTCCGTATTTCAACCTTTTATGTTTTTTTCGTAAATGAATGCCAAACTTGATCATACTACAGTGTTACACAAACGTATCAGAAGATACAACACAATAAAGCCCTAAGGCTTATTTCCATTGCAGTCCTCTAAAAAACACAGAAGAGTCACAACAAACAAAACAAAACAGCTTGTGACTTAAATTATAATAACTACAATGGATCCATTGGAACACAGGTTCTTTTTTCCATTTCCAACAAACCATGTCAGACATATACGTACGATTCCCCCACATCCCCGACAGCGACGATATGCCATCTGACGTCGTCGTAGTCGTCTTTCAAAACAACACTGATGAGAACTAAATCTGCTTTTTTGGATTTATTGCGGTGACGTTCGATAAACCAAACTGCGGCATGTGCAGTTCCAGTGTTAAGCCGGAGGAAAGCCAGCTGACCTCTCTGTGACTGTGAACAGACGGAAAAGAACAAACGGAGCGAACCGACGGGTTCTGAGGAACGGCTTACAGATGTTTGCACGGGTCACTACTAGGGATGGGACGATAAGCGATATTATCTTTTACCGTGATGAAAAACACTCACGATAATCGTATCGTGTAGATTTAATTTATCGTGATATTGTCCTCCGTCAGGCACTGGGATCAATTCACCTATTATTTGCCAAGCTGCATATCCGGTACCATTTAAACCCTCTATTGGTAAAATGTACTTGTATAATATACATACCTGATACAGTCTCTCTCTATCAAATGTCGATACTTCAATACTTAGCCGATCTACAAGCTCGTGACGCGTTATGAGATTGCAGATCTGCTATTTTTGGCAAATGTTCCGCCCAGGATAATGGATTTTGATTATTGCGATAATATCGTAAATCGCCATTTCTCTTGTCACAATAATCGTGATATGACATTTTTGTATCGTCCCATCCCTAGTCACTACTGCAGCAGCACCGCCTCTCTCTTTCTCCAACGTGTTGAAAATGTAAAAAAAAAAAAAGAGAATTCATGTTTTCCACATGCTGCTGCACTGAAACAATACTCGTATGAATCCAGAGGGAAATTCTCTGAGTCAGAGGAACCCGTTTAAAGAGGAAATGTGGATGAATTATGAACGCACCGTGTAATGAATGCTGTCCAGAATGGAGGAGGTAGCTCCGAGGATGCAGTGGATAGAAAACGGACACGCAATTACGAGCTCTTCACATAGGAATGATCTTCTCTAACTTATTTACTTTTACCTTGATAACTAAACTACCCTCCTCAAGAGGCAGACAGACATACATGTCGGTTTGGACGAAAAATCTGGTATTATTTTACTTCAGTACTGGTAATTATGCAGCCGATGTCAGGGTTTCAGCTAGGCAATTTGGGCAGTCAGATTTTTTGCAGGCTACTGTATGTGTATTGTGCACCCAACTGATAATTAGACCTTGTTAGATAAGCGCTGTACTGTTCTCTCCACTTAATCACAGATGCAACCTGTTCCTGTTTTTATAGTAAAAAAAAAAGCAAAAAAAAAAGAATTGAAGTGGGTGCGAGTGAAATACTTGCCTTGCGCTACGCAGTTGCATAGACGGCACAGTAGCCTACAAACGAATATGATTTGGGCTTTAGCCTACATCTCATTCAACCTTAATATGCAAAGCTACAACCTGTGTTTGTTTTGTTATGTCATGATGGGGCGCAAGGAAGGTGGCCGGCGGTCTTTATAATTACCGGCCAATTAAACATGTTTGACGTTTAAACACTTCCACCTGTGTTTACACATAAAAAAATCAACTTGAGCTTGTAGGTCAACTTTTGAAAATGTCTCAATAGGGCTTAAGTGGTTAAATACAAAGTTATATTGTGGGTCGATATTGGTTAACATCAATAATCGTTTGGACCAAAAATCTGGCATTGGTCAGGCTCTGCCCTCCTCTGTCCAGAGTCCAGACACAGGGGGGGGGGGGGGGGGGTCGGTGCTGCACTGTGCTCAATACAACCCCATTGGCCCTCCTTCTCTTCTCCCCTACGTACCGTCTCCTTCCTCCTTAATGGATTTGGGCTCCGACACGGCGAAGCACTGCATAGTCTCATATTTCTGCTGCTGGGGCTCGTGCTCGTGGGACTCGTCCTGGTTGTCGCCGTGGGGGTTCACCAGCATGCGGCAGTTGAACGTGTGGCTGTTCCTCCTCGGACCCTCGCTGGACCACGGCACGCCGTTGACTAGGAGAAAAAACAGGGGTGAACAGAGAGGTTGATTTGACAAAGAGGCTTATTACTTTTATATTTTGTGAAAATGTTTAAGCCTTTATTGATAGATTACAGTAATCTGACAGGAAAATAGGGGCGGCCTAGCTGAATGGTTGGTTAGGGATCCCGCCTGGGGAACCAGAGCCCCTGGTTTTCCCAGGGTCGATTCCAGGCCAGGGTAGTCGATGTGTCGATGTGTGTCCCTGAGCAAGACTCTTAACCCCTAATTGCTCACACGCTCCTTGTGGGCAGCGAATTAGCTGGGTTGGGCTGAAAATACTGAATTTCCCTCACGGGAGGAAATAGGTATCTATGAAACGGGGAGAGAGAGAGAAGGGGAGTGACACGCAGCAAAGGTCGTCGGGATTGGGAGTCAAACCCGCGACATGCTGTCAGGCTGCCTAGGTGCCTGGACCGCTACCCTAGCCGTCCACACCGACCAAGATTAACATTTAACTATTTAACATCCACTAACTCAGGGGTTCCCAAATGTTTTTGGCTCAGGGCACCCTTATAAATATTTTTTTTTATGCAAGGCACCCCTACATTATATTCATAATTTTCACTCCCAGCACCTTATATTTATAGCATATTTGAGCAATTATGTTGCAAGGAAAACATTGAGATATTAGCCATTTTGGTTAGAACTGACTGAAAATAACCTTATACGTTTAAAATGATAAAAAATCTTGTGTCCAAATAAATTCCAAATGTTATCAAATTATCTCGCGGCACCCCTGGACTGCCGTCACAGCACCCCAGGGTGCCCTGTCACCCACTTTGAAAACCCCTGCACTAAATAACACCTGCAATAAGTGTGACGATCCTCCTAGCCCAAAGACACGGGCAACTTCAAAGATGTATGTTAGTGCACACAGAATTAGTGAGGGGGAGAGAGAAAGTGAGTGAGAGAGAGAAGGCAGCAGAGAGTAGTTGCGGGGTAGAGATCAGTCATGATAAGCTGTTGGAAGTGTGAGCCCTGAGCCATGGCTCCACAGCCATAGATCACAGCCAGGGAGGGCTCCATATGCACGTCCTCTAAAACGCCCTTGCCAATCTTTTCCCTTCTCTCCTGACGCACGCCTGCGCACGCACGCACGCACGCACACACACACACACACACACACACACGCACGCACACACAACTTTCGCGCTAGCAAACTCCCTTTGCACTCCATCTGGTTGGTGATCTCATTGGGTGCATTGATAATCTCTCAGTATCTGGGACACACGCAGCCCTGCTGATCATTTCAAGGGTCTGCTCTGCCACCCAGATGGACAGGCACTCAGACCTCCTTCTGAGCACAAGTGGAGGGTGGAAGAGGAGATCAGAGTAGAAGAGAGCTGGGGAGAGAGATAGAGATGGAAAGAGGAGACGGGATCTCACTGCTGATGGAGGGCACTGACATACATTATCACCACCTCTCTTTGGGAGAGGACCGGAGAGCAGAGTGGTAATAGGTGAGAGAGAGAGAGAGAGAGAGAGAAAGAGTTAGAGTGAAAGAGAAAGAGAGAGTGTCAAACAAATATCAAGACAGTATCGTCTTGTTTTCACGTGACAACAGGGACAAAAAACGGATAGAGAAAATAGACTAGAGGGAACGTAAAAAGTAGGAACTTGATGAGAGAGAGAGTGTGTGTAATAATAAAGAGAAGGCGAGCTGACAATGAGAGAAACAGTGAAAAGAGAAAGGAAAGGAAGGGCATGCGATAAAGAGAGTGCATGGGAGCGATGCAGCTGACAGGGGAGAGAGACGACAAAAAAGGAAGTTAATTAGTCCAAAAAGGAAGGGGAGGGAGGGGGAGAGAGAGAGAGAGAGAGGAAAAAGGCAGAAGACCAAGGCTGAGCACCAGCAACAGAGAGAGAGAGAGAGAGAGAATGAGGGCATATACTCTCCGCATGCTGCCAACCCTTGTGGATCCATTCTTTACCCTCTCAGTTAGTTAAATGAACATTGGGGATCTTACGGTGCATACAATTGCTTATAGTATGCTTTTGAATAAGCAAGCTGTTCCTTTCGGGTCCGCAGCAGTTTTAACTGGAAAACCTCTCGAACACACGAGTAACGAACAGAAGAGGAGGAAGATGGAGGGTGATGAGAGCGAGAAAGAACCGTGTTGACTGAGACTAGAAAAGGACGGGTAGGGAAAGAGAGAGAGAGAGAGAGGAGAGAGAGATGGAATGGGTGGCAGAGCATGATAGAGAGCAGTGGTTCCAAAACCCTTTCAGGTCGAAAGACCCAAAAGAGTGAAAATAGCAGATCTACAATCGCTTGTACAGATCGACTATTTTCACTACTTATTATTATTTTTCATTTACGGAATGAATTACTTAGATTTATTCGTTTGTTTGTTTTAAAATGTATACAATTATTATTCATTTAATTATTAAAAAAACCTTTTGAGATCGCTCTTTTTTTTATGTCCGAAAAGAAATGGGATTTTTTACTTGAGTCGTGACTCAAGGTAAAATTGGTCCGTGACCCACAAATGGCTCCGACCCCACTGTTCGGGAAACAGTGATGTAGAGAGAGTGAGAGAGAGAGAGAGAGAGAGAGAGAGAGAGAGAGAGAGAGAGAGAGAGAGAGAGAGAGAGTGAGTGAGTGAGTGAGTGAGTGAGTGAGTGAGAGAGAGAGAGAGAGAGAGAGAGAGTGAGAGTGAGAGTGGAGAGAGAGAGAGAGAGAGAGAGAGAGAGAGAGAGTGAGAGAGAGAGAGAGAGAGAGAGAGAGAGAGAGAGAGAGAGAGAGTGAGTGAGTGAGTGAGTGAGTGAGAGAGAGAGAGAGAGAGAGAGAGAGAGTGAGAGAGAGAGAGAGAGAGAGAGAGAGAGAGAGAGAGAGAGAGAGAGAGAGGAGAGAGAGAGAGAGAGAGAGAGAGAGAGAGAGAGAGAGAGAGAGAGAGAGAGAGAGAGTGAGAGAGAGAGAGAGAGAGAGAGAGAGGAAAAGACACACAAGACCAACAACAAGGAGGTCCCGTGCAGAGAAGTAGAGCGAGGCTAACCGAGGGATTTGGGCAGCAAGTTCTTGATGAACTCGGCGTGGTCGCCCACGTGCAGCACGCTGTACACGCTGGTGTTCATCAGCTCCTCCTGGTTGTAGCGCAGGTACTGCGTCACGTTCTCCGACACGAACACGATGTTGCCCTCCATGTTCACCACAAAGAAGAAGCCGTCCAGGGCCTGGGGGGGGGAGAGAGAGGGAGAAGAATCGTTAGAATCACAACTTTATTGTCACAATGTCAGGTTTAAAGCAGGGGTTTTCAAAGTGGGTGACGGGGAACCCTGGGGTGCCGCGACGGCAGTCCAGGGGTGCCGCGAGATCATTTGGTAATATTTGGAATTTGTCTCTGTCTGTGCCAGTGACTGCAGGCACACAGAACTGCGACCAGAAAATTGTAATCAACATTAAACAGCTTGGTGAAATCAGTGCGCTCGTGCGTGTGTGTGTGTGTGTGTGTGCCTTCCTCAGCCTGCCTGTGTGTGTGTGTGTGTGTGTGTGTGTGTGTGTGTGAACTTCGTTTGAATCGTTTCAACTGCTGCGCGGATTGGATATTCGTTAGACCCACCCCACCCCCACCCCCACCCCGCGCGCTCATTGGACAGCCGAAAATAAAAACCGATTCATGTACTAAGCTCCAGACCAGAGAAAGAGTCCACTCTGAGAGTGGGCGGGGTCTCTGGTCTGGAAGCAGGCTAGTTCAGGCCTAAATGGGTTAACTATTTAAAGATAGCAGATCTACAAGCTCACAGCGTGGCACCGAGTGCTGCGCTGCGAGCTCGTAGATGAAAGACTTTGTGCAAGTCTTTGAATATTTTTGACCCGATTCAAATAATGTCTTCTAAATCCTTCTTCTAAATCGGTGGTTCTCAAACGTATTCATGTCAGGACCCCCAAAATTACATGTATATCACGGACCCCCATCTCAAAATATGTTGTTCCAGGGACCACCCAGAAACAAATATTTGAGTTACAAATTTACAAATGATCACTTTTAAAAAGATACAGTATATTCAAAGACTTGCCGCGCTGTGAGCTTGTATATCTGCTATTTTTCAATAGTTATAATGCCTTATAAGTGCATTATAATGCATTATAAACATGGTTATAATGCATGATAGACCGACCTTTATATAAAGTCTTACCGAAAAATCTAAGGGTAAAGAGAAACATGTCAAGGAGAGGCAAAAATCTAATCTTATTTTTCCCTTTTTCTACACTTAAATCTTTTTGCCAAAAATAGTCACAACCTCCCAACACATCACAATGTGACGCGTTGTGTGAGCTCAGCTGGCTAGCTTTGCTCCAGTTGAGAGACGTTACGTTATAGACCAGTGGCTCCCAACCTTTTCTGGATTCAGGGCACTCTTGAAAATCTCTAAAGTTTTGTAACTTCGCCCACCCATCTGACCACCCATGCATTTTCATAGGATATATATTTTAATGATCAATTGATCGATTGTGTTCCGCCTTGGACCAATGGAACTAACGTATTATACTTCTATTTACCGGTATCACGATGAGGTTTGAATAAAAAAGAAAAGAAAAAATACAAACACAAAAAAATACAAATGCTTTACAATATTTTTTATATTAAGCTATTTAGGCCTAGGTTTATTGAATGCTTTAACTATTGAAAAATAACAGATATACAAGCTCTCAGCGCGGCACTGCTATTTTTGAAAAATCATTACGTTTTGTGCAAATCTTTGAATTTATATATTTTTTAAAGCGAACATTTGTAACTCAAATATTTGCTTCTGGGGGGTCCCTGATACAATATTTTGAGATGGGGGTCCCTGGCCAAATACATATAATTTTGGGGGTCCTTCACATGAAAAAGTTTGAGCACCGCCGACATAGAAACATAGCTTTTTCAAAAAACCTTAGAAAGATTCAGAAGACACTTATAGAATCTGGTCAAAATATTCAAAGAATTGCACAAAAAAAAAATTGCAGATCTACAAGCTTGCAGCGCAGCACTGGGTGCAGCGCTGTGCGCTTGTATATATGCTATTTTTTAATAGCTAGAGCATAAAATGATACGCAATAATGTGTACCCGGTCTAATTAGGTTCATGTTATATGATAGTGTTTTGCTAATTATATGGGGGCCCACTTACAATATCCTCACGGCCCACAAGTTGGGAATCGCTGTTATAGACACTGCTTTGACGTCTTTAAAGCAGCCTCGGTGTGCATGGCACATCCATCACTTGTGCACATTCAATGCTGCCAGCAGCATGGATGATGGGGGAGCAAGATGATGGGTACATGACATGTGTGCGGGAGGTGGCTGATGAGGGAAGGGGGAAGTGCCTAATTGAAAGAATACAGCCCCAGGTCAGCCATTAGGTACAAGACGGTGTCAATTAGGCCTTCGAAACGCCCCGGACCCTTGGGGGTGGGAGGGGAGAGGGGGGTTGACTGTAAAGCTCCTGGTTGGTGTCGTGACAAGAGACGCCTATTGACAAAAAGCAGATATACAAGCTTGCAGCGCGGCACCGAGTGCTGCGCTGCGAGCTTGTAGATCTGCTATTTTTTAAAAGCCATGAAAATGTGTGCAAAACTGCAAATCTTTGAATATATGTATTTTTTTAAGCGAACATTTGTAACTCAGATTTTGCTTCTAGGTGGTCCCTGGAAATAAATATTTTGAGATGGAGGTCCGTGGCCAAATACATATCATTTTGGGGGTCCTTCACAGAAAAAGTTTGAGCACCACTGACATAGAAACATAGTTAAAACAAAAAGAAAAGAAAAACCTTAGAAGGATTTGAAATATTCAAAGACTTGCACAAATTTTCAAGATTCTTTTAAAATAGCAGATCTACGAGCTTGTATATCTGCTATTTTTCAAGTTAAAGCAAAAAATAATGCGTAATAATGCGTTCATGGAGGGCCCGCAGTGAATCCTTGTACCCAAGGCCCAGAATTTGGTGCGACACCAGCTGTCTGCACATCTGCTTAAGAGAGCAATCAACAAAAATGTGTCTAATGAGTTATACAGAAGATGAGGTCGAGATGGTCCACAAACCTTCCACAAAGTGCACATTTTCAGAATCAACTGAAAACCCACTCTCGATAACTTTTCGCCGTAAATGCCAGAGTGCCATTTTAAAAAGAGAGCTTGTGCGGTTCTATGTGAGTGCACCAAGGCTGCGCACTGAGCAAGTAGGGCAAACAGACAGAGCAAACATGCTCTTCTGCCAGATGTTGCCTTCTTCCACACGTTCTTTCACAACAGCGTTAGCAAACACTTTGATTTACAATGCCCTGATTAAATATACACTGCAGAGACGCCGCAGCCCAACACAGCCATACATGTACATAATCGATTTCCTTCAACATCACCCCCCCTCTCTAATCTTCCATGTTATCTCTCTGCCCCCAAACCACTGGGCAACTTGCTCACTCCTCTGCAACATGACATTATGTTGCTTAACTGCCCACACCAACTGCAGTATTAAATGATGTAAATGTGGCCAGAGCATGTGGCAGGCCACAGGTCACAATGCCCCAACTCATGGGTTGCATTTGTAATCCTGCACCCGCCATGTTGAGGACCAACACAGGTGTTCTGATTGACGTAGAACATAGTTCTATGCCAATCAGACAAATTGAAATACCTGTGTTGGTCCTCAACATGGCCGTTTAGGACTACAAATGAAACCCATGAATACTGTGCAGAGTCTAGTCACCCCCGGGGGTGCAAACCAGCCATACTACTAGGTGTTATGGCTAATCTCACCAATCTCCCTTACAGTAAGGACTGAAGGAGAAATATGTGCTCACAAAGTATCATTACATAATATATGCCAAAGCCATAGCATAGAATAATTGAATGTTATGACTTATGAGATATAGTAGCAAGCAGTGGCCCTCTCCTTGTAAGAGGAGAAGGAACAGTGGCTGACCACGGTGGAATTTCGACATGACACATAAAAAAGCAACAGTTCTGATCAAATTCATGAAAAGCAGAAGTGTCCAGGGGCTGTAAGTCATACCACACAACAATGCGAGTATAGTAGTGGTATGCGTGGCATGCAAACCGTATGCCCGGGGATGTGTCTCGTGTGCGGCACAACATGGCTGTCTCCCAGAGGGTTAAACCAAAAGCACACTGTTTTCTCAGGGACTTCAGTCAGCCCAGGCAAGCATAAGGGTGGGCAGCCAAGGGCCTCGGAGGAAGGTCGCACAGCCGCGTTTCCTGCCCGGCGGCCATTGCCCACAGACCATGATGTAATGAGCTCCTGCTGGACGACAGAGCCGTGGCGGAGGCCGATAGCGGGTGTAAATGGCTGGTTCTTGTGTTTTTGGGGGCTGCTGAACAGATGGGAAAGCATGCGGCCTGCACGGGGCTATATTTAGACATGAGTTAGCATGTCGATTCAGTGACGCTGGACCAGGAGAGCTATAAATAATCCATGACGAGACAGATCGAGCTGTGAACAGAGGGAAGAAGGGAACACCGCACAAGAGCGCGCACAAGAGAGAAAGAGGAAGCAAACAAGAAAAAGAGTGGGAGGCGGGTGGGAGGAAGAGCGGAGAGACTCAATGGACTTATTCATCCGCGGCTGTTGCTTTCTTTCCCATTAAACGTCAGCACTTCAGTGGCCCTCCGTGAGACAACGAGGCCATTGCTCTGCTCTGTGATTTACGGCCATTCTGAGGCACATACAAGACGCTGGCAGCATTATTCCCTCACAGCCACACACTCAAGACCCTGCTGCTGGCCCACTTGGATGGCTCTCTGTGGACAGCATTCTTCACTATCCCTATCATGACGTGAAAGGGGAAATAGATCCCATTTTAAGTACCATGCATAGTCATACATAAGGACCGCAGGAATACACAAGAAACGGAGGGGGAGGGTCATTTAATCCGGTTGCTCCGTAGGTCCGGACGTAATTGTTTGTCTCTGTAACCTTACGGACAACACTCAACCTGACGGATCAAAACCGATAAAAACGTAGGCCTACGTACGCTTGAACTACCGGCCGTGGCAAACTTTTGTCAACCGTGGCAGTAGTGAGGACAATTACTTATAACAGCGGTTCTGAAACAAACTATATGTGTCCCAACAAGAAATATAATTTTAGCAAGAAACGGTAAAAAAAGGAACGTCATTGCAACCAAGAAGACGTCATTCCTCACAGGAACGGCTGTGCATTGGCATGAGAATACATACACACAAACGCGCGCGCACACACTCACACCGCCTCTCATCCAAAAGCGAGATGGGTGCAGTGCACTGTGTTGTTATTATTATACTCAGTCTGGGTGGTTAAATCTGTACCCTCGCAGAGTTGCATTTACCGCGATAATGTTGCGACAGACAGCAGCTGCAGAACCAGTCCAGACTGTTACAAAACATCACGTCGGTCGTCGGGTCAAGAAATTCTGTGGTTCTACATATTTTGGCTAAAAATGCTTTGGTTTTTACACGTGTGTGCTGTGCAGAAGATCCCCTCCATGTGGCGCGCGGCTCCAACGGGAGCAGAATTGGAGCGGAGAGTGGGTCGGCACGTACATAACGCATAGAGCAACTATGTATGTCGATGTAACTACCGTACGTACTGTCTCATCCAAAAACATACACAAAATCAACCATACGTAACTATAAATGGCCCTTTAGGAAGGTTCCTAGTCTTTTGCCATGCCCGATATGCCTCAGTGAATTCAACTGGCATCCTTCTCCATGGGGGGTGGGGGACAAACGCTACCCACCTCTAGCATCATTGGACCCAAGGCATCTTTGTCGATCACACTTTGGCCCGTCGATGAGACGTCAGCCTTCTGCACCTCTTCCTCATTGGCTGCTGCTGCTTTCTCTGTGGATGAGAGAGAGGAGTTGATAAGAAACACAATAAGAAAACATTTAAAAAGGAGCATGGATCATAATTCATAAAAAGAAAAAAAGGTACATTGATAAAAACCTGTGTGTGTCTGTGTTAAGAGTTGGGTGTTATGTCAAAATATTACTATCGGTGGTCAGGCCAGAAATCTGCGATTGTCAATATACACAGGTATACATTATTCACACGAGAACAGCTCCACAGTCCATAACACATTCAGTGCCACCGTGGGGTTACTATGGTAACACGACGGACAGCGCGCTGTCCATTGAGGAACACAAAGAAGAGATGAGATGAAACGACTGTCTTTCTGCTGGCACGCACCAACCTCACCATCTAGCTGACCGTCGTTTGTTTATGCAACGAGAATTGAAAATCATATCACTTCCATACTCATTTCAGCAGTAAGCTCACTCACATTATCACAGTCACGCAATGAGAGGGGACGAAGTGAAGTTCAAGGGAGTCCACTGCTTTAACTTCTGAACTTCTACACTGTAGACTAGAGCAGTGGTTCTCAACCTTTCCAGGCCGCGACCCCCAAAGTAATCATATTTTAACTGGGGACACCTCCCCACCCTGACAAACACTAAGTTGAGGCATTACATTTTGTATAAAATGGTTCTATTGTGAAAATAGCAGATCTACATGCTCACAACGCCTCGCGTTGCGAGACGTTGTGAACATGTAGATCGGCTATTTTCACAATTTCTGCCTCTAATATTTGACCAATGTTTATTTTGTCATTTTTAGAGGTATTAAAAAGTCCTTAAATTGTTACTTTAGAAATGTGCATATACTCTCTATACACTTAAACTTTATGTTGGTTTGTTTACTGTTGAGTGAGTAAACAATGTTGCACATTAAGTTAATCATCTGGTGACCCCCCCAAAATAATTTTGTCGTTTTAATAAGACGGACAAAAGAATAAATCCTGTGGCCTAATCACCTCCCTCTCTCTCTCTCTCTCTCTCTCTCTCTCTCTCTCTCTCTCATATAAAGGGACACCCTTTACCTTACATTTTAAATGGCACACTTTGATTGACTGGTGATATAAACATAACTGACACAAGGAATTAATATCCAGACAGATTACAGAGACATTTGAATGACAGCAATCAGTTAAGAATTAAGTGCTGAATCTCATGAGACCGGGGGAACTGTACCCCTGCCTTGTCAAGCTTGCCTTGCGCAGCGATGCTTTGCATTCTATCTAGAAACCAGCTACTGTAGATAATTAGGTTTCACTTTCATTTTTACGGCTTTTAAAATATAAACAAGACTTTGCTCAGATTTTTACGGCTTATCTTTTAAAAAACAAACAAGGGTTTTTCTCCCAAACCGGTACCATAGCTAATTAAGAGACAACTTCTAAAGCTCCGCTCCATTCAGTACACATGTGGACTGTGTTATATTAAAAACAGTCTACCAGGCCTAGAATTTCATCGTTTGGCCTTTGGTGTTGTCAATTTCTTTAGGGCACAAAGGCCAAAATGCTAGGGCAGGAAGGCCATCAAATAAAACAAGGTTTAGTCCATTGAAAGAATTAGTTGAATTCGAGGGTGAAGGATGATTCTGAAATGTAGACTATCTTAAGTGAAAAGAATCTCTGCCCTGCACAAATCAAACTTACTGCATTGATCAGGGATGGGGCCATCAACCCCTGGGCTTGTGATGGACATTTTCCTCAAAATATATTTTTGCCACAGATATACAAAAAGAGTTGTCAATAATATTACCATGAATAAAATACTAAATGTACTGTATATTAGTCTAGTAGACATGATGGAGAACACATGCTGTGTTTTTAAAGAGGGAGAGTGGTTAGTCCTCATCCCTTTGAACTTTAAAGGTTTTTAAGTACGAAAGCTGAAAGGGAAGGCGTAGATGGAACAATTTATAACCCATTTTCCAAAATTGCTAGTCAAGTGTAATTATTGTTATTTCCATGGCCATCTCTGAGCTTTTGTCTACTTTCTTACCTTCTTCACTTTCTAAGTAATGGCTTTGAACTTTTCAAAGCACTAAATTAGAGACGGTGAAAAAATTGTCACATTGACATCATCCACCGGTCATTATTAATTTGCTTAAAAAGCCCAGACTCTTTATAAGCAAAATAAAATGACAAAAAACATCCTTCAGGCGTCCTACAGAGCCATGCTGTAAAAATAATAAAATGATCCATCAGATTAAATGAGTGAGCCTTTTTTATTATTAGGCTAAATCAAGTTTCTTTAAATAGAACCCATCAGTTTCATCAACATAAGTAGGCCTAGATGGCTAATCCAATAAGGGCATAACATAATGATTAAATAATCATCTCGCCCTGGGCTCACAGCAACTTGTAGGTAATGAATTTAGCAGTTTTTGAACTTTTTTTTCTAATGCCACAAGCCTTCAGCCCCTGCTCCAGGCATTACCAATCAAAAACTGTTCTCATTGGCTGCGCTATAGAAATCATGGCCGTAAAATAAGAACACTTTAAATTAACCTCTTTTTGATACATTTTACAGCTTATAGTAACATTATGATACCGTACAGTACATGGCAAAGGCAGAAATTGTCCAAAAACATTTAATAAAACACGGTGTGACTGGAGCTGTAACCTACGTTATGGTGGACAGGGGTGTCCCAACAAATTCTGGGCCCCGGGTACAAGGATTCACTGCGGGCCCCCCATGAATGTTCTTCATAGGGGGAGGTGGTTAATAAAACACGACGTGACAGGAGCTGTAACCAACGTAACGGTGTAACTACTTTGAGGCTACGGTTCTCAGTGGTCTGGGACTTGATGATATCTATGTTGTGGAACAAGTACAGTATATCAGCTTGTTTAGACTGTACACCACTGTCCCATACTTTAGCATAAAAAGAGACGCTACCGTTCCCAGCGGTCTAAGACGTGATAACTCTTTTCATGTTCTGGGACAAGAATACCAGCTTGTTTACATTGTCTGGCAGCAGAACGTCTACCAGAGTTGGCGTCGTTTTGGGGTGGCATTCTGTATTTGTCTTGGGGTGTGTAGCGTTTGTCCGACTCTCCCCTTATTAGTCGGAGTAAAGAGACGTTGGACTGACGTATTCCTCCGTAGGGATGGGATGATAGGAAAATGTCATATCACGATTATTGTGACAAAATAAATCGCGATTTACGATATTATCGCGATAATCAAAATCCATTATCCTGGGGCGGAACATTTGCCGATCTACAAGCTCACAACTTGTTAGAGAGTGATAGAGAGTGAAAAAAATTGAACCTCTGTTCGAAGTGGAGCTGTGTGTGTGTGTGTGTGTGTGTGTGTGTGTGTGTGTGTGTGTGTGTGTGTAGCACCTCTCTGGTCACCCAGGATCATGTGTACCGATTTTTGTGACATTTGAAGAAAATATGTAGGAAAAGGTGCAAAAAGTGTTTTGGAGAAAATTCAAGATGGCGGAAAATCTATCCTGGTGCAAATGGGCGTGGCCTATATGGGGAGATGCGTCTTGACCCAAGGAATCCAGGGAAAAAAGAATCCGATCTACGGTTCAAGAGTTACGGGGCAAAACGCAAAGTGGGCCGTTATAGCGCCACCATGAGGCCGAGTGATGTAATTATTTTTGGATTCATTCTTAAAATCATTATGAATCTCCTCTCCGAGGTTTGAAACTGTAGCTCCTATGCTTTGCGAGAGAAAAATACTTGAATGTGATGTCTTGCATTGTCCCATTATAAGTCAATGGGGACAATTCAGCGTCGTTTTTTGCCGATTACGTCGCCATTGTAAGGCGGATCGGAAAGAAAGTTACTAGCACACCATTCCCGGCCGAGCCGCACGTTTTGATGTATATATTGCGGGGGTGGCGTAAATGGTGCGGGACTAGTAGCGTGCCGAAGTTTAGGCACGGACGGACGGAGACCCACACACACGGCCACGTATAGGGAGCTTGTGTTCCACACAGCTCCAAAAAGACTGTATCAAGTAATTACCTTTTACCAATTCTAGAGGGTTTAAGCGGTACCGGATATGCAGCTCGGCAAATAAAAGGTGAATTTATCCCAGTGCATGACGGAGGACGATATCACGATAAATTAAATCTCCACAATATGATTATCATGAGTGTTTTTTATCACGATAAACGATAATATCGAGTATCGTCCCATCCGTATTCCTCCGGAACATGTTCTTGTTGTCCACACTCTGTAACATGTCCATATCTCTTGTTATCGTTCAGTCTTACGATTTCCTGCCGGATCTGAGGCTCCCTTCTGTGAGCAGTGGATTTTACATCAGCTGGATTCTCCATATCTATACTATAATTTTGCGAATGTCTGAGTGAGTGTCTGAGTGAGTGTCTGAGTGAGTGTCTGAGTGAGTGTCTGTCACAGCGTTTCTCCTCAGTGGCTGGAGCAATTGATCTGAAATCGCATCACAATTAGCATATGAACACACCTAACATAACTGTGAAGCCCGTTTGTCACTTTCACAAATCGTATGCTGTATATTAGCATTTTTATGGTGTATCTATCTATTCTGCATCTAGCTTGAGGCTAATCTATTCTGCATCTAGCATGAGGCAACATGTTTAACCAGCTGTGTGTGTGTGTGTGTGTGTGTGTGTGTGTGTGTGTGTGTGTGTGTGTGTGTGCAGGCAGGCGGGTGTGTGCGCACCCGGGTGGGTGGGTGGGGTGGGGGGGGTCGCCATTAAACGAAACGGGTATTTCTTACATTGATGCTCCTACATATTATCATGCAAGCACCAGTTAAAGTTACTTTCCATCCCTCATATACTGTATGCACAGTGCACATCCCATAACCCACACACTGCACATCATTTTGGAGCTCATATCTTTGAACGGGTAAGGGCTAGTTTAGTTGATTGGTCGTATGTTAGTGGCTACCGCACTGGGTACTCCAACAACGGGTACTCTGAACAAGTACAACATATATTGCATACACGGGTAGGGCATGCATTTCCAACTTACATTCTTCCCGACTTGCATTGTTCCCTAGTAGGCCGGTGCCCATTTATGACTGTTGACGGGTACCGCAGTAGGTGCTCAAACAACGGGTACAGAGAGTACTCTGAAAACAGGTACAGCAGGTATTGCATAACCGGGTGGGGCAAGCATTCCCCCTACTTAGTTGCACTTGCATCGTCCTGATTTACATCCTTTCAATTCAGACTTGCCTGGTCCCTGAGGAGTAGGAGTAGTTGTTGCGACCGTAAGGTCGCAGTTTAGTATGAAAACCTCCACCGGCCGTCCGTCGGTCACACGTGCGGTCGACCGCACGTCACACGTGCGGTCGACGTGTGATGAGGTCACGATGAGTCATCTATGCCCAAATATAGATTTCTAGGTCAGATGGCCCATAGAGTTTGTGATGTCAAACCTAGCAACCCAATATAAACAAACCTGATGTCAGACCTGAAGTATCCTTTTATACCCATATATGGAGATACAGAGATCTCCATATATGGGCATATTAGAAAGCCCATATATGGGCATATACGGATGACATCAGGGATATCCATATATGGGCATAAAAGGGACAAGGGCTTACAGTTAAGAGATCTCCATATATGGGCATATCAGAAAGCCCATATATGTTCATATACTGATGACATCAGGAATATCCATATATGGGCATAAAAGGGACAAGGACTTACAGTTAAGAGATCTCCATATATGGGCATAAAGGGACAAGGACTGTTACAGTAGATATAGAGATGTCCATATATGGGCATAAATGAACAAGGACTGACAAACACTGAGATCTCCATATAACCTATGGGAATATAAGGGACGAGGACTGTCAGCTTGTAGACCTATTTTCTAAATATTGTTGTACATTAAAAACTTGAAATGGGTCGTTCTGCATAGTACTTGGGATTTGTTGATGTAAATGTTCACATAGAGTGTAATAATTGGTAAAACAAACTTTTGGCCTATTTGTGGAGATAAGCGACCAACGGTCGCTTATCTCCCGATTAGGGAGTCTTACTGGTAGTAGTAGTTGTGACTGTAGGTCGCGGTTTAGTATGTGAATGGTCACAGCTTGTCCGTATGCATCTCTGTCTATAATGCCTGACACTGTGGTTCCCCTGACACATCACTGTGACATCACAGGTGATATCACAGGTGACATCACTAACTAAATCCCTTTTATGCCCATATATGGAGTTACCTAATCCCATATCTAACAGGACTTCATATGGGAATGTCCATATATGGAGGCCAAATCGGCCACATACCCCACTAACAGAATCCATATATGGCCAAGACAGATGGCCAAGACAGCCCATATCTGTGTGGCTGGTACTACAGACAGGGATCTCCGTGTATGGGCATAAAAGGGTATGATGTAAGATGTCATAGACATCATAGGACTTTCACATAACGAATAACTGAGTAAGCATGTGTGGGCTCTCACAGCACATCTCCATATACAGTACATGGATCTCCATATATGGGTACCAGGGGTCTCTAAATATGGGTAACTGGTCCGATATACATCACTGGCCAGATGGCCAAGAATTGGTGCGACCTCGCCCTTTGTATGTCACCCTGAGGCGTCTTACTAGTAGTAGTAGTAGTAATAATAACTAGTAAGACACCCGAGGGTGGAATGCGACCTCAGGGTGACATGCAACCTCGCCCTAAAGGGCGAGGTCGCGCCAATTCTTGACAATCTGGCCAACCACAGCGTTTCTCTGACGATTCTAGTTGTTGTCATTCTGGGGGGAGTTTGTTCATGTTTTTGTGAGGGTATCAACCCTAGGAGACACGGGGAGAACATGCAAACTCCACACAGAAAGGCCCTATCGCCAACCGAACCTAGGGTGTGAGCAATAGGGCCTTTCTGTGTGGAGTTTGCGTGGTACAGAAGGACACATACACTTCTGGAATCATGTGCGTCGACTTAAAGTTGGATCCAGGCCTAATAACTTTATCTGGCCGCCCCGTTGCCACCTCCTTGTTACATTTTCTTTTCTCCAGGTGGATGGACATTCTTTCATGGACATCCTTTCATAGGTGATCTAAGTCCAGTCGCCCGTATCAGATCAGAGGAGGATACCGCACATTGTACCTCATCCACCCTTTCTTCTCTCTCCTTTTGGTATCTTTATCCTCCTTTCTTTTTTTCTTTTTTATTCTTCTCTTTTTTTGTCTTTCTTAGTCTTGTGTATCCTTCTCTTTTTTTTTGTATTTCTTAGTCTTGTGTAGCCGCCCCGTACAGGAAGAGATGGGGACTTGAGGTCGCAAGTCAGGACTTGAACCTGTGACGCTGCAAAAGCTGGATTATCAGCCTAGATGTTTGGAACACTAACCTGTGTTCCAGAGCAGCAGTTGATTCTCAGTACTGTGTGGTTCATTTGTTTCTCATTTTGGTATGTTGTCACCTTGACTTTGATTATGAAGACATGACTTGTTGAGATTACTTTATTCAATATGTCTTCAAATGCAATTTTGTCATTCTCTTTGAAATTTTTCAGTGATTCCTGGGTCATGTTGTGACCCAGCAGTACCTCAGCTGTTTCGTGGAAGCATGTCACCCATTGAACATCTCCAGATTCTTCAATTTTTACCTTCAGCCGAAGTCTGTATTTAACGTTTGGAGAGGTCTTTTCGCATTTGGGACAATAGTAGGATCCCTTTTCCAGGTCTCTAAGTTTCCTGTTGCATCTGTCAGTGGTACACGCTTCATATATGTCCTGTTCAATGTCAGCAACCTTTGCTGTTACTTCATAGTATTTCTCCCATTCTCCCTCTTCTTCTGGTGCATTTTTCATCTCGCTCAGGGATTTCCAGTTGATCACGACATTCTGTGAATTTGTCAGGGATTCAGTGATGAAGACTTTTCCTTGTTTTTTGTACCATCTTTTAAGCCTAGTCGCTTCTGTTATATCTGGATTGACCATGATAGTTGAGTTGTATGACATACTCAGAGATCGGCCTCCAAAATCTGACACCTTTGCTGATCTCACTGCGACAATGGCTTGACTTGTCCCATCAAACTTCCTTGCTTTATCTTCCCACAGGGTGAATGTTATCTCTTTACCACTGTCGTCCATTAACTGGAAGTCTCTCTTGCAGATCTTGACGCCCTCTTTAGTTTTCTTTTCTGACACTGGTTCAACACTCTTGCAAATTCCAATCACGTCAATAAGGCTGTTTGGGTCTTTTTTCTCTATCTCACTGATGGGTACGAAGGTATTGATCTTTGTGCTGCTAACACAGAGCACGACATTGCTGTTACGGGTCAGTATAATCTTGTAGTCACATCTCCATATATAGTGTTATCCACATCTCCATGTTAGGACTCATATATGGGCATAAAAAGTATGTCATGTGACATCACGTTCGTCGGCAGTCTCCCCTGGAACATGGGAGCATGTGGGCATGGACATGGGTGGCTGGGGATACTGCTCCATGTTCACGCGGCAATGAACTTTATTGACTCCGACCTAATAATGGCTACTGTCTATGACGGTAGTTCCATATGACATATTGGACTAGACTATCTCCATATATAGTGTTATCCACATCTCCATGTTAGGACTCATATATGGGCATAAAAAGTATGTCATGTGACATCACTTCCTGTACAGACAGTCAGCAATTGACTCCGGATTAACAATGGCTACTGTCTATGACGGTAGTCCCATATGACATATTGGACTAGACTATCTCCATATATAGTGTAATCCACATCTCCATGTTTAGACAGCCAATGACTCCGGCCTAACAATGGCTACTTTCTATGACGGTAGTCCCATATGACATGATGGACTGGACTATCTCCATATATAGTGTTATCCACATTTCGTGTAGCCGCCCTGTACAGGAAGTGATGTCACAACTCGCTGACATCACACTGACATCACAGAGGATACGGACGGTCACGAGGATACGGAAGGTCACTCAAACACGGTTCTTCAGAGTATATGCGACCTTCGGTCGCAACGACCTTCGGTCGCAATAATCATCATCATCATCACATCGGTTGTCAACGCTATGACATTCAAAATGGTATTGCATACAGCGTATAACATTTACTAATAGGCAGTGGTAACAGCGCTTTTGCTCGTTTCAGGTGAATCAGGGAAGTGAATTATCTGGTTATTATTTGGTCATTGTAGCCTAATCTGTCATATTGTTGTCTCCACCAGCCGAAGGCATGGGGGAGAGTATGTTTTCCTCTCCGTCCGTCCGTCCGTCCGTGCGTCCTCGCAGTTTGTGAGCGCCAAATCTCAGTCGCCGTTGGTCCGGGCGCTGCCAAAGTGAGCACACACATTCCCTGGATGCCAATCTAGAACCTCTGCCCTAAATTTTTCAAATGGGCCTTTTCTAGCGCCAACTAGTGGCCGATGTTTGCTAAACACATTTCTGTGCACTACTCTTACAGATTTTGTCCAAAAATCCTACAAATCGGTAGGCAATATCTCGACAGTCATGTGATCGACACGGATCTGTCCGATTTTGCATATTCCATCCTGATTGGCTAAGATTGGCTTCCAAAGTTTGTGGGATTGAGCCGTTTTGAACAAAATGCCTCAAATCACAAACGCAAAGTGCAATTATCATGAAATCGCGCACACACGTTCCCACTAGGCCGAGGAAGAAATGCCACTTAATTTTTTTTAATCAGCCTCATGGTGGCGCTATAACAGCCCGATTTGTGGTTTTACCTATAACTCCACCGATCAGTTTCAAACTTTGTAAGCGCACTCCCTAGAGGCTAAGGATAAACCTTTGCCCTGCATTTTTCACATCAGCCTTTTATAGCGCCACCTTTGGGCCGACTTATGTAAAACACATTTTTGGATATTACTCCTTGAGATTTTATCCAAAAATCATGCAAATCGGTACACAGTATCTCTATAGTCATGTGATCAAGTCCGATCCGTCTGATATTTCATATTCCATCCTGATTGGCTAATATTAGCTTCCAAAGTTTGCAGGATTGCTCCGTTTTTGAACAAAATGCCTCAAATCATCAACGCAGCTTGCGATTACCGCGACATTTGCCATACATATTCCCACTAGGTCAAGGAACAAATGCTACCTTTTTAACATTGTCCTGTTATAGCGCCACCAGCAGGTAGACTTTAGCAAAACACATTTTTGGAACACAATGCTTGAAATCATGCATGCAGCGTCCGATTGCCATGAAAGATCTAAGGTGAAGAACATATGCCACCCTTTTTACATTGGCCTATTATACAGTAGCACCACCAGGACGCACGGCCTGGTGGAGACCTGTGCTCGGAAGAGCACTGCTTCTAGTTGAGACTGTGATGAGACTGGAGGATTATAACACGGTGTGTGTGTGTGTGTGTGTGTGTGTGTGTGTGTGTGTGTGTGTGTGCGCACGCACACGCACGCAGCAACAGCGCTGCTCTGATAAATGTAACACTTAAGTTCGCAACCATAATAAATGTGACTGTCTCTGTCTCTCTCATTGACCAACATCCTGGTTGAGACTGGACGGTTGGTTGAGTTGTTTACAAAGTGTTGATGGCTTTATAACAATATAATTGATTCTCAATAGATTTGAGTCTGTACCGTGCCGTTAACTAGGCTATGATGATGTTTGTATTTACCTACCCAAAGCAGTAGCTATTGAGCCATAGCAGTGGGAAATCTGCTAAAGAGGGACACATAATCAAATATAAAAATAAATTTGCACTAAAGCTCTTTCAAAGATCACGCCCAGTGTGAAGTGAGCAGTTCTTTTAAACCCCTTCCTCTGCACATGTGTGCCTGTATGGTCAGTCAATGGGTCAGTGTGTGTGAGTGTAAATATGGTCGGTCAATGGGCACCCAGCGGTATTGCAGCTGTTGAGGCCATCCTATATAGACAGACAGAAAGACATACTTATGGACAGCAGGGACGTGCAGAGAATGTAAGAGAGGCAGGGGTTGACATTTCTAAAAGGGCCTTTTGATGGAAATATCGAAAATACCAGACCTCCAAGCTCAACGCGTTGTGAGCTTGGAGGTCGGCTATTTTCAGTGTGTGATACCACACTAAACTAAGCATAATCAAGTCTATACTGGAGATGTGGCGTAACGGCATGGATTTCTACACAGAGAGGGACATCCTTTCAACATAAGACGCTGCATTCAAGTTCAGGAGACTTTGTAAAAGGGAATTCTCTTGAATGCTGCCTTCAGGTATGGCCATTTGCATTTCTTTCACCTTAGTAAAAACTGCATTCATGGTCTGGAGAGGGCACTTTTTACAGACAGATAAAAGGGCAGGGGCTCCAGCCCCCTTTGATGTCTATGTGTGCACGTGCCTGACGGACAGACATACACACTCTGTCAAATGTTGGAGCGGTTAGGCACCACTCAAGGACGGCAGTACACATGACAACAATGGCCTACTACAGCTCAATTATTCAACCACGCAAGGCCGATGCAACACTGATCTCATGAGTGGCAACAAAAACACTCTTATACACTGTTAAAGGATTTTCCCCTTTCTCTTTTAAAACAGTCCTGTGTGCTTTAAACAGGTCACTTGTGAGCCAGACCTTTTAACAAGGCTCTCTCTACTGTCACAAAGCATTCGAAACACGTTGCCATGGTGTAAACCCAGGCACTTAGCAACCGATGGGGTGAAAGGTGGCGGTAAATGAGTGCAAGTGAGTTGGAGCATGCAGCTGCCACGCTGGTTCCAGTCATGGGATAGATGGCATTGTCAATCTACCAACAAAAAAAAAGAGCCATTATGGAATGAAGGAGAACATTAGCTTCTTCTACTGGGTAAACAATTCCTGAGTCCAGATAGGAGCTGGTTTATCATTTCTGAGTAATCCGAACTAGGCATAATGTTTGCCCCAGAATGGAATTCTAACCCTTACCTAAACCAATCCAGATCCTAACCTTTCTAAGTCAGTGGTTTTCAATCTTTTTCGTATCTGGGTCCATTATTTATTCGACATCTGAGCTACGGAGATTTAGCCTCTCAGACACAAAACCTAGTATATTTTGTTATTGTTGGATAAAGATTTTGTGGTACCAATAGGAGAGATCGTCAATCAAAATAACAAAACTTAAATTCTCTAATTGTGTAGACCTCTTGTAAATTAAAGCTGTACTGTGGAAGCTGCTCAACTAGTGGTCAGTAGCGGTATTGCTTTTTTCGGCCGGAGTCGCCGCAGACCACCGCAGACCACCGGCCACCCGCGGCCGTCGCGAGCACCTCCGCCTCGCCGATACGATTCCGTAGAGCCGTCTCCCATCATTTTTAGACCAGGATTGAGGGAGTAGCAGGCAAGATTCCTTCACCAATGTAAACACAGTTGCTGAGGGAAGCTACTTCCTTTAGAGACAGCAAGACTCGCTGTGATTGGCCGGTGGTGTATGATCGGCGCTGTGATTGGCCGGTAGTGTATCATGTGGGAGATGACATCATTTTGCCGGGAAATTCTCCCCCCCTCACAACTCATAGAAAACATATAAAGAGAAGGCTTCAGAAGCTGAAAATAACAGAGTGGGGGTTCTAAAACTTTAGCGATTTAACAGTTAGGACAATTTTAAGATTTGTTTTATAAAAAAAGTTACATGGTATAACTTTAAGTAATGCAGATGTTTTTTGTTTTTTTTAAAGATATGTTTTTGAGCTTGCTGTTTGCAATGAATCAAATATTAGATACATCAGTAGCCTATATGGTTCAAACCCCAAATAATTGATGAAAGAGATTTTTCAATGGATTCTGTTACTATTGGGTATGATAAACAACATACTAAAAATTCAGGAAAAAATAACTACCGGAAAGGCATCATTTTCAAGATGGCGTCCACGATGGCTGCCGGGAGCTGAAAATGCCTATAAACTGGGTTTTAATGTGTAGAAATTCATAATAAATCTGCACTTGGTGAAGAATTTTAGATTTTTGGTATGGTGTTAGGTATGGGTATAAGGTTTTCAAAAAACATCGCAAACAATTTGGGCTCGCCCCCTAGTGGTCTGTTTGCAATGAATTCAATAGTAGATTTGTCAGTATATGGTTGACTTGGTAGGCCATTACCAACTTATTTGCGAAGGTTTTTGAAAACCTTATACCCATACCTTACTTATAACACCATACCAAAAATCAAAAACTTTGCACCAAGTGCACAAAATTGATGATCTTTGACCAGTTTCTACCCAGCTACTTAGACAGCTGAGTGATGAGCAAGAGACGACACTTCGGTATACAGTTTAATGTTACACCATTGACAACAGCATGTACAAAGAAGCCACAGGCTTATAGACCTGAAAGCCAGTTTATACAAGACAAACGCATTCGGTATGTCTCGTCAGAGGAACAATCTATATCCCATTACAGATTGCTTTCATCTGCAGTCATTTATCAGCGAGGTAGCGGTTTATTAGGTTATTGTTTTGCCCTGAAATGAACATATGGAGTAGCCTATACTGCAGGCTCCGGTCTATCCTGTACCTGCAGAATGATGCTCTCTATTTCTCCATGTGAGTGATTGGGTTAATAGCCGTGCAGAGAAGCCTTATGTTCAGAGTGCGGGCTGCCCTACTTTTGAAGACGATCATGAGTGGAGGAACGAGGGGGCCATCGGAGTAACTGGAGGGGGACGCATTTGATCGTTGCACTGCGCCCATGTGACGGCTGACCATATGGTGAGGAAATTCTGTGGCCCGAAAAAGGGGAACAAATCCATTGCCTTTCTTTTTTTTATTTGGGGGGTAGGGGGATGGGGGGGGGGGGGGGGGGGGTGCAGATGTGTGTGAGGACGGAAGCGAATGCCATTTTTTTTGCCCTGCCGCACAGGCACACGCACCAACTCTCTCTCTCTCATTCTCTCACACAGTATTAATGATGTGTGCATCAGCAGGGCCTCTGCAGGCCCAGCAGGGCCCAGTAAACCAGCACAGCTGCCCCCGCAGAACAAAGCCATCACTCAGCACCGTGGCAGCCCTCAGTGACTCCAACTATCTCCTGCCAGGCGCTACTGTCCTTCTGCAGCCCTACGCCAGGTACACGGACTGAGAACTAATGGCCACTTACGCCATCCAGACATCTACCAGATGTTTCAAGCGGTGTTAGTTCTGTGAACTGGTGGCATTTTAAATGATTTTTTCTTTCCTTTTTGCATTTAGAACACTGGGTAAAGTTAGGATCACCAAGTTGTGAGCGGTGCTGACCGCTCCTACATCTGGCTTTGTCTGTGTGTATGTACGTATGTCCCGCCCCATTCCACAATGGCCAAGCTTCTCGGGGCGCTTCATTAACTCACAGATCGCACCGCTCACTTGACTTTTTTTTATTTTAAAAGGTTGGTGTTTAGCAGGGTGAATGTAACTTCTCTCTGATCCAATTACAGTTCCGAGCAGAACAGGCCCCAGCCTATCAGTGCTGAGCTGTAATATAGTATTAGTAGGCCAGCAGCCCAGAGTGAAAAAGTAGCAATAAAATTCCCTGCTATGCCATTACTTTATGGGCACTATAAAGAAATCAATTACCCGCCATATTGTCTATTAAGACCAAACAAGCTTGAAACATTGCCTAGGCTTAGTGGGTGAGTTTTTTCCCCACTCCAAGTACACAAATCCACCCTGATTTCAATTAAGGGAATGTATGCAGACAGCATGAGTTGAACATACAGAGATAAATTAACTGCTGCCCCTAGGAGGCCTCTTTCTCAAAGTCCATCCACAAAGCAAAAGTGCTTCTTCCCAGGGCTGTAGTACAAGTCAGTGTGGCTTATCAACTTAAATGTGTGCATTTCAAGACCCTGCGTTCGGTAGTGCTACCATAAGCTGAGAATCAGTTACACAGTAATGTTATCGTTTACACAGTGATGTTGCTGCAAGCATGGGGGGCAACTAAGGCCATATGAGAAATGTTCTCCACTACCAACAGTTATTTCCACAGCCTTACAACCCGAACTTCATGGCTTTGGACCAGTACTTATGGCAGATAAGTTCTAAAAGAGCTTTTTGAAAAAGATGAGACCAAACGATCCAAGCGCTGTCAACTCTAGGTGTGAACGCTTCTAAATAAGGTGCCAAGGCTTACATCTGGTTCATAAAAGGGTATCAGGGAACAAGAAACAGCCGTTTTGTGCCCTCCCTGAACTGTACAAGATAAGGTACGGTATCGCCATGAAAGAATTTCACAGCGAATAAGGTATCTGCAGTTGGCGGTGAACAAAGAGTCCTGTCCGTGTACAAATAAAACTAGAAAGATGTGTGGTTGCTGTGACGCGAATTTCGCTAATTAATTTCGTCTTACCATTTGAATTTTCCCCATTCAAGTCAATGGGGAAAATTAATTCACTAATAAATTAATGGCCATATATGGAGATATCTGTGTCAGTCCTGTGTCAGCCTTAAAAGAGCCTCCTGTAATATTATCAAGTCAACTTTTAAGTAACGTCAACTAGTTTTATTTTTAAGTAAGATGGACTCAATTAAAAGTACATGACATACCAGTCCAGCGCTATTTACAGCACCACAGTAGTAACTTCCGCTATTAAAGTAATTACCACTAACGGCTTGACTCAAACTATTGCCGTCGACTGCGGGGTCTTCGACTGACTCGTTGATGCGTTGATTTTTACAATACAGCCCTAATCTCTTCGCAAAATAGCACGCATGCGTGTCCCGATGAAGCCGGTCGATTTGACATAATGTACCGAGTGCGTGCCTTAACTGTGGGAGGAGTAGCGCGGCAATAAAAATGGAAGATGGAATAAAGTGGGACAAGTACTATAGTCTGGTTGCCCTGCACTAATGACTGCCTTCAGAGGGCAGGCAGGGGATGTCACTCCAGCCTGGCATGAAAAAGGAGCTGAGAAAGGGAGAGAGCAGGCAAAAGAAACGAGTGGGGGAGGGAGAGAGGGATGGATAGCCGGAGTGTTTGTGTGCATCACATTGCTTGCCATTACATAACGCCTGGCTCTATGCGAGTCACAAAAAAAAACAAGTCGACATCCTCAGCCAGCCAGTCTGACTCACATTTACCTAGAGCTCTCCGCTCAGTCACTGCTTCACGCTACCGCTTCTCACATAGGGAGTCACAAAACCGTAAACCATATTATATGAGATAAAAATGGTGAGATACATCTGATAACGTTCCAGGTTCGATTGCTAGCAGTGTACATTTTTTCAGTGAATTTTGATTTATGAATAACACACCATTTAGTCTTAGTCCTGTTTTAGTCTTCTGAAATTGTTTTAGTCTAGTTTAGTCGACAAAATATCAAAATATTTTAGTCTTAGTCAAGTCTTGTCTTTTCGGTCAAGAAAAATACAGTGCAATTCTGAGTTCTTAAAAAAGAATAAACAAAACACTATCTTGGCTGTAATGCCATTGCACCTAAATGTAGCAAATGCAATACTTATGTTAATTTAAGTAACTCTCAAAAGAAGTAAAACTGCTAGGGCTAGGCTACAATGCCTAGTGTGTGTGTGTGTGTGTGTGTGTGTGTGTGTGTGTGTGTGTGTGTGTGTGTGTGTGTGTGTGTGTGTGTCACGGCCAGGTACAAAATCTCAGCTCATCTGACACTCTGTGCTACTCTCTGTGCAAAATCTAAAGATAAAAGATGTATTTGGCTTTAATTCCATTGCACAGTTGCATATCAGTGTACATTTTTACAGTCATTAGTCTTAGACTTAAATGTAGTCTTACTCTTTTGAATAAAACACATTCAGTCTTAGTCTTCTGAAATTGTTTTAGTCTAGTCTAGTCTTAGTCGACTAAATATCAAATTCTTTAAAAGACTTTAGTCTTTAGTCTTAGTCGACAAAATTAATACTGATTGCTAGGTCCTCCTGGCTACATCGAAGTGTCCTTGAGCAAGACACTCAACCCCTGACTGCTCCCGATGAGCAGGTTGGTGCTTTGGATGGTTTCCTCAGCCATCAGTGTGTGAATGTATGAATGGGTGAAATGTGAAGTACATTGTAAAGTGCTTTGGAGAAAAGCGCTATGTAAATGCAGTCCATTTACCATTAACTTAAGCATGAAAGACCTATCCGTTAGCATTGAGACTTTATTGAACAGGCATACACCGTAAATACAGCTCAAACCATTTAGACCTAAACGCAAATCTGTGTTACTTTAGATTTGAACCACTTTAACCATTATTTTATGCTTTATAGGGCTGTCTTCTAAAAATCGGCGGATCGACGAGTCGTTTTAAGCCCCCGGAATCGACGGCAATTGTTTGAGTCGAGGAGTCGAAAATATATTATTTTACCAGTTAACTCATCTAGTGCCATTCACGAGATGTCTCGCGAAATGTACTCGAGTATCTGTAGTGCCATTCACGGGATATCTCGGGAAAAGTAATAGATTACTGTAACGGCGAGTACATTACCGAGAAGAATCGCCGGCGGTCCGGAGACGAAATCCGTCGCTGATTTCGCATCATCACGGCTCCACGAGCACAAAATAGTCCCATCCATAACATTGAGGTGGACGGGGGATCTCATCTTTAATGTCCATTATCTCAAAACTACACTTTAGAAGCTAGGATGGAGGCAGATGCTCGCTTACGTTACACAATGATAAAAGCTCCGGTCGGCCATTACACAACTCCACGTGGACACGGATCGGTTCCGGCGCACGATCCGATGACGTCAGACCGGAAGTGATTGCGTGGTGGACTTCTGGCCTTCATAATAAGACAACGCAAGTGAATGGGACCTGAAGGAGGCACTTTGGACATTATAATCCGTTAATGTCGGTTCCGGTGACGTCATGAGCAACACAGACGTGTGAATCACTAGCTCCGCCGAGCCCACTTTAAAAATAGCCCTAAAGTGAAGTAAAAACTAGCAACTGACAAAGGAAAAGTACTGAAATGGCTGCAGAAGAATGCTGAGACGCGGGAGATTGACTAGGAAAAGTTCAATCAGCGACAACACTGAAGGGACGAGACCAAACACAAGGCAGCTAAAGCTAACGCAGCTAAAGCTAACGCAGCTAAAGCTAACTGGGCTAACAGAGGAGATGGCTGGGGCTGCAGCTAGCACTGAAGCTGCGGCTAACGTGAACGCAGAATCTGAGATGTTAGCAGAGATAAGAAAGCTCCGGCAGGAAAACAGTGACAATTATAAGGACACAAAAACATCACTGAACAGACTGGAGGCGTCCATGACTGAAATAATCCGTTAATGTCTGGGGCTCTGAATGAGTTAATACTGTGGTGCGGTGCGGTATAGCGCTGGACTGGTGTCATGTACTTCCAATAGAGTCCATACTTCCTACTACTTGTAAGTAGACTTCAAAATAAAACCAGTTAACGTGACTTGAATGTTGCCTTAATCATATTACAGGCAGCTCTTATTTTGAAGTTAACCACTTTGAGAGGAAATACGCCAACGTGTTGTTATTCTACTTGTTGGAGATAGCCAAGCGCAAGAGGCAGCAGCGGCAGCCACACACTAGCTGCTTGCCGCTGAGCCTGAGTGTGATCTCAGGCAGAGAAGTAGCAATGGGGGAAAAGTTTGTTATTGTCTCGCACCAGCGACGACTTGATCCGCAACATAGCTCTTTTGATACAGCAGCGCTGCGCTCTGAGAAAATACAAGCTGTGGAAATAATAAACGACACGCAGTTGTGTTGACAGAGAGATGCATTATTCTCGTCTCCGTCTTTCTACTCTGCTCCACGATTCACAATTACGCACGGCTGGACGCAATCTTATCGTCATTAATGTCCATTATATCATATGCACGGTAGTTCGTGGATCTTTTCAAGGCTTAAAACAATGTTCATCTTAATGTTTTATTGTATTCTGTTGACGTGGTTTAAAGCAACTTTTTTCCCCCCTTTTTTTTAACATACAGTATAAAACGATTTGTTGACGAATCGCATTAACCCCCGCGACTCCAATCGACTCCAAAAATCCTGAGTCGAAGACAGCCCTAATGCTTTAATTATTAAAAAATTGCAGATATACAAGCTCACAGCACGACTGCGAGCTTGTAGATCTGACATTTTAGAAAAATCATGAACATTTCTGCAAGTTTACCCGATTCTATAAATGTCTTCTAAATCAGTGTTCTTAAACCTTTTCATGTCAAGGACCCCCAAAATGACATGTATTTGGCCGTGGACCCCCATCTCAAAATGTTATTCCAGGGACCACCCAGAAGCAAATATTTGAGTTACAAATGTTCGCTTTTAAAATCTAGATTTCTTTCAAAAATAGCAGATCTACAAGCTTGTTGTGAGCTTGTATATCTACTATTTTTCAATAGTTAAAGCATTAAATAATAAGCATCAATGCTATAAATTTCGCTCCCCGTACCTTGCTCCTTTATCTGTCTGATCTGCTTCACAGTTTCCTTAAGGATTGCACATTTGTCAGGCTTGACGTTGAAGTTGTCGATGTCGTTGAAGTTGGCGAAGATCAGCTCGGCCAGCTCCTCGATGTATTTGTTCTCGTGCTCGCGATTGCGCTTCTCGTTGCTCCGCTTGGGGCTGTGAAGAAAAAGAGGGAAAACCAGGTAGTGATAAGATGGAACAGGTGAGGATGACAGAGACATTGAAGCGAGGGGACACCCAAGACCAAAAACTGAAGGAGAGCAAGGTGAGTAGGGCTACTGTCACGATTATGACATTTTATGTGACGATTCATTGTCACACAAATGATTGCGATTAACGATTTAATTGTGTTCTTATCGCTGAACACCGGCGCATATGGATAAGAATTACATTTCTGTTTGGCTTTGAAGTTGCACAGAATAGATATGACAAATAAACTAAATATACAAAGGAATGACAGGCATATTTAATAACTTTATTCTTTATACATTTATAGTGGAAATAGCCAATCTACAAGCTCACAACACATCGTGATGCGATGCATTGTGACCTTTTAGATATGCTATTTCCACTACGTTTTGAAAGTGTTTGAAACTATATGAACATTTCTCAACATGGAAACGATTATGACGATTATGCTAAATAATTGCGATTACCTCAAATAATAGCGATTAGACGATTATGTAATAATTGTGACAGGCCTAAAGGTGAGGAGGAAAAACAAAATGCAGTGATGTTACTAGGTTTTCAATGTAATGGGTCCCGGGACCCACAGGTGGTCATTCAAATCCCAGAAAAGTTTAATGAGTCCTCAATACAATGTTTTCGAGCGCTGTGAGCTTGTAGATCGGCTATTTTCAAAATGTTTGCCTATTTCTTATATTTATTTTACAATTTGGCTAATGTTTGAACTTAGAACTAGGATTTCTAAATACACTAGGCTACAGACACCCATTTAATTATATTTATATCACTGGGACCCCAATTTATATTAAATGTTAAAATACTAGAGTACAAATGGAACAGGTCCATTTGGTTCCATTTGTTCACCGAGTTACAGACCCATAAAGTTCTATTTGGTTCCTAACTATCATTTATCTGGGGACCCCCTGGAACTCCCTCAAGGACCCAGGACCCCACTTTGAGAACCACTAGTGAAAATAGTTTTTAGCTGTTCCAGGTTTAACTGATAATAAATCTTTACAGTGTTTATCTTACACAATACATTAAAAAACGAATTAAACTATCTAAACTAATATAGCAACTTAAGTAGAAGAAGTACATTATTTTAACATGGACTCCAATGGAGGCGCATCCCCGGGACCCCAGGACCATGACATGAATGAGTCCCTGGGCGACTTGAATGAGTTTTTGATGCGGGATGCGCACGTAATGACATCACTGAAAATGTGAATAAAATTATGCTAGAACTTAGTATTAAAGCAAGGATCTTCTTTGTGTGTTTTTGTGTGTATGGGACTGGCAAGGAGAGAGAGATGAGGGAGAAGGCCCACATCCCTTATTCTGCTCACAGCAGAAGATGGCATGGGTGAACAGGGCACGGAGCGTGGGGCAGAACAACAAGGCAGTTCAATCTATACTGTACACCTCCACCAAGGTTCCGTGCCATCAGTCATCTGTGGACATGGCTCAAGAGCCCTCTCACTTCCATAGCACAGCATCCACGCCAACCTTGGCATGGAGCTTCGGAACGATGGTGAGGGCCGGGGTCAAACTATACCCTCCCCCAACGTACGCACGCACGCACGCACGCACGCACGATACACAGCTCTAGCTAAATATATCTGCAGTCAGCAAGTCAGCATTTTCATATTTTTCTTTCTGTTTTGCAAGCACGGAGCAGCGCTGCATCAATAAAGACAACCCCTGTGTGCCTGTCTGCAGATGAATTATGCAGATTTACATTTATAGGCTTCAGCAGACTCTCTGTACCCCAGGGTTAGAAGTCACAGTAACAGTAAGCTATTCTTAGCGGCTGCTGGGTGGCGACTGTGCCTACTGCATCACAGGGGCCCATCGAATTAAAGTAGTCAGGAATTGGGTATCCAGTTAAATGTCTTAATAAGTGGCCACGGTCGTCTTTGTTCTACCAGTTCACAATAGGGCAGAGATGAACTTGGTACAAGGTCTCACGGGGCCTCTGGAAATTGGCATTCTGCTGGCTCAGAGGATTGAGCAACATGATTGACTCATTTCCTCCAACACAGACCTGGTGCTGGGCTGGTGCCGATGCCCGTTCACAGATGGTTTGACTATGAACCTTCGAAGCAATGTTTTGGTTTTCCACAGGCTACTGTAGATGCATACAAAACACTTTCCTTGTAGAAACAAGGCCTCATTTCTATGTATATGGTTGATCTGTGCATGTAAAATCTCTCTCATTGCTATGTATAGTCGATCATCTGTGCATTTAAAAATAAAAATGTCCCTCTGCAAAACTCTTATTTACACCAACATTGTTACTGTGATGCAGTTTTGTTCATAGCCGGTTAGTATTTAAAGATGGGAATACACTGTAGACTGTCTAAACAGACCAGGAGATCTTTATCATCTTCACCAGTAAGTATAAAACTACTCAAGACAAGATAAAAAAATATGTTTTACATGCATGTATTGTCATTTACAAGTTTCACTGTAGGCATTTTCCTGGATTCAAACGCGGATAAGATGCCAGCGCAGCTTCGTGTTTTGTTGATGTTAGTTAGTGGATCTCGAAATGGGGCTTCCCTTTTCCTGGAAAAGTCGGATAACCTCACACCCAGCCCCTGTCATTAATGGTTCTTGGTTTTAGACCAGCAAAAACCAGAGTGCCAGAGTTTAACCAGTTTTTCTCGCTGAGAGCCAGTTGCTGTCTAAACAAAGAACTGGTTAGAGATTAGAAATGGATCCAAAGCAGCCCTCAAAATGGCTTGGTGAAAAAGGGATAACAGTAGGTTTACTTTCCAATCATTCCATTCCATTCCAACATTTGTGCAATGACACACTGCCTTTATTATTACTACTTAGTTTTTATTGAAAAGGTATTCCATGGCACTCTAGGTTCTTGTGGTGTGGGGTCCTTTGCATGTTCAGTTACACAATTAATTAACGATGTTACTTTCTGTGAAAACTGCATTGAATTAACCTCTGTGTGTGCACTGTCGATTAACAACGAAATCCTGACAAATTTAGGGTTGTAATCAATAATTAATTAATTGATTTAATCCATTATTTAAAAAAGTTATTGATAATTGATCACATTTTCAAAAATAGCTAAAATAGCTGATCTGTTATTTGTGCTTGTGACCTTTAGACCTGAATTGGTGATTGATTTAGTCAATTATGAACCTTCTATTAAAGGTTTTTGTGTTGATTCGTTAATAAAAAAGGAAAGAGAAAGAAAATAAATGTAAAAAGATTTCTCCCCCATGTGCTTCTTAATTATTTGATTAATCAAAACAGAAATCAATAGCAAAATCGCTAAAAAGATAATGAATAGTTGCAGCCCTAGCCAAAATAACAGTTTACCTTTGGGGAAAGTCTGTCCCCCAGTTTGAGCAGCCGAGTGTGGTAGACTCACCTGGGGCCTAGAAGTTCGGTGGAACATTCTTTACGTTTTCGTGACTCTGCCCTGGCAGGGTCAGATGGGTTTTCTCCGACTCCACTCATCCTCAATGCATATCAGCGTCTGTAGGGAGAGAACACACACATAACAGGTCTGTTAGGATTTAACACGTGACGGTACATACAACACATACCAGCACACACACAACTTTTGATAGGTTGACCCAAGCATGCCCTGAAATGAAACAACAGCATGCATGGGGGTGTGCCAATTTCTTCCGAGTGCATCGCCATGGACCGACACGCACACTTACACACAAGCACAAACCTGTGCTAGGGGCACTGGTTGATCCACTCCCGGAGAAATGAGTGAAAATGGAGCGGAGAAGGAGATTCAATCATTTCTCACTGATGGTGCAGCATTCCCCAGAGAGGGAGAAATGGGAGCACAGTCCCCCCACCACACAGCCCAAGACTGTGTGTTCAGCTACGCGCGCAATGAGAAAAACCCACACAATACAATATAAAAAAGGCAGGCCAAATCACAGCAGCAGCTAACATGTTCCCGTGTTTGCAAACTATAACTTGAGAAGAAAGCCTGAACAAAAACATCGACAAATAATTTCAAAATCACTAAATGAGCTATTGCAATTTCAAAATAACAGAGGCAAAATGGACTTCTAAATAGAGGAATTCTAGAGTTTGTATTTGGTCCATGATTCTTTTTTTGCGTACATTACTTTCCCTGAGATGATTTCAAAGTGGATTTAGTTCTTAGCCTGGTAATGTCGTGGACACAATGAAATGATCGTGAGTTCCGAACTTTTTAATTGCATCATTGACCTCCTGATGTCAAGAGTCTGTGAGCGGATTCCTGGGGTGCCATTAGGTGACTACACCCTCAGGGATCTCGAATACGCGGATGACACCACCCTGTTCAGCGAGACTGCTGAGCAGCTTCGTGAAGCTCTCCACGTGTTCGATGAGGAGGCCAGGAAGTTAGGCCTTAAGATAAGCTGGCCAAAAACCGAGCTTATGCACGTAGGCAATGGACCTGACCCACCACCACTCATCTTTGGCGGCACCCCTGTCCACTTTGTACCCACTTTTAAATATCTTCGATCATCATTGTCTAATAACGGCGACCTCAAACCTGAGATCGACCGGCGCCGTGCCCTAGCGTCCTCTGTAATGCAGTCCCTATGGAGACCGTTGTGGAGACACCGGCACATCTCGCGTGAGACAAAGCTTAGGGTCTATAATGCCTCGGTCATCTCCGTCCTGCTGTACGGCTCTGAAACCTGGCCGCTGAACAACACCCTGGCGGCCAGGCTGGACGGATTCGACACCAGGGCCCTTAGGAGAATCGAAGGCATCAGCTGGAGCCAGCATGTCACGAACCGGACTTTAAGGGACCAAACCCAACACCCCCCAGCATCTCGTCTCGCAGCAATGCGGCGAGTGCGCTGGTACGGCCACATCATCCGCTCACCCCTAGAACACCCAACGAGCACCATCCTGGCTTTCCCCTGCTAGCCGGATGGAAAAGACCCAGAGGTGCCCCCCGCACCCGCTGGCTGGATGTAGTCGCACAGGACCTTAGGGCCTGTAATGTGACCCTGGCACAAGCCCAACACCTTGCCCACGATAGACCCAAATGGAGAAACCTGGTTGCCACAGTTGGCTCTACGCGCCTTGAAGTGCAAGAGGACTAAGTAAGTAAGTAAGTAAGTAAGTAAGTAAGTGTGTGTGTGTGTGTGTGTGTGTGTGTGTGTGTGTGTGTGTGTGTGTGTGTGTGTGTGTGTGTGTGTGTGTGTGTGTGTGTGTGTTGTTTAACTGTATAGGAAATTATAGAGTAATGGGACATTCACACCACTAGAACACTAGTTTTAAAAATCGTTCAAACCGAAATTAATGCTAGCGTCCACACCACATATACCACAACTAAACTCCTCAAAAAAGGTTGGAAACATAACTTCGGGTTGATTATTTCTGCCCTTCAATAATACCAATTGGTATTGTATTTTATATTGTTGTTATCGTTCATTAGCCACCTTTACAACAAGGTATTTTGTCTTGGAACGAACACAGCTAGGGCTGTCACGATTATGACATTTTACAGGACGATTAATTGTCACTCAAATAATTACGAATAATTGTCTTTTTCTCGTTTACAACTACATTTCTGTTTGGCTTTTAGGCTTTGAAGTTGCACATAGATATGACACATAACCTAAATATACAAAGAAACGACCGACATATTTGACAAATTTATACTTAAAAAGAACATTGATAGTGGAAATAGCCGAGCTTGTAGATCGCGACGCGTTGTGAGCTTGTAGATCTGCTATTTCCACTATTTTAGAAAATGTTTGAAAATATGAAAATGTTTCAACAAGTAAACGATTATGACGATTATATCAAATAATTGCGATTAGACGATTATATAATAACTGTGACAGGCCTAAACACAGCTAAAAGGGAAACACGTGGGCAGTGCACGCCAAACACCTGCCAGCAGGTGTGCGCTGGCATGTGTTGAACCAGCACAGCTGTGCCAGTCACAGGTGTGTGAGCATGGGTCCTGCAACTTTGACAGAGATTCGTCTGTGGTACCGTTGTGCAATCTTGCCAGTAAATCTCTTGGAAGAAAGCCTATGGTTCCTCAGTAAAACAAGGGTGTGGAACGCGTCTTCTTGGGACGTTGTCTCCCTGGAACGGCCACTTTGCAGACTGTCTTTGACTTCACCAGTCTCTCGGAAATTGGAACTTGGACCTAAGTTTGGAAATCGTACCAGGGCTGACACCTAATAATGCTGCCACTTAACCCTGGGGTACAGTTAACGGAACATCAGCTTCCACTTGCCCCATTGCATAGGGCTATTATTGGGGGCAGGGTTTCTGCTTGAAGCATACACAAACTCAACAATGTTGCAGGACTCATGGTCAGGTGCCAGTCACACACCTGTGAATGGCACACACCCACATGTTTATCTGTGTTGCTTATTCCACAATCTATTCATACAAGTTGTTACATCTCATTGTAAAGGTGACTGATCAACGATAACTTTCAGGGCGATTTCATGAACAATAGAAGCATTGACAGCTATTGAAACTATGGGATGCAATCTGTCACTCGCCCTTGGAAAGTTTTGTTTTTAAGGTAGATGAGGAGACTATTATCAAGCTAACGCTAGCTGGCCAACTGCCGTTACCTCAGGTAGGCTACAACCATCTCACCTCAGTCAGATTATGGTTAATCTGACTCATCCTATTGAATGCACCTTTCAGCACTCAGATCTCTCTGCACCTCTGTGTGGGCTGGATTCAGAGCCGTTTCTGGGTCCATGTGGGCCCTAAGCATGATTCTGCTATGAAAAAATAATAGGCCTAATATTTTTATCGTTTTTTAATCCATTTTATAATGGATATATATATATATATATATATATATATATATATATATATATATATATAAATGAATAAATAAAAAACGACAACAACAGGCAACGTATTTTGGCTATGTTTGATTTGTTCTTTTCTTATTTAAAGTTGTACCATGTAACTTTTTTTATAAAACAAATCTTAAAATTGTCCTATCTGTTAAATCGCTAAAGTTTTAGAACACCCACTCCGTTATTTTCAGCTTCTGAAGCCTTCTCTTTATATGTTTTCTATGATCCTGGCCGTGGACCGGATTTCGCGCCAAAATGACGTAATCTGCATCATCTGTATACGTTGTGTATACGTTGCCCAATCACATCGCCGATCATGCACACATGGTACACTACCGGCCAATCACAGCGCATCTTGAAGTGGGGTCGCCATATTTGTAGTCGCCCGTGTGTCTCTTTACTCAAAAGGTAATCTCGCCTACCAGGCAGGGTGAAGTAGTCCGTTTCTCCGGAATGCCTGAACGCACAGGAACCAGGGACCCCTCTAAAGATAGCTCTCGGCGTTGTGGAGGCAGACGGGGGGGTGTGAAGGTACGAAAAACGGGCGAAAGACGCGAACGCGACCGCGGTTTGCTATAGGGCTACTGACCACTAGTTGAGCATCTTACACAGTATAGCTTTAAATAAAAAAATGAAAACTTGAAAAGGGGTGCTGGAACACCTGCAGCACCCCTAGTTCCCACGCTGTGGCAGAGTCCTGCACAGTGGCTCCGGCCATCACATTCACTTTCACTTTCAGCGGTGTGGGGATGCGCGGAAGCAAAGAAAGTCACCACAGTTTGATTTGATCATTGCTTAGTCAATTATGAAGGGATTTCTAAAATTAAAACGTCTCCATATTGCTTGGGAAGTTTGGCCTTTGCGATTCGCTAATCGCGAGATTTCACATCGCGATTTCGGTTTGAAAACGATTAACCATGCAGCACTAGTTCTTTTCTGCTGAGGAGGGGGCGGTGGGGGCCTTTTTGGTCGGTGGGATGGCTGGATTGCACTGTACGTTCTGGTGCTACAGAACGTAGCCTATCTACCATGCATCAGCGTGGAATCTCACATAATTATCGGCATAGATAGTGAAGGGCACTTAAAAATATAACTTGACCACAAGTTTTACATGTTTAGCTGACTGTCTAGATTAAGTAATAAATATATACTTCTACCCTTTTCTTGACTTTCATTTCAGTATGGTATGCAAATAAACGACTAAACTTGCATGCTCTAGGTTATCCATCACAGTGAACTTTATGTCACCTTTATTTTACGTCAATGTTATTGACTTTGTCCATTGACTTGTAGACATTCTGCTAAACATGCAATAACACTGGTATTTTCCTTTAAAAGTCAAATTATGTTGTCAGTATCAATCTCATGTTACTGTAATAATTAAACTTTTGGGCTAATATTGAGCGGAAAAATCTATTCTTAATTTTTTCTAAAATCGTTCAGCCCCTAATGAGAAGGCTTCAGGGCCATCTCATGAACCTAATAAGCCTGATGAGAGACATTGTGAGCTTGTAGATCGGCCATTAAAGAAAATAACGTTTGATTTCTTTTAGCCTATGACATGCCTAAAATATGGATTGGTGAAAGTAGTTACTGAAGCACATCATCAAGGGGACCAGGGGAGCCCTCTACCTTTCTCGCTTCTTTATCTCATCTGAAAAATCTTTTAAAAAGCTACACAAAATAAAAATAGAATAGAAAATAAAAATAGAAAGTACAAAATGTATATGCAGTAAATATGCAAAGAATGCAATGGTGCCTGGTTGCTAGCGATCACTCTAGCAACAGAACAAAAGCCCAGTAGGTATGTTTGTTTTGTGTATTACTACTAGTATACACACGCACCGACAGACAATACGGCTGGCTCCAGTGTAAGTGACACTGCACAGAGCCCTACCTTGGATTTCCTTTCGACCTTAGATTTAAATGCCATCAGTTACACTATTAATCTGAACTGTGTCTCTGCTCTGAATATAAACCTCTTACAAAAAGAGACATGACAAGATGAGAGCCCCCTCTGAGGAGAGGCATGTCCAAGTTCATGTCCTCATGAGATCCGGAAAACTCTCCATAAAAGACATACATTTATCCCTTACTGCCTCAGCCTGCGAGTCGACAAAGACCAAACTCTGGGGCAGTAAGTGAAAAATGATTAATTATTCAAAGGAGTAATGCCTTTTTAATCACCACCATCATGTGCACCGCAATCTGATGGCAGTTAATGGAGTTGGCTTTCAACATGGGTGGATATATCAGTTCAGTAAATCAGATGCGTACTTGGGCACAATTGCGCATCCCTCCCTGCATCTACTCAATAAATAAATGAGTTGAATGATATGTAGTGAGAACCCTGCTCGTATCTCCAAGCTTCAAATGTGTAAACTAAAGCCCTACTTCTTGATAAATAAGTGTTGCAACGCCTCCCGATGCGGGCTATTTTCACCATTTTAAATTGTTTTTAAAATAATAAAAAATTGAAGGTTTTGTACAAACAAGATTTCCACCCGACAACAATATGCTTCGTTCGCACTTGCGGCGACAAAACGACAGGCTACAAGTCTTTTACAATGGAAGCCAATTATGACACGAAGCTACAAACTGACGCCCAACACTTGTCGCTGCATGACGGGCAGCGCTCCAATGACGCAGTGAAGCGTCAATCAATGACATGTTTTTGTTTCCCCAGTTCCACTCCCCTTCCCTCTCCCCACAATTCCTGCTCTGTTCCGTAAAAGGAAGATAAACTCCTTCTTGCCGTTCCCTGTGCTATTTAAACCTTAACCTACCCTTTTCATTTACGCAGTGGTGCTTGAGCAACTCTTTTAATGGCGACTTGGCAGCAACGTACAGTAGCTGGCTGCGTTTGGGACGTTTTGTAGCTTTTGTCGCCGTTAGTGTGAACGCATCGATACCTGTTGGTCCAAGCAGCAGGGTCAGGAAAAGTATATAGGAGGACAAAATGAAAAGCAATACAGAGAGCGACACATACACAGTGGATAAATAAAAATCACACCCGTGTGAACTGAGCGGTGGTTGTGTGTGTGTGTGTGTGTGTGTGTGTGTGTGTGTGTGTGTGCGTGCGTGCGTGTGTGTGTGCGTGTGTGTGTGTGTGAGAGAGAGAGAGAGAGAATATTGCAGTTGATGCTCAGACTAGACTCAAGAGCACCCTCTCTGGTCACTGAGTGGTAGTTCAGGCTACATACACACATACATACACGGATACATACACGGATACACACACGGCCATGCTATGGAGCGGTCTACCACCGCTCAAAAATAACAAAAGCAAATAAAGCAAAATAAATCAGCAAGATAAATGGTTCTTTCTCCCCGCACAGAAGTCGAGGCGTTTGGTGTTATGATGCACTCTGAGGCACTCTAAAGCCTCATGTATGCTTCTACAACAATAATGTCTATTTTCAAATGAAAAATAAATGTATTGACATTTTCTTTCTGTGACACATCGTACAACATGTTGTTCCTGCGAGGCATAACCAACCATGGAAACAGCGACAGCACACAGTATTGCTCCTCAGCCATTACATAAGGCAGAGTACAACGCAGCACAATCTAGAGCAGAGTGGGAACAGTGTAGCTTAGCAGAAGCCTGCATTAAGTGAATGGAGATCTAGCCACCATGCTACAGTACCTTGAGTCTGGCTCCCTACTGGCCTGCAGTGGCCTACTTAAAAGCTAATGGTAGGGGCCTGTGTGCTCAAATGGCTGAAATCAAAGCCACGGTGTCTGGGCTGAGAGGAAGGAGACTCGGAAGGGTGGAAAAACACACAGACTCACTTTCGTGACAGTGACTTGAAAGCGAGTGGCTTTCAACAGCCCATGTAACGTATGGATTCATTGGTTAAACAAAGGGCTGGCAGCAATACAGAGACACAGATAAACAACAGGGGTGTGTTTGGGTGTGTGTCAAGCTTTGTCCTCACATTACACTACACTCTTTTTGAGAGCTGTAAGGGGCGTCTTTATGCTGTGGTACGGTTCTGTCCCCTGGAATTACACTAGAGTGTCTCTACTACAGCAGAGGTTACACGCCTTATTAATGACAACAGAAACGGGCCATTAAACTATCGTAGCCGAGCCGCGCTCTCCGTCCTCATTGGCTGTCTCCTGGTCTTCCAGCGCAAGTTACCATGGGGATCCCGAAGCCGATTGGCTGCACTTGTCCCTTTAGGTTGAAAGTGATTGGTTGCCTCCCTCTCCTTGACATGGCAATAACGGTGGGGTCACCGTTCATTGAGAGAAATAAGGGAGACACTGGATGTACATGGCACGTCTCAATGACACCAATACAGACGGTTGTGCCGGACAGCCAGGCCGTTGCTGTTGCTGGGGGACCCAGTCCCTGCATGAGCAGACCCGGTGTTAGAAAACTTGGTTCTCAAACTCAAGGACCGCCAAATATGGATTTGGCCGGACACCCCACCATCTGAAAAGATTTTGTACCAGGGACCCTCAAACCTTCAAAACACATTCAAACACATTCCAAACTGTTCATTTCTTCCTAAATCAAAATAATAAAATAGCCGATCTAAAAGATCACAACACGTCACGATTTTCAAATAGCCAATGTACATAGGGTTTAAGTGGTTGAACCGATTTTGAAGCTCAACTCATCAACACATTTTGCTGGGGGCTCCCTATAAAATTCTCAGAGAATGCCCCAAATTCCTGGTCTACTCTGAACAGCCGGATGCTGCATTTAGCATGGTATACTGTAGGGTGCCGTGTCATTGAATTAATTATCTACATCAGGACAGCAAAGCTCAACCATCCCTGGCCAAGGGTCAGTAATGTATAGAGCTACACTGCTCTTGTCACTGTGTACAGTATATACACAGGGATCATATGCTCACAAAGCAAAGCCTGCCCATTTAGTAGAAAGTGAAAGTTGGGTCCAGTTCCAGTCTGCACATAAGAAGCACACACATCTATTCCTGAGATCCTGTTGTGTCATGTGATTAACCCATTTAGGCCTAGAATTAGAAGGATTCAAAAGACACTTATAGAATCGGGTCAAAATTCTAATGTTCACGACTTTTCAAAAATAGCAGATCTACGAGCTCGCAGCGCGGCACTCGGTGCCGCGCTGTGAGCTTGTATATCTGCTATTTTTCAATAGTTAAAGCATAAAATAATGATACACAAAATGTGTACCCGTTCTAAATGTGATTAATAATGAAAAGAACGTGATTCATAGCAGTTGATTTCACACGGACGGAGAACACACAAGCACGCACATACACACATACACACAGGCGTTTATGATGGCAATCAAGCTTTAATTCCAAAACAAAGTAGTAAATTCCCACACATACTGATCACCCCTGCAGCAATGTATTAAAATTAAAAAGAAGGAAGACACAAGGAGGTACTTTCTCAAGTTTTATGCAGACTTTCACACAACATTACTGCTGTGCTGTTTACTACATATTGATGACACCCCCCCGTGGTTATTCTTGTTTAGGCCTATACGTCACAATTAACAAACAGTGGAGCTGATGATGATTACAATGACAACAGTGTTTATGCTTTGAATGTGATCAAGTCTCTGTGCTCTACCCAATTGCTCTCTGTAGGACAAAATGCCCATTCATTACACAACCGTTGCCATAACAAACCAAAATACAAACAAAATATAAAATAACAACAAACCAATTTTCACCTTACCATTGATTGCCATTTGCAATCTTCATGACTTTTGCTTTCACTTCACCAGGGATTTCTGCATTCTTAAATGGCCAGGGTGTCCATTTCGTGAGGTCATGTACATAGCAGCGTGAGCTGTGATTGTTCTACCTTTTTGGGGTGAGGGTGACTGACAAACATTTCGTCACTGTCGGGCAGAAACCTCGTATCTCCAAGTTTCAGATGTGTAAGTTTTCTCGTAAAGTAAAGCCCTGCTCCATCATACAAGACTGTCGCACAAAACTAGTGAAAATAGCTGATCTACAAAGTGTGCTTGTAGATCGGCTATTTTCAAATGATGAATACAAAACGAACAGTTCTGGACATACAAGGTTTCCACCCGACAACAGCGATTTATACATACATTACGTAGTATGTATGTCTGAATGTACGGATGTATGTCATACATACAATCAAATACTGTTCTAGATAGTAGGGTCTCAAACCAAGGTTCTGTGACCATCCTCTGGCAAGGATGTTTTGATGATTGATTTGACCTCTATGGACCCTTTATAAAAGATTTAGCTCCCAGGTCCCTCGCAAAAATCCCAGGCTTTTGTGCTAGAAGCCGCTAGAGTTGGTGTCCCATTAACTTTACATTACAGGGAAAAAAAGCAAAAAATGTATCTGCTTTAAGTAACATATGAGGGGTCAAATTAGGGGGTTTTCATGATTCTAAATCCATTGCAAACATTTGTTTTGCATAAAAAACATTCATCGGGCTAAAACGGCCCCCACAGAAGTGTGAAAAGTGATGACTCATCACTTTTCATCACTAAACCATAGTCTTGTGGGCCGTTTTTTAGCCCAAGGAATGTTTTTTGTGCAAAACAGATGCTTCTAATGGATTCAGAATCATGAGACACCCCTAGTTTGACCCCTCATATGTTACTTAAAACAGATATTTTTTTTGCTTTTTTTCCCTGTAATGTAAAGTTAATGGGACACCAACTCTAGCGGCTTCTAGCAAAAAAGCCTGGGATTTTTGCGAGGGACCTGGGAGCTAAATCTTTTATAAAGGGTCCATAGAGGTCAAATCAATCATCAAAACATCCTTGCCAGAGGATGGTCACAGAACCTTGGTTTGAGACCCTACTAAGACACTGTGGCTGATGTCCTGAATGCAGCTGTAAAGATATTGCAATGTGTTTTAAGTGCTCACTCTGGCTGTAAAGAGTTGGAGATAGTGAGGGCCAGAGAGCAAAAATCACTTACTGATAGTTTTATAATTACATCAACATTGGGTATATCTGGCCAGTAGCTGATGTAATAACCTTATGGGGTCACGTTACAGTTACCAGCCCGCTGAATGGCTCCAGAGCGGTCAAACCACCCGGGAAGGGCCGACAACAGCCGAGCATAGGGTTAAATCCCATATAGAAGTTGAGAATTACACCTGCCGTGCATGCAGTTTGCCAAGTCGGCTCCGAGTTAGAAGAGGAGAGAAAGGTGGTGGTGGGGCTAATAGGTCAATGAAGCCATAACTTCATTAGTCGTGTGATTGACTGGCACTTTCCGGACAGACTCTGCCATCACTTACAGTTCATCAGGCTGTCAACTCTGGGGTTCATATGGACCGGAAAGCCCTGACATATGGCTCATCAGTCATAATACACTACCTTATGTCAGGCATAGAGACCCTGGAAATCACTGGGTGGGTGGGGGATGTCTAGATTCACATGTGAACAATTGATAAATCCATGCCATATTTTACGCGCACTACTCTCATGCTACCATCTTTCAGAACTCAACTGACCTGAGAGACTAAAGGGCAGCACTAAATCTTTAGCAGCTAATGCCAAATTTCCATATCAGCGACACAAGGGGAACCGTGGAAAGAAGTGTGGTGTCTGTAGCACTAGCGCTGAACTGTCCCCTGTATCAGGACATCACAGGAAGGCGGTATATGGTCTTAGTAATAGTCAAAAACCTCAACCCCCTAGGAAAATGCAAGCAGGGAAGGAAAAGTGCTTATGTAACATATGCCACCAAGAAAATAAAAGCAAGAGTAGCTTTCAGTTGGTGATAACCTAAGCCAATGTCACACAATAATACAGGGATGGCTTTTAACACTTTTGGGTATGATATCAGACAGTGTCTTCCGTGTCTTAGGTCTACTTCTTTTGGGGCGTTTAGTTTTTTTGCTTGTGACAAAAAACTGAATCTTACTGGAAATGAAAGCTGGGAATATATGACAGGAAGAGAGGCAGAAGGCTAGGTGGTGTACTGGTCCAATATCCTCCCATATATAGTTGTTTTGCTGCTTCCAACAGTTATGATGGAGCTTAGGTTTCCACTCGCATTACTGTAGTAAACACCCCTGCCCTGGCCACGCGCACACACACACACACACACACACACACACACACACACACACACACACACACACACACACACACACACACACACACACACACACACACACACACACACACACACACACACACACACACACACACACACACACACACACACACACACAAAGAGGCAGCGGCGGGAACATAGGGGGCGCGTGAGTGCTTGAGCGTACTGTTATGAGAGCCCATTGATTTTTCGCCGACAATTCCACTCAGTCGTTCGCCCCAAACTGGCCAAACTGCATTCCTGGCACTCGGCCGATATCACACGTCGGCTTTGTCCCTTTCGAGGGCGTCACCCAGCGTCATAGCCCGCCTCCACATCCTGGCTGTATGTCTACTCTGTGTGATGTAGCCATGTAGCTCTACAGTATTCTACCCCCACCTCCAAAATAATTAAAAAAAAATCTCAACTGAACTGTTCTTATGCCTCATTCACATAGGGAGCAGCAAAGCTAAAGTTTTGCTTGCTTGGTCAATGTTATCTCAATGGAAACCAGCTTTAAAGATACAGGAGATACACAGAACCAAGCTTTGAAAGCTTTAAAGCTGGTTTCCATTGAGATAACATTGACCAAGCAAGCTAAACTTTAGCTTTGCTGCTCCCTATGTGAATGAGGCATTATAGTATTTTATCATGCCAGTAAAGCTCCTTTGAATTACATATAATTGATGTAGCCTAAAGCCTATTTGATTGATTGAAGGCTTTATTAGAAGTTTGCATAGGAAAATGTACAGTTTCATGACGGTACAGTTCACTGGTACAAGGTCTACTAAAATGAGATCCTGAAAAGACTAAGCTTATTTCAACAGGAAACCATTAAAGTATATCATATAACATTGAATGACACAGACGAATAGAACACAGTACTATGCAGTAGATATGTAAAGAAAAGAAAATGAGAGAGAAAAAATATATAATAAAAGAGAAAACAGTAAGTCTAAACAATCAGTAAGTATATACAAAGAAGGGGAAGGGGAAATTAAGTCACCCAGTTAAGGTTACAGGACAGTAAGAAAAATAAAAAGGACTGTTGTGTACAGCCGAGTGTCGAGAACAGTTTGAAAAAAAAAAAAAACACAACACAACAAAGAATAGTAGTGCTTAACGTTTCTATAATGGATTGCAATTTTAAGTGACTTTTCTAAGCATATTGCAAACTCAAAGAACTTACAATGGTCCATTCATCCAAACATTAGGAACTACTTATCAACACAGTGCCAAAAAAATATAAATACACAAATATACAGTAGGTCTATACAGTATAGACCTAAAGCCTAGCTTTTCCTTTTTGTAGGCTTTTTATGTTATACCAATACTTTTGGACTCAAGTAAGCATGCCAGCATTTTTAATTCAGGACTTATATTTGTAACAGAGTATTTCTATATTGTAGTGATAGGCCTACTAACTAAAGTGATACTAAATAAAACTTTTTCCCCCCACTGATCAGCAAAGCAAACTAGCGTCCTCCACAATTAAAATAGACAAAGATCTTGGGAAAAAAAGGTCTGTTTCTGCTTGTAGCATGTTAATGTAGGTGCAATATCATGCATTAATTACTGTGTTAAGATGTTGAAACACACTGATTGCTGAAAAGTCATGATTGCTCGTGTGTCATAAAAAATTCCTACAGTGCATTCATTTTATGACATCGTTATCGTACCACTGTACTATTGGCAAACTGTAAATAAAGTACTCAATGATGGGAAAAAAAATGCCTTTTCTTTTGCTGACATGAAATGGGATATTTTGATACCAATACGTTTGTACATTTACAGTTACTCAAGTATAGGCCTGTCTGCATTTTTAATTCAGGCTGCTCTGTTTCATTGGTTTTCAATTAAATTCAAAGGAGCTTTATTGGCATGATACCAAAGTGTCACAAAACTGCTGAAAATGGGGAACATATTAGCGTTGTGGGTTTTCAGTGCCCTCTAGTGGCCAAACATAGCAATGGTCATTATTATCATTTTGTCTAAGCGGCTGGCCGAGCAGGCGGGCGGGGGCGGGGGCGGGGGGGGGAGGGGGGGGCGGGGTCAAAAACGAGCACCCATTTGAATATTGAAACGTCACCGCCCCTGCAAAGAGGACAGTAACCACACTTCTCTGTTTGCGTGCTGACGGGTGAGCCCTGCCTGTGTGAACTCAGCATTTCTCAGTTCATTACAGCGTTTCATCTCCATCAGGGCTCATGCGTTCGGCTGACTCAAGGGGTGCAAATGATGGGTTAGATTATTATGGCAACGTAGCGGCCATGCCACCGCCTGAGCCACATAGCCTCAGAGTGGTGTCGTCAACTTTCCAATACCTCAGTGCCAGGGCTCACCTCGCGAAGTGAGTTCAACAAAACAAACGGTAGGTGCTTGTCATAGCTGAAAGACATTTTTAACATTCTTTTGGAACAATTCCAACTCAGTGATGTTGTTGGGTACCCGTCCTGCATCTCTGACGCATTTATATCCGAAAGGACGCACTATTGATGCTTCCAGGGACACACCCCATTTTTTACCTGATAATGCCATCTGATAACGCCATTGTTTCAAGTTAAAACCATTCAACTAATCTTTTCCTAAATGTCTCATCATGGGAAGACGCTCAAGAAAATTCTACTCTGGCACGAGCAGGCATGTGCATGAGACAAGCACGACCTGTCAGATTGCCAGCGTCTCGCTACCTGTCTGCTCGCCTCTAGTATAACATTAATTATACGCCTCTCGCCTCAAAGACCTTTATGCAGCAAGCAGCTCACCAAAGCCTTAGCAATAGTGAAGTTTGTTTGACATTAGTGATTTTCCATAAACATTATAGACATCGTGGCAAGTTAGTGATGTAGTACGAGAGTAGGGTTTTGACTTTAGGTTGTCAGAATGTTCACTGTTCCGACACACCTGTCCCTATAGGTGTGCAAAAGGACTTTTTTCTTCTATGGTTGTCAGACTTAAAAAATGTACCCATTTAGGCCTGAGGCCGATTCTAAAAACGCCTTCTGACCTAAGTTTTCTGAAAAACTTTAATTATTATTCAAAAAATTACAAAAATAAATATGTTGCTAGATCACGCTCACAATGGTTGCATCTGCGACGCGACGTGAGCTTGTATGTCTGCTGTTCTCCGGATATGTCCCACACAATTCTACTGTAAATTCTCGCGGAAACAGGTGGATAATATTTGTATATTACAATGACGAAGTACACACGAGTAATATGTTATTAACCGTTAGTAACCTAACAGTATTTGACAAAAAGGAAATGAGAAAGTAAAAGGGATGGGTAAGAGGAAGAGAAATGAAATGAAAAGGAGAAAAATGCAAGATTGAGGTTTTTATGATTAACATGTTAGAATAAAATAATGGCATCTCCCAAGTGATGACAGGGCACCTACAAAACCGGTATGGGATTGGCAAGGCAAGGGAAAGTCAACTTTATGGTAGCCAAAGTTGACTGTGGTATGGTCAAGTAATTCTGAAATATTACAACATAGTGACAATGTTGCCAAACATGATCTGCTTTATCCAACTGGCTAGGCAGGGACAGAACCACAACCACAGCAAGCTTAAGAAAGACTAAACAATGAGGCAGGACAGCCCAACAGATAAAAAAAAACAGCCTAAAGTTTGAAAAATCAATTGACTTTGAGATCCCAGTGTAGTTGAGTGTAGGTGATTGGAGGTGTGTGTGGTTGCTCATATCTTATGTGACACAGGAGCAGACTCTCCTGGCCTGAGCTGGAGCCACACAGTCTGGCTAGGAGGAATGCAAAGACAACGGGGGAGGGCTGCGGCTCAAAGTGCATCCAGACAGAGTTTCTCTCTGTAGTGCACGCGGCGCATAAACCACTGTATGACAGCGCCACAGAAAACACTTCAAAAGCACTGCAAACAAAAAGCTTGTACCTTCACCTGTGACTAATGTCATGGTATTAGGCTGTACACCTGTCGGAGGACAGACAGAGACAGACAGACAGACAGCGGCTGGCTAATTCATTTGTCATGTGTTCAGTTGCAGCCGTTGGGGACGTTGTGCAGGTTTGCCTGTGCATGGGCAGAGGCTCCGTGCTGAGGTCCCGATCTTTTTGCTAATTCATCTGTATCTCTGTTGCAATAAACATCCAACAAACAAATTACAACATTGAGGGTGACCTGCTTCTTTAAGAGGACATTATGCTTTTAACTGCCTCTATTGTAGCTCCGGTTTTGTCCCGTGGAACTTAATCAATAGATTACAGCATTAAGATTGACAGGGTCAAGGCTTTGCAGAGGCACTTCATATCACCTATCCAACAGCGAATTGTACCGGCAGGAAGTAATTGACAGATGATAATATAGTAGTGTCTGTGTCTTCATTGTCTCATTATTACTCTCCTGTTGATAATCATGCATCTGTGTCAAGACAGTTCTGCTGATATTGTTGAAAGAACAACACACAAAAGGCAAGCAAGGCTGTGTGCGGTACCTGAAGGAGGGGCAGGGAGAGAGGGTTATTAAACACTGAATCACCAATTCCTGTCATATTATTATTAAAAAAAGTAAAAAAAAAAGACCAATGCATATCCCACCAATCTCTGCCAGCGGTTGACTGCCAGGGGGGGGGGGGGGGGGGGGCTAGTGCCAGTGTGCCATTCCAGTAATCATGTGGGTTAGCAGGGCTTTGGTTGTATGAGGCACACCCAGTGCTTACGGGGCCCCAGAGAGTGCCAGGCATGACTGAGCATTACACTGCTACGTTTACATCAAAAGCCAGTGGGGAAGTGTTTGAAGTCTCGTGCACTGTAATAATGAAAGCCCTTACAGTGGGTGCCAAACCACTCCAAAACAGCTTGAGGAGGGCACTGAACAATGTCTGCTTGGTTCCTGGGCTGTCCTTACACAGCAGAGGAAAAAGAGAGAAAACCAGGACTGTTGAGAGAGACAGAAATAAAGAGTAAACTGTTACTGAATACTATTGCTGCTGTGCTGCTGGTCGATTGCATCACTGGACATTGAAACCCTCCCCCAACCACTCCTGAAAGCAGTGACTGAAGGGGGGTGGAGTGGGGGGGGGGGAATCATTCTCAATTTACAGCTCAATATCTGCCGGGGTGGGAGAGTTGCCGGGAGAGCCAAGACACATACAGAGGCATGTTGGGATTGTGTCAGATGGTATTAAAGACAAACACGTGTAATTAAAAACATTATTGATTTCAACACGGGCAGCAGGAGTGAACCCTCCGGCCCTGCCGACAACTGTGTTACCTCGAAACAGATGTTCTGCCATTGGCTCTCTGGGTCTGCGCTCCAACGCAGCTGGAGGGACGGGTCAACGAGAAGAACTTACGGACACGTAGGTCTCGCAACACTAAGGGATCAGATCAATGTGGGGACACAAGCAAATGGGAACGAGAGAGCTTAAACTGTACGTGGAGAGAGAGGGCAAGAGAGAGAGACAGCGACACAGAGGAGGAGGGGAAAACAAAAGATAATAAGCAGGTCAGGAGTCGAAGCATGTCTGTCTTTATTCCTGTGCCATATATGGTTCAGCCTCATTCTTTATGCAAAGGGGGTGGGGTAGAGAGCTGAAGCAAGCTGGTTTCAGACTGCATGACATGCAGCCAACAGAGCCAACTCCGGCATGCATACACACACAGACCCTTTGCATTAGTCCTTGGACTGCCACGCCGTTCCACTCAAGAGCTTCTCCACTCCAGAATCAGTGCAAGGTATTGGCTCTAAAGTGCCAAATTGCAACCAAGAGCGAGTCCCCCACCCTCCCACCCCCCCCACCTACCGAAAGCTGATCATGCTCATGAATCTTTAACACTAGGAGTCACTTCAGAATGTGGCAGAAAGAGGAGAGTGAGGGCAGTGTGCATAATAAAGACGCTAAGTTGAGGAGTATGGAGCGAGAGGAGGTACAGTGGGCTGAACACTGGCTGTGGGAGGAACACAGTGGAGGGACATCAGCACTGGGACGGGGGCAGTGAAGGGACAGATAATTGATTTATTGCCACAAATGAGCACAACAGTCCAGCCTCTAATTAATCTGAGGCTCGGAGCGAGATGCAGTATTCAGAACCAGATTATTGTATACGGTTAAATAACGTGTGCTTTGATTGTAAATCTGTTACCTTTGTATCAGTTACTTCTGTACGTAATCTACAACTGATACATGTGCGCACAGTACCTGATACAGATAGACAGTGGGACACTTGAAAAGTGCATTTCGACAAATGCAAGCCTCTTATTTCACAACAGCTGCTGCATTATGAGACAACGGTGTCTGTTGGCAGAACTCCAGGCAGCGTACATCAGCGTTTAACGTGTTCAAGCTAGCAAGCAATACAGTCGCACAGAAAGCAGGGGAGACTTGAAGTTTCCTTGAGACTTGAAGAGGCTCCTTTTCATACGTGACAGATAATGACAACACAATGACAGGACTTTCAGATTACTTCTATAAAAACCAAACTGTTGGATCTGGACATTTATTGGTTGACTGGAAAGATGAGCAGGAGAGGGGAAGAAGAACAGTTATGCAGGCCATCTCCCTGCAGCAGCTGCGCTCGTCATAGTGGCCAGAAAGGGAGATAAAGAAAGATGCTCACACTCACAGTGTCGCTCATCAAATGGAGGAGCAACTCTGCTCAGATATCACAGCCAACATCACCCCTTTCTGCACTCAAACTACACAAATACAGCTGATAAAACACCTTACTTTCTCCAAATCAATGAGCCAAGATGGAAGGACACCACACATGCAAAGAAAAGCAAAACACCAACTGCAGTAGGGGTATGCCTGTGGCTGGTTCCAATGAGCATAAGCTCAAATGAGTATCCCTTTAATGAACAGGGAGAAGCCTTTAACGCGGCTGTTCGTGTCCCTCACTGTAGTGTTGGGAGGAGGTTATATGGGCCTGGGCTGCAAGGCATTATTACATAAGCAGAAAGATGGCCGTGACTGCACTTCTCACCTTGGCTTCAGTCCAGGGGATCCCTCAGGGCATAGCTGCAGGAGTACAACACTGGGAAACCTTTCAGAATCATCCACGCCACCCTGCTGAAGAACTGTAAAGAATAAAGAAAAGAAAATACAATAAGGAAGGATGTACAGTATATTACTCAGTATTTCAGAACCGGCACAACTCAGCAATGTGGTCCAGTTAAGGTAGAAATGGTCCGAGTAGTAGAGGTGTGCTAAAAAAGTTGGTGCTGCTCAAAGACCTGTGATTGTCCTGCATGATAGTACATCATACAGTTCGGATATGCAACGTGACAATCAAACTATTGCAATATTAAAGCATTGAAAAAGTAAGAAATCATCCGTTTGAGAAATAAGTAGGGTGCAAAACTGACATTCACAGTCACACTGAAAATATTAAATGACACTAGCGATGAGTTTGTAAATTGCTCCACAGCTAGTCGTTAAAGCCGGGGACCCAGTCACCCAAAATGTGAGATGACCTGTGATGTCTTGCCGTACTTTCTATTTCTGTTTTATCTATTAGTTTGGTCATTAAGGTCCACAGAATGAGAAGCCTGCTCTGCCGGAAACATCGCGGAAAAGACATTTGTATATTCACTGTCCCATTGACTCCACTATACAGGAAAAGAAAAATATATTAAGAAAAAGGAAAGTTTGCTTTAAATAGCATGTGAGGGGTCAAACTAGGGGTTTTTCATGATTTCTGAATCCATTGCAAGCATTTGCTTTGCATTAAAAACATTCCTTGGGCTAAGAATGGCCCCACAAAAGTTGACAAACTGTGAAAAGTGATGAGTCATCGCTTTTTTTTTGGATGAGGCATCACTTTTCACAGTTAATAGGGCCATTTGTAGCCCAAGGAATGTTTTTCATGCAAAACAAATGCTTGCAATGGATTCAGAATCATGAAAAAACCCTCACATGCTACTTAAAGCAGATTTTTCCCTTTTTTAAATATTTTTCTTTTCCTGTATAGTAGAGTCAATGGGACAGTGAATATACAAATGGCCATAACTTTTTTTCGTGATGTTTCCAGCAGAACAGGCCTCTCATTCTGTGGACCTTAATGACCAAACTAATAGATAAAACCGAAATAAAAAGTACAGCAAGACATCACAGGTTCAGCTTTTGGGCTAGTGGGTCCCCGACTATTAGCAGACTAATAACAGATTTACAGCCTTGAAGTATTCCATTATGATGCAGTCAGGGCTCCAGACTAACTTTTTCACAGGTAGCACTGGTGCCACCTACATTTTCATTAGGTAGCACCACCAGAAATTAGGTAGCACCATCTTTTTCTTTGTATAGCGTATTAGCGTGGTATTAATACATAGCTTTATTATGCTGATGACAGTTGTTGTCGATATAATGTTGTTGAATACCCTGATAACAATATGTCTCAGTAAAAAAAGCTGTAGCCTAGTTTTTATGTATTTTTGCTTCAAGTTAATATTTGCAAACTAAAGACATTAATTCAAGAAAGATTTACGAATATCTAGGCTAACAAAGGCAATATAGAACTATGACTTTAAACGTGCACAACGTAGACTAAATGCAATAGGCTTGCTTTCATGCAGGATGGAAAAATAAAATTGTCCTTATGGTTTTGGAGTGAGATACAGTGGGAAGTAAGCTGCTTGATCAACAGAAAACGTTCACTTGGACGCACGCACACACACACACACACACACACACACACACACACACACACACACACACACACACACACACACACACACACACACACACACACACACACACACACACACACACACACACACACACACACACACACACACACACACACACACACACACGCAACAACAAAGACAGAAAAGTTAACAGGTGCCGTTAATTTGAGCTAATTGTCTGTCTATGAAGTGAAAAGCGCATTTTGGGCACTGAGGAACTTAACGACCCACAGCTGTTTTCGCACGTAACAGTAGGTTAATGTAACCAACGGTGGAAACATCCACGAGCGATTGCTAATCTAATAGCAAACAAACAACCCATTATCCAGTTAGAGATGACAACAGAAAAAGCATGGTTATACAAAGAAAGGTTAGTATTATGTGATATCTATCCATTCCAAGGTGAGCGAGAGAGAGAGAGAATCTGTCTGTGTGTGTGACTCGACCACCGGACTGACCGACGCTAGTGTGCATTGTGTGAGTGTGTGTGTGTGTGTGTGTGTAGGCCTATGTATGTGAGTGAAAGAGAGAGAGAGAGAAGGGGAGGGGTGGAGCAGGCAGGCAGTCAGGGAGAGAGAGACGGAGCGAGAGAGAGAGAAGAGGCGTCAGGCGATCCTCGATTGAGGATTGTCTTTTTTTCTTTCTTTTTTTTTAGTCGCACGTGCGCGACCTGGTTAAAATTTAACTCGCACTTTATGAAATTAAGTCGCATATGCGACTTAATAGCTCGCACCCTGGAGCCCTGGATGCAGTGCACATCATTAGCATTAGTTTAACGTAGAGCTCTAAGTGAAGTGTCTACAGGGTCCATCTCCTGGGAGACCTTGCAAACTTATTACATCCTGGAATACACAGCTTTTTAATTATGACACACAATTAAGACAGGATAAAGGGGTTTCAATTTAACTCATCTTGTTCAGATAATTAGGAAAGGCAACTACTTGTTCAAAGAAAAGGAATGTCATTGTGACTAGGGGGGCCGTCACTAATAAATGCATGTCAACGTCACCGGTAACACCGCACAGCCCACTTTAATTACTTTCATGAATATATTGTCAACCAGGTGTCCTACTCGACATGCCTGCCTGGCAATGATCCAGAAACAGAAGCCAAACCACGCTGCATGCTAATTTCCAAACTGAAGAGGTACTACGCGCAAACCACGGTATACAAATACATAGAGAAGATAAAACAAGCCAGCCGCACACCATAATGTCCTTTTCACAAGTGTATTTTCCTCACCGAGACCAACAATGGACATTTTGCAGTTCAAACAGCCTTCATCAGCATTGTTGAAGACGCAAACGGTAAATAATTATATATATTAATTAATTGAGAGAACATCGTCCACAGGTTGTTGTGTGAAGTAAATAAAAACACTCACGCTCATGGAAGTATAAGCTCGTAGCACTGAGTTCAATGCCATATTAATCAATACGGAACAACTATGTGATCTATTTATCGGCTAAAATGAATAGTTTCTTTACAAACAAGATGTGGCAGTCATGTCTGTAGGAGCTGTTCCAATATCAGTATCGGAAAAGCTGCCGATACTGCTTAAAATGCGGGTAAGGGTATTGCCGAGTATGCCAGTCTATGCCATTTTTATATCATGTAATTTATCATCACATGACACTTCATTTACAGTCATATTTTGAATGCTTCAGTCCGACTGTTTTATACTCTTACTGTACGGTTTACATTATTCTTTTACTAACTGCACATTAACAATTATTAATGGATTTTTTATTTATTCCTAGATCAGTGGTTCTCAATACCATAACTCTGAGTGTACAAATAATATTTGTACACTCTGAGTTACAGACTTGTAAGGGTCCATTAGGAACCCCCTCAAGGAACCCTGAGGGTCCCTGGATCCCAGGATCCATTGAGAACCACTGTCCTAGATTTGTTGAAATTACACACACTGATATCGGATCGGTACATCTCTACTGTCTGTCTGTTCCCAGCACTGGCCAGCGAAAGCCACACGTGTCCGCTCTGAGGAGTGCTGTGACCAGCCACTATGGCCAGAATAGCTTGCTTACAACATCGGAGATCCAGAGCACAGAGATCTGTGACTACTTGGCATGGCATCCCCGTCAAAAAGGACTCCACCACGGCCAATGCGGTAATGAGGCTGCCAGAGAATCATTTTAGAGGCAGAGCTTGCCCCACACCAAAAGTAGCCAGATAAATGGTAAATGGTGAATGGTGCATTTATATAGCGCTTTTTTATCCAAAGCGCTTTACATAGATTGTGCATTACATTCACCCATTCACGCACACATTCATACACCGGTGGCGGAGGAAACCATGCAAGGCACCAACCTGCTCACCGGGAGCAATTAGGGGTTCAGAGTCTTGCCCAAGGACCCTTCGACATTAACTCAGGGGGAGCCCGGATTCGAACTGGGAACCCTTCGGGAACCCTTCGTGCTCTAATAACGGTTTCTCTACCCCTGAGCTATGCCGCCCCCCAGATGGAAGTAGAGTCAGCCGGCTCTTGTTGTACACTACACACTGTGAAGGTTTCTCTCAAATACCTGCTACCAACTGAGCCAGCAGAGGAATGCGTTCACGTGATGTCATATTATGTGATGACGTAATTGTACACTGAATCCCCTTTTGAACCCTGGCCTGCACAAGTTCACAGCCAAAGAGCCATGCGGAAAGGCTGCATGCAGGGGTGTCGCAAAGAATTCTGGGCCCTGGGTACAAGGATTCACTGCGTGCTTTAACTATTGAAAAATAGCAGGTGCTGCGCTGCGAGCTTTGAAAAATCGTGGAAATGTGTACAAGTCTTTGAATATTTCAAATCCTTCAAAAGGTTTTTGAAAACCCTGTGTTTCTATTGTCAGTGGTGCTCAAAACCTTTCATGTGAAGGACCCCCAAAATGATATGTATTTGGCAACGGACCCCATCTCAAAATATGATGTTCCCAGAAGCAAAATTTTAGTAACAAATGTTCGCTTAAAAAATACATTATATTCAAAGATTTGCACACATTTTCAAAAATAGCAGATCTACAAGCTTGCAGTGCGGGACTCGGTGCCACGCTGTGAGCTTGTATATCTGCTATTTTTCAATAACTAAAGTATAAAATAATTAAGGCCCCTCCACCTTGGGCCCTGGTAACTCAATCCCACTTTTTCCCCCCTTGTGACTCCCCTGGCTGCATGACTGCTTGGAGTGCCGCCGCATGGCACACCGCTCACCCAAACAAACAGGATGTGATGAATGTGTGGGCTTTTCAAAAGATATTTATTGGAATACGTTTTATTAGTTGAATAGCAGAAAATAATTCCCAATGGCAAATAATAATAATAAACTAAAACTATGATTTGTGTTCTGCCTGCCATCACATCTGCTGCGACATTTCAAAACATTGTTTCTCAACTCCGCCTTCCTCTTTGCGACTGCTTACGCTCTCTCTCCACTGCCCCCCCCCCCCGACCCACCCACACACAACCCACCCCTTGGCTCTCAGTTCTCATCCTCTGGAGGAATTTCCTCTGAGCATTAGTGCTCTGTCACATGTTCAGTCTCAGCGTTGCCAGTGACACTCCACACACACACACACACACACACACACACACACACACACACACACACACACACACACACACACACACACACACACACACACACACACACACACACACACACACACACACACACACACACACACACACACACACACACACACACACACACACACACACACACACACACACACACACACACACACACCCCCCCCCCCCGGCTGGTCTGTGGACAGACTGCCGTGGCCCCATTATGGATAAACTATACAGAGACAATTTACCATATTGATTGAAAAGCATAAAATTATCGGGATTCTCATATTTGGGTGTGATTTTGTTATTAAATGTATGGGCAGAGCTATGGAAAAGATCAGTGGATCATAGTGCGTCTAATTTGAAAATCAAATAAGCGGGTACAAACAATGATAACTTAATTTACGTAATTAAATTTAACAGATGAAACTTCACTCTTTACCATTAAGTACTATATGCTTTCGTTAAACCACTTAAGCCAGATTTTCCCAAAAATGTAAAACATTTGCACGGTTTTATTTTGTCATCGTTTATCAAATAGTTGCAGCATTGCAACGCATTGTGAGCAGTTTGTAGATCTGCCATTTTCTTATCAAAAGAACGAGCAGTGACATAGGCAATCAGATGGCGTGATCTCCCTATTCAGATCAACCAAATGCGTCAGCCGAGCTGGTGCGTGATGGTGCGGTAAGTGGCCTCCGATACGAGGGCTTAATTATCTGTAGGCGGACTGGACCTCATCATGTTAGGACCAGCTGGGCCCTGCCAAAGTCACTGTGACCTTAGACCAATGAACAGTGAAGTGAACACATGCAGTTATAAGACCCAAGATCAGAAGCAAGTGTCATATTACAGACACACACACACACACACACACACACACACACACACACACACACACACACACACACACACACACACACACACACACACACACACACACACACACACACACACACACACACACACACACACACACACACACACACACACACACACACACACACACACACACACACACAAGCTGTCCAGGAAAAAACACATTATTTTTGCTAGAACTATGTAGCATAGCAGGCGCAGCAATGTAATAATGGCTCATAAAGAAATACAGATTCATAGTGTAGAGCCTCCAATAGGTTCTACTGGGGGGCAACTGGGTACAGGCTTAAGTCAGACGTGTGCATGTATAAATTCAATGTCCAGAGTAAAGATGTATCATTGGATATGTCAATCCATTTATTAACACGTTCTTCAGATAACATAAACTCACTTGGTCTCATATAGTACAAACATTGAATGCCGCACCAGCCAACACACGGCTATACTGAACACGGTCGAAAACTGTGTGGCTTTCCCCATTGCACTAGCCTGGTTAATAAACCAGACCGCACAACACCACCCCCTGGTGTAGTGTGGTCTGGAGCCTCACAGCCAGTAGCTATGCCCCTCCCGAAAAAGCTTTTGTCCAATGCTAGCTTAGCAACCGGCAGCTTGCCAAGGCTGTTGCCAAGGCAAACCTTGGCAAGCAGGAAGTTATTCTAAGCTAGCATTGGACAACAGCTTTTTGGGAGGGGCATAGCTACTGGCTAATTGAGAATCCATTTCCACCAGCCACCAGAAAGGGTTAGCCAATCAGGGCTGTAGGCTGTGTGGACACAAATTCCCCCCTTCCCTCTATGACAGGCATCAAAGAGGTAGTTGTCTTTGATGTTTCATTGATTACAGAGAACAGTAACCCCCCGGCTCCACCGAGTGCGTCGAGCGTCGCGTCAACGTCAACGTTGGGAACGCTCCCGTTTTAATCAATGAAGGGAGCTCCACTGCCAACGGTAACGTCAACGTCGGACGCTCTGGTGCCGGCGTCCAAACTCAAAAATTGCCCCGGTTCAATTTTTTGACGACGTCCACAACGTCCAGTCATGTATAAATTATGATTAAATGTAATTGCATTGCATATTAAATGTATATAGCTACCGTACGTGCCTTTCTGCTGTTGGATATCCATTCACGTCATTCACAAGGGTGACCAAAATTCCTCGCATATTTTTTATGTAATTACAGTGGTCTTCCCACTTGATATAGGCTAATCACAAGTTCACAACAGGCAACAACTTTCTCAATTCTTCCTCCTAAAAACAGGCCAGCAGTGAGTGACTGAGTCTGACTCTGAACACAGATTTTTAGGCTATACATTATCGTGGCTGCGCTGGACTGGTGTACTGAAAATAGCCAACAGGTTCTCTGAAATAGCCAATCTACAAGCTCAGACACAGTCACAACAGCATGATGACAGATTCATGCACTCGACATGTTGTGAGCTACTGAGCTTGTATATCTGCTATTTTTCCGGCACTTTACACAGCATAAATTATTATAATTAGGCATATAACACTACAGTTGATAATGCGAATATCCTATGATCTTTGATTGAAATATCAACACATTCACGTTCAGTGGAGCCAGTCGGACGGCAACGTGTCTGCGTCAATGACGCCGTCAAGACGCAGAGCAACGCGACGCAGCCAGTGGAGCCCTGGGGTAACGAGCTATTGACACTTGTATGGCTCAATCAATTACTGCAGTTTGCAACCCCTTTGAAGTTCAAAGGGAGCAATTAAGAGCAAGTCACCTTGACATTTTTTTAAAACATTACGTCAATAGGCTTTAGCCCGCCCCCCAGAAAAAGAATCTCTCCCTGAAATTCCAGACTCTCTTCCCAAAATGAAGTGTGTGATCGAGTCTGGTTTATTAACCAGGCAACCATTGCACACCTGCCACACTCACCCACTAACAGGTATAAGTGGGTAACCACCCCCTGTGGTGGTTGTCATGGTGAGTAACAATGCCAATCTACTGTGATTGACATGACGTCATTGAGATTACCAAGGCCACACCATAAATTAAAATTAAATCAAAACAAAATAAACCAAAAGGCCAATTTGGCTCCAACACATAGTGTAATAAAATCTTGAAATGTAATAATCAGCTCATAATGTAATAATAAAACCATGAGTGCATAATGTAATAACGGCTTTTCACATGTAATAATGCATTACACTATGAACCTGATGTAGCCACTCACAAGGTAACAACAGCTCATAATGGAATATTATGAACAAATCTACTGTTCCAAGGTTATTTAATTGATTCGTTATATTGAAACCAGTGACCCATAGAAAACTGTTGCCCCTAGAAGGAGCCGCCTCACAGGAGACCATGCAGAATAAAGCTCAGTTCGTACTTACACGACGGTGTCGCGCGGAAAATATCAGACCTACAAGTAAATTAATAATAATAATTTACTGAAGAAAAAGTCACTAAATGCATACAGAATACTGGACAGACAGACAGACTCCCCTGCAGGAACTCTACTCTCTGGCACCTGGCAGCAGATGTAAAAAATAAATGCAGCACTTTTCTCAACAATATGAGCCGTTATAACATTATGAGTACACATTACATTATGTGTTCATGATCTAAAACATTCATCGAAAAGCTGCCATTACATTCTGCACTCATAGTTCTTTATGCATTATGAACTGATTACTACATTATGTGCTTTCATTACATTTTAGTTATAACATTATGAACCGGTATTACCTTGCGAACCGCTATTACCGTACATGAATAATTACTATTGTACTATTGTACACACAGAAACATACACACACAGCCCTGCCAAGTCTGACACTGAGCTTCACCCCCCCCCCCCAAAAAAATAAAAATAAATAAATAATAACAAATAAAATAAAAATATAATAAGTGTAATAATAATAATAATACGTTAAGGAATGAAAACACAACTTAAATGTATACTCCTTCCACAATGCTTTACAGCAGGGGTCTTCAACAGGGGGTCCTCAGAGTTACTACAGGGGGTCCGCCAAATCCTTGTGTGGTAGGATCACTTTTAAATTAACAACTTGAACCCTCGCGTCCCTATTCTGAGGGAACTTTAGCAAAAAATAGCCGATCTACAAGCTCTCAACGCCTCGCAGCGGTGTGGAGGTAAAAAAGAACAGACCAAGTACATAGTGAAAGGTCAAGTTTACAAAATGGATGATTCAAGTGGTTAAATGTCTGAAAATACACATTAACATGAATCCAACATAGACTGATAACAGTGCTGCTCAAACAAGTCTATCTTATGAAATCGATGAAAATCTGCATCACACATTTATACAATATATAGAGGGGGTCCCTGCTTCATCTCTCTCTCTCTGCTAAGGGGTCCTTGGCTTGAAAACATTGAAGACCCCTGCTTTACAGGACATATACCTGAAAACACATGTGAACACAGATGCGTTGCAAAGCAGTTGGCCTGCAGAGGATCAAGGCTTTGGCTCACTGACCAACACATCCTCTCACTGTCCTGCCATCTGTTGGCATTTTGTGGGAGGTCAGAGTTCAGCGGGTTAAAAGTTCAAGCTCCTACTAAACAGACAGAAGCCAATTAAAACGCACCTCTGCAGAGAGAGAGAGAAAAGCCATGTATTTCATTGTGAGTGTGCCGCGGAAAGTCACGGTTTCCATGGTCTTTATGACAGACAAACAGCTCGATATCTGTCAAAGGAAAGTGAAATGAAAGCCGAATTGGTAAAACAAAACTGAATTAAAAAAGGCGCCTTGTGAGAAGCGCTATGAATTCAAAGAGCGTTGCTGATGTGGCTGGACTACAATTTCAAGTTCACGCAGTGGTGAACATGATACTCTCTCCCTCTCTCCTTTAAGCTTCTGTGTACTGTTTTGTGACCTCTGAACTCACATTTCCAACCCAAGAGACAGATTCTCTGATCAAGTGCCTACCAACAAAAGTCCCCGGTAAACAACTGGCTCGTCTTCCTGTCAGCACCATTTAGTGATGATATGATCAGAGTATGCAGGGCAGTCTTAAAGCCAGAGATTGGGAGTCATTTGTAATCCACTACTTTCTCTTGGAGCCGAGATGAACTTGAGTTAAAGGGCTTTGTCGCCCGGGCTCTGCTAACAGCGCTAACAAGCCGGAGCGGCTAATCATCAGCCCTCTCAGGAGGCCGGGGATTAGATGGGGACCAGCAGCAAATATTTCACAGAACAGAAATTGACCATAATCGCCAGGTCACAGGGGCTAAACACCAATGGAGCCCCTGCTGGCAGCTTTTTGAATAGCCCACTAATGGCCCCTGGATTCAATAAGAATCAGAGCTGATGTCTGACCTAATGGCAGCACCCTGGGCTTGTTCTGCTCCAAGGAGGTCAGGTCAAGGCTTAGCCAACATCCTGCTCCTAACCAATAATCAATAGGCTTTGTTCCACCTTGGGAAGCCCTACAAAACAACAATTACCCATCTTAAGGTGTTGTGAGACAAGATTACCAGCATAAATCGCTAAATGACCAAATGTGAAACAGAAGGAGTTAAATATTAAGAAATGAACTTGGTTTATTTTGATGGTGGTAGTGAGGGGGAAGCTGGCTTGTGAACTGTCAGGCTACTGGTACAAAGCAGTGTACTGTACTTGTTTGGAGAATCTTGGTTAGGAAATATGTCATGACACCCCATTCATTATCATCCACTACTGTCCAAGTGTAGCCTACAAGTTTGCTGGACTAGAGAGAAGAGATGAACTGATTGCAAAGTTCTTGGCCGGTACCGATCCACCGGTTTTATGAAGGTCTGACCTGCCAAAACCGATTTTTCTGATACCGATTTCTTTAGCTAAGAACTAGAAAATAGGGTTGCTCCAATACCCTTTTTTTCAGGCCAAGTAGGCCTACAAGACACACTTCAATTTGAGTACGAATAAGCTAGAAGAACCAAATCAATCACGATAGTACAATATCCAAAATCACAGACAATATCCAGTCTAATATGATATGGATATAATATTGATGCCAGCTGATCATTCACTGAAAGGCCTAAAGTTAAATACATACTACTGTATATATTTTTTAATTGCTGTGCCAATGCTGCTACAGTATGTCTGTGTCACTGTTAGAGCTGCATGATTATGGCAAAACCTTTGTTTTATTGAGATCATTTATTTCAAATATTATTAATAATATTATTATTGAATAAATAAGCAAAAAGATTGTCTTAAAAGCTAAAATAAATAAGGTTGCATTTCATTGTTTTCAAGGTGAGACATTTACCGTGTGTCACAGTAGTCTGACCCTAGTCGATTGCTTTCAAATATTTAAGGGCAAAATATTACCTCATGACAAAATGTTACATAAAACTTTTCTGTTGCTTAAAGGGGTACTGTCACCTAAAGGGGTTGAGGGGCAGATTACACTGTGACATGAGCTTCTCTGAAAACGGTCTGAAACAGTCTGAAGCTCATGTCACAGTGTAATCAGCCCCTCGCCCCCCAACAACAGCTTGACCAGTACAGTAAGTAGTCATACAGTCAGGCTATACAGACAATTAATTTGATTGGCTTATAATTGCGCATCCCCACAATGACATCATAAAAATATTAACTTGTTTTTTAAGATGATTCTTAAAAGTGACAGTAACCCTTTAGGTGACAGTACCCCTTTAATGTAGTTTGTGAAACTATCGGAGGAGACTATAACGACCTTTAACGGGCTTCACCTGGACATGCATTGATTAATCCAGCGACACACACAAAGTGAACTGACTTTTTTTTTTCCAACAACAGAGAAACGGGAAGTGGTTTTCCTTAGCCTGCTTCCAGACCATAGACCCTGCCCACTCTCAGAGTGGACTCTTTCTCTGGTCTGGAGCTGAGTACACGAATCGGCATTGAGTAACCAAAAACTGTGGCTGATCCAATGAGCACGGTGGTTGGGGGTGGGTCTAACGAATATCCAATCCGCGCAGCAGTTGAAACGATTCAAACGAAGTTCACACACACAGGCAGGCTGAGGAAGGCACACACACACACGTGCGCTGATTTCACCAAGCTGTTAATGTTGATTACATGTTTCTGGTCGCAGTTCTGTGTGGAAGCAGTCACTGGCACAGACAGAGACACACACACAATCACACACACACACTCCGCGACCGTGCGTCACGTCCACCGTGCGTCTCGATCACCGTGCGTCTCGATCACCGTGCGTCTCGATCACCGTGCGGACGCGCATGCAAAAATAAGAATCAGAATAAGGCACAGTTTCAGACTACTGCGTGAGCTGAGTCTGAGATCAGGCTAGGTTTTCCTTTGAAACTGGCTAAAATAAAGGGACAAAGGCACAATAAAGGGATGGCTTTTTTCTGTAGCTTGCAACAGCTTTTGCAATGCTTTTGCTTTCTGTTAAATGAAAGTGAAAGTAAACTCCTTCTGCATGGACCGACTGGAGGCAGGAGGAAAGCATGCATGGTGACACGTTTTTATTTTCTTCTTTTTTGAGACGACATTGACACAGGATTATGGATTATATCCTTACATTGCAAAAGGTAATCAGCAACATCTGTATTCTGTAAGCTGCCACTAAGTAGAATGGCTGCTACTTGTTAAATTTACTTTAGTCACAGGACCAGAGCATCATGCTGTGCAGTGCCATAGACACAATCAGCATAAAACCGGAATTTATGTCAGTGACTGGCCGGTCACCGATGCGGCCGGTTTGAATCCCTAGTACAGTGGCTGAATGCTCAGGTGACAGAGCTTGGGAATTGGAAATCCCTAGCTTCTCCTGGCTGTGTGTCATTGTGTTCTTGAACAAGACACTGAACTCCTTGCTCCCGATGATCAGGTTGGTGACTTGCATGGTTTCCTATACCATCTGTGTGTGAATGCACTGCATGTGAATGTAATACACATTGTAAACAATGTTTTGTGAAAAGGGGGGAGGAGGGGGGGGGGGGTAAAAAAAAAGCCATTTCACCCACTTCTTTATACCTGTAAAAACCTGTTAAGTGACAATAAAGCCAATTCCAATTCTGAGCTTTGAATATAGGAACTTAATAAAGGCACCATTTACTGGGTAGCTAGACAAAATTGTATTAACTAAATTAATGTAGTGGGTTGTGCTGAAAACCCTTTCCGTGGATAAATACAGGGCTAATAATAATGGCCCTGTATGAACCCCACCTTCAAAAAGACGCTATTATTTATTGCCCTGGCCACGTGCCTGCAGATTTCAGCTCTCTTCTGGGTGCAGTTGCTTCATGTCTTTATTCAGCCATATGCCAAAGGTCCATACATCTGTTGCTCAAATAGGAGCACTGCCAGCTCCTTCAGCTGTGACCACAGGGAGGATAAACACAAATGTGTTAGGCCTATTATGAGGCCGATAAGACACGTTGTAAAAAAGGTGAGTCATACCGACACGACAAAGCAAACGTGTGTTTAAGAGAGTCAGATAGATATGCAGAGTGAACGAGAGAGAGAGAGAGAGCGTGCGCGAGGGGGGAGAAAATGACGTCTGTAAAACTATACCATCCCTTTAAGACGTACAGCTCATCTTGTGACCACATTCTGAATGTCTACTGCATGTCTATTGTGCTGGCCTGTGTGTGTGTGTGTGTGTGTGTGTGTGTGTGTGTGTGTGTGTGTGTGTGTGTGTGTGTGTGTGTGTGTGTGTGTGTGTGTGTGTGTGTGTGTGTGTGTGTGTGTGTGTGTGTGTGTGTGTGTGTGTGCGCGCGCATGGTCCCCGTCCTGGCCGAGACTGTCACGGTGAGTTAGGAATTAGTTCCCCCAGGGGCCCGGAGGCTGTACAGTAGCAGCAGACCAAAGATAAAGCTGTGCCATCTAGGCAGCAAGAGGGAGTGGAGAGAAATCAGCTGACACAAGTCTGTCTCTTGATCAGCTGCGCGCTACAGAGAATGTTGTGAGGTGTCCACCAATCAGGTTCACAGGGGAGGGAGCACAACATGCACATTGTACACAATCACACGCAATAATGCACGCCAATGCTAATTCCTGTCCTCAAAATACAAGTGAACATAGTTTAACTCATTGAACAACTTGATAGTAGAATCCTCTGCCCCCCTCCCCCGCTCTCTGCAAATATACAACACTGTTTTGTATTTGTATTGTATGTATTACTGATACAATTGCGTGTATCAAAACAGCAACGCGGTATCGCCAGTGGAAGCTTGTGATTGGCTGAATCGTAGGTAGGGAGCGCTCTGTTGTGTTCGCCTGGACCGCGCGGAGGTGACGAAATTCGGGGGGATGAAGATTTACTATTCTGTCCATAACGGCAGACGGCACATAACCCGGTAACGGCGCTGAGTCAGCTCATGCGACCGTCGCAGACTCGCAACGCTCGACTATGCTATGTTTCATAACATATATAATCATAAACATTCTATATTTATAAGGTCAAGTATTATACTTAATAATTGGGACTAATAGAACCATTATCATAGTTATAATAGGCCTACATTTACAGTAGTTTAGGCATTTTGGTTTGATAAGGCTGTGGGCAGAACAATTTGTCCTTGTTTGTTATTTGACTATTTTTACTTTAATTATAATTAAAGACACTTCATAGTGAATTAGTGATTATAATAAATAGCCTATGTCATGATTGCTAGATCAGATTGTGTTTATAATATAACGCCGGCGTGCCTCCGTCATCTCCACCGAAAACAAGCGCTCCCCCTTGTTCCATTGTCGAAACCACGTTGCTGTTTTGATTCACGCGATACAATTGAGTACCACAATGGAAACAAGTCCCTGGGGCTTTTTGTGTTATCCTCTTAGCATAACCTTTGACTTTGACCTGTACTGTTAATAAGCATTTTAATAAAATATTCAATCAATCAATGCACATACATGCATGCTCATGTGTACGTGCAGTGCACACCCACACCAAATCGGTTTATTGCCGATGCTTTTCACAGTCTATAGAATAGCCCGGGTTGCTCAGCCAGAACGATCACCTTTGGGGTTCTGGGTTCAATACTTGGCGCCACCAACTCAGCGTATGAGTAGCAAGACTTGTGCAGTATATTGGGACCTGACAGCAGGTGTGGACCGTCACTCAACCTCAGCAATCCATCTCTCACTGGTCTACTGCATTGTAAAGGGGATAGACACGCCCTCATAGGCACTCCGACCTAATTTCCTTATAGAAACAACAATATTTGCGACAAAGGCAATCTCAATGTATGCGTTTCTTGTCTTCCTTTCTCTGTGTTCCTATCCCATGATGCATTTCGCAGGAAAGCACCAGCCTGGCACGTGTACTTGGCCTTCATAACATTAAACACATTAATATTTATTTATGTACACACAGCAAACAAGGACAATACTGCCTTGCTAAAAGCCACTCCAGTGACACTGCTGGTGTAAACCTTTCAGCAGAACTCAAGTGGCGTTTCAGAGACAGTGGACTGCCTGGTAATGCAACCTTAGCCCAACAGATATAGAGATAACATCAACAATTTGTGTTGTGATAGTATTACTTTAATGCTGGTTGACTTGTTGAAGCAGAATTCTCTTTTCTCCAACCAATGTTCTAGCAGGATAATGGTTCTGTGGAACATGCTCAGGGTCGGACTCCTAAACCTCAGTATTACCTGATTAAGTCCTGCAGCCTGCCCTGACAGTGGCACACATAATTGGAACAGACAGAGTGAAGAGCAAACTGAAGCGGCTTTCTCTTCTCATTCGTCATTTGCCTTCCATTTGCACGGTCCCCTGTTGAGACGCTAAGAGACAGCCGGGTCAGGTAGACCCTAGAGCTATTGGCCATTTAACCTTTATAGTGAAGTGCGTGTATGACTGCATCTAGAAGAGATACTTCTACTTCTATCTTCAGTGCATAAGGTCTTAATTCACCATCACTCTTGATCAAGTTTGAGGTAGGCTAAATGCCAAGTGAGAGGGCTCAGGTTTTATTCTTCTACTGTATACCCAATTTTTGTCAAATACAATTGCAGTCCAGTGTTTGATAAAAGGATTACCTGGCTTCAATATTCTAATTTTACTTTTGAGAAACAAAATTACAGCAGAGATTAGGATTCTAATTATCCTTCTTGCTTTAGGTGGTCTTAAAAACAGCACTACGGTCACCAACAGAGTGAAATGGATTTTGATGACGTTCCCTTCACACCATTTTAAAAAATTACTCTGTGGCAACAGTCGAAGCCCCACGCCACGGCCATTTTTACTTTGACTGCCTGCCCAGTTTAATATGGGTTAGTTCAGGGTCTTTCGAAAATGTATTGTCATCACAATATCAACATGTGTTATGATGTGTAGTAAACAAAAGAAAGCTTGAACTGTAATAAATTGTTAATTTAAATGCCATGTAGGAAAATATACCATACAAAATAAATATGTACTCTGCATATCAATTTATTCGGCCCTTCACTCGGGATACCTGCCAGTTATTTAACTTTCAACAATCCAGGAATAAAGGATATTATTGTTTGGATTAAAAGCTAATGCTAAGTTGGTGGTATATTCATTGCCAATAGCAGCTGTAGCCACTAGCCAGGTGCAATGTTTTCAGTAATACCATGTCGGAATGGAATTATACCATAATCCATTTCTTTTCAGTGTGTACACTGAGAAGAATCCATCCTAAACCATTACAGCTTCATTAAAATGAGGCAAATGGATCAAATAAGTATAACTCATTAATTTGATCTTGCAAGGGTTTCTCAACACCAACCACGACCGGGGCATATAAAAGAAAGAATTAACTAATTAGTCCCCCCAGGAATCCGCGATTCCGCGATCACAGAATTTATCGCAGAATTCGCGACCACCCGCGGATTTCTCGGCCATTCGCGGACTTTGCTGAAGTCCGCGGAATAGCGGTCGCGAGTGGCAGCAGAGCAGTGGGGCAGCAGAGCAGCGGGAGTAGTTATTAGGACTACTACTATTATAAAACAATGTGTACGGTGGTCTGGCCAGTGGCCACTTCATACAGAGCCAGGGGGAATAGCTTAGCTTCCCTCCTGCTAGTTGCACTGACGCTGTATTGGTCCGGTCCCACATTCGTTCCTGACAGAAACCGTGTCCTGAACTATAGTTCCTCTCTATGCCTCTATGGTCTTGGCAATAACAATGCTAATGCAGAAGAGAATAATAGTAGGGTAGGCTATCCTCTAAAATGTGGTTACTATGGGCAGGGTATGCATGACAATATAGTCTTTGCAACAGAAAGTAATTATTAAAAACAATAACATAAAAAAAAAAAAAAAGATTTAATATTAGATTTTTATTCTCAAAAATGATTATTTGATTATTCTAACCACTAATTACAATTCATTGTAGCTATTTCATGAAGGGTTTTACTTGATTATTAGAACTATATCATTTTTAGCTTGATAATTGGTAATTTTAGGTTGTTTTTTAATGTCCATGGAATCAAGAATTGTTCACCACAGAATTCCGCAGAATCAGGATTCTTCTCCGTGGAATCAAGACTTTTTCTCTGCGGATTCCTGGGGGGACTAACTAATGCTGTAGTGAACAAGGACTATGCTGTAAAACGAATTAAGTTCTCTTTTACAGCATAAAATATTTTATATTAAAAACAATGTACATTCAAAAATCTATAGGTTTGGATGGATTGAATCCACGTGGTGTTTTAAAGGAATATTCGAAAGTCATTTTCACACACAGGTTTTCAGCAGGGGGGGGGGGGGGGGGGGGACTGCCAATTTAAGTATGAGACAACTTAACTTCTTTTGACAGGCTATTCTGATCTCGTCCACAGACGAGTTAAGGGTAGAGATGCTCCGATTGCGATCACCGATCACCGATTAACTGGAATCAGTATCTGCCGATACCCCCGATCACAGCGTCAAATCCATAAATTCTTCTATTTATTGTGTTACTGTAGCAGCATTTATATATTTAATGATTCTTCTTACAAAACATTGACATTGTATATCAAACATATAATTTTCCAAATGTCTGTCTGTCTGAGTGTCTGTCTGTCTGTCTGAGTGAGTGTCTGTCACAGCGTTTCTCCTCAGTGGCTGGAGCAATTGATCTGAAATCGTATCACCATCAGCATATGAACACACCTAACATAACTGTGAAGCCCGTTTGTCACTTTCACAAATCATATGCTGTATATTAGCATTTGTATGGTGTATCTATATCTATTCTGCATCTAGCTTGAGGCATATCTATTCTGCATCTAGCATGAGGCAACATGTTTAACCAGCTGTGTGTGTGTGTGTGTGTGTGTGTGTGTGTGTGTGTGTGTGTGTGTGTGTGTGTGTGTGTGTGTGTGTGTGTGTGTGTGTGCAGGCGGGTGGGCGGGGGGGGGGGGGGGGGGGGGGTCTGTTGTCAGGCCCTGTTACAGATGTTGTCCAAAAATCATGCAGATCGGTACACAGTAAACAAAACGGGTATTTCTTACATTGATGCTCCTACATATTATCATGCAAGCACCAGTTAAAGTTACTTTCCATCCCTCATATACTGTGTGCAGTGCACATCCCATAACCCACACACTGCACATCATTTCAGAGCTCATATCTTTGAACGGGTAAGGGCTAGTTACATATAAACATTAGGAGATTGCAGGCTGAGGTCCTTTAGTATCCAATTCTACTTATAGGAGTTGAAGCTGAGGTTACATTCAGTCCCACAGATAAATATTGTGAAATTACTGATCTAGCTTGTAGATCGTCAAAGCCGATACCGATCAAAGCCGATAGAGGCATTATCGGACGATTGCGATCACTTATCACCTGTTACTCCCGGTCTATAGGCTTCAAAATAAGAGTAGCTACTTTTAACCTGTAGGTGGACTTCAAAACAAAATAAGAGCGCTTGGTACTTAAAAGTAACTGGAATATTTATTTCAATATTTCAAGATTAAAGAAAATTACAAATACAATACCTGATCTACAAGCTCACGTTTAGCAGTGTGAATCTTGTAGATCAGCTATTTTCAAATCTCCGATGTACAGGGTTAAAGTAGCTAAACTGGTTTTGATGCCAAACACAATGTTGAATAAATGTGAATAATGATAGCATAATGTAGTTGTATTTTCCATCATCACACCAACTCGTTAATATTTTGAGGGCAAAAATGATAATTGATTAATCAAAAATCAAAATAAGTTTTGATTTGTTGGATGTGTTTGTTGTTAAGCAACTCATCTTATATTTTCAGGATAAAAATAAGAATAAATGATGTAAAATTAAGTGAATTAAGTCCCCCCCCTCGGTTCCCACCAGGCCAACGTTTTTTTTTTTTTTTCTGCAGGAAACCCTGACAGGTAGTACTTGCGTTATAAGTAGGTTTTTAACTGCACAATGGTAAAAATAAATGGCAAATGGTGCATTTATAAAGTAACCGTTACCAGCCTCAATTCCATAGAAACTTTTAACAACACTTTATATAAGAACCGTTTTGCAAAAACAAACAAATGAGTTCAGCGATTTTACTTATACTAGCCCTTACCCGTTCAAAGATATGAGCTCCAAAATGATGTGCAGTGTGTGGGTTATGGGATGTGCACTGTGCATACAGTATATGAGGGATGGAAAGTAACTTTAACTGGTGCTTGCATGATAATATGTAGGAGCATCAATGTAAGAAATACCCGTTTCGTTTAATGGCTACCCCCCCCCCCCCCCCCCCCCCCAGCCACTGAGGAGAAACGCTGTTTCAGACAGACAGATTTTTGGAAAATTATATGTTTGATGGATATGAAGCATCAACTGACGGTTAAAGGTACCAATTCATCCAAAGAGTAAAACCACTGTCCACAAAGTGACTAGTACAATTCTCAGGCTTTACAATTACCAAAGAGTAAAGACTTACATCTCCCATTACCCAGTGTCTGGATCACAACACTACCATCACACATACAGTATAACATCTTGATGTAACGTTGTGTTGCACTGGATTTGTTCTTTCTGTAGAGAGTAGTGTTGTCAGCTCTCAGTTGTTTCATCAAACTAAATGATAACACACAGCGTTAACTAATGTCATGATATCTAAGAGATCTCAGGTGGTTTCCTACTGTAGTTAGTTTCCAATGCTACTTCCGGGTACCACAGCAGAACTCACTCTATTTTCCAAACACAAATGTTATCAATTGCAACTAAATATCATAAATGACACAGTCACCTCTGTTGTTGCTGAATACCTGACAGAATCGTCAGACTATTTTTTTGGAACACAGCTCTAATATGACGTGAAAAAGTGTATGAGATTTAGAAAATCAATTATGTAACCCAGGGCATAACGGAAGCGACATCAGGACTTTGTTACTCTAAGGCACTGCTAAGTTAAGTCATGACTGGCACCAAATGTAGCCTTGCGTTGTGTTGCTAATTAATTGTCTAACATCATGTTACGGTTACTTTGTACAAGCTAAATGTGTCAACCATCCACTTCTGGCTCATCAGGTTTTGTGATGCAAAAAAAGGACAAGGTTTTCTTTTCTGACAAGTTAGATGATAGAGGGAAGCACAGGAACAAACCGCGTTCAACCTCTTTGAATAGCCCCCTCATTTGTGGATGCTTAAAGTCAAAGTCACGTGGTGAAATCATATTAGTTGTGAATCAACTGTTTAATTCAGGCATTTAAACATGCCTACATGGAACCCATAGTTATATCCATACTGAAGGTATTTGGCATAAGAATTGAGGTATGACATTTATTATCACAGTCCCAGAAAGTAAAACAATAAGTGTTAAATTGAATGGTAATGGATCAATCACGGAGGCCGTGCCCCCACCTCTCCACCTAGACCTCCGACCAGAATCACAGCCGCACCATTCACTTGAATGGACATACAGCGGATTTTACACATTAAATACGAATTCCGTTTTGGACCCAGAGCTTTGAAATCTCGTCCAATCCGTCAACAAGGCCTGGATATGCATTGGAAAAATATGTAGACCTTTAAACTTTTAAAACAATACGACAAAGAAATATATAAGGTCGCAGCAGCAGAATGAGGAAATCGCCTGTCTGCTGGACCTACAGAGCCGTTTTCACTGATTTGTTTAGAGGCTATTACTCTCCATTACACAAACAACTGAACCAACCAGAATAAACTGCTTCAAATGTAGGCTACATGTTTCTTATCATGCCGATTGCTTATAAATCTATAACATTTGATATCTCTGGCGTGAAATGTTCGCGATTCCTGACAAGTTTAGCTGCCGAGCCGCAGAGGGAGAGGCAAGGGTGTCGCACCAAATTCTGGGCCCTGGGTACAAGGATTCACTGTGGGCCCACATTGTGGGATTTCAAAAATAGCAAATCTACAAGCTCGCAGCGCGGCACTCGGTGCCACGCTGTGAGCTTGTATATCTGTTATTTTTCAATAGATAAAGTCTAAAATAATTAAGGCCCTTCCACCTTGGGCCCTGGTAAGTCAGTCCCACTTTCCCCCCCCTTGTGATGCCCCTGCCCACAGCCTGCAGTCGAAAGCAGAGTTGAAATACAACACTTACGCGTCGCTACCCCTGTTCATTCAGACATTCATAGACGTACATTACTTAATCAGTTGCTATTTAACATAACAAATAAGGTGTTTGTACTTTGTAGTCATGGGTTATTGTCGTTTAGGCCAATACAGTCCATTCATATTTTTGGTTTGAAACGGCTTTCTGTGGTCCAGCAACCATGGAAATGTTCCTTATTCCTCTGCTGCGACCTTATATATTCCTATGTCGTATTGTTTTAAAAGTTTAAAGTTCTACATATTTTTCCAATGCAGATCCAGGCCTTGTTGATGGATTGGAAGAGATTTCGAAGCTCTGGGTCCAAAACGGAATTCATATTTAATGTGTAAAAGTCCGCTGGATGTCCATCCAAGTGAATGGTTCCATTAGAGGCGGCTGTGATTCTGGTCGGAGGTCCAGGCGGAGACAGCGTTTGGAGGGGCGGAGTTGTGATTGGTGAATTAGATTTTTACATACAACCTGTGGGAATAATAAACGACACACATTTGTGTGGTCAAAGAGATACATTATTCTCGTCTCTGTTCTTTCTACACTGTTCCACGATTCCCAATTATGCACGGCTGCACACAATCGTATCGTCATTAATGTCTGCCGCCGCCATGTCTCATTTGCACGGCGGTTCATGGATTTATTTAACTTTAAAGGCTTAAAACCACTTATTAAACCCCCCGACTCGACAAATCCTGAGTCGAAGACAGCCCTACGTACTTCCATGTTTCTATATTGAAAACGCACTCCCAATTGCTGTGATTGGTTGAGACAGCTGTGTAAGCAAATCCCAAACAGCTGTTCTCAACACCCCACCCCCAATCGCTGTGATTGGTTTAGATGCATTTAGAGGGTGTGTTCAGACTCAGAGCAGGAAGCGATGCAATTAATTTAGACCGATAGATGCCCTAATATTCCATTTTATATACTGTATAGTTTTTAAGGGAGCTATATTCTCATCTGAGAAAGCTCTCTCCTTAGTCTTGTCAAGTCACCCCAGCCGTCTGCCTGCGGGTGCATGCGTTGTGCCATGCACTGCCTGGCCCGTAAATCATGCTAACCCCCCAACAGAAAAATATAAATTCTATGTACAGCCCTTGGCTGAAAGTGAAGGTGGTTTAACGGTTTGCCTCCAGACCCTCAACTGAGGAGCATCGCTGGTGGATGGATACTGCCTGTACATCTGAAGAACAGTAAAGGTAAGCACGGCAGACAAAACACATATGTCACCCAAGAAACACAGCTGAGTCAGCAGGGAGAGAGAGAGAAAGAGAGAGACACTGACATTCCTTTATTTCAGTGACACCTGGTATCAGGCTGGTCAGAGTTTGACCATTGCTCTATGTACAGAGTGAAAAGCCAGAAACTGAATCCACACATTCCTTTGGCTTTATGTCAAGAGGACGAGAACCACCGCTGTTCTCACCATGACGTGCCAATGCCACACACACTACCTCAGCTCAACGCAGTGATGTACAGTGTTGCACTACCTGCACTAGAAACAAACACTCAACTACTCAAATTCTTCACTAGTCATTCTCACAACCCACTCTAGCAGGCGGATAACTCAATCCAACTACTCTCTACGCAGTGCCAAGGATTCATTCCACCACGGGCAGTGGGCATGTTGCCAACCACATGCTAGCAACACACACACACACACACACACACACACACACACACACACACACACACACACACACACACACACACACACACACACACACACACACACACACACACACACACACACACACACACACACACACACACACACACACACACACACACACACACACTAATGATGGAGCAGCATCCTTAACTCATCCCAAACTGGATATGAATGTAAATAAGCAATTCATTTTCAATCTTTTCTCTTACAAAGCATTGAAACGATGAGAAGAAATCACAGACAATCGCTTCCCAAATCGAAGTTGAAAGCCTACATGTTTCAAAACAGCAGCAACATTACAACAAACTGCTGGTTTCCCACAGCTCAGCAGTTTGGGACCTCAGCCTGTGCCGGCGTACGACGCCATGAGGGCAAACAGCAGCAGAAGCAGCACTGTCACACCGGGTCGTCATGTGACCTCTGCAGTCCCCTCAATACAAGTCAACCTGGCTGAGGGCACCTTCTTCGCAATGGGGAGCAGACAACACAATATCATCTGGCCTGGGGAAATCAATATGCACTTTACTGTGGCTGACCTATGTAAGTGGAGGAGCCTGGGCTGTCAGAATCATTGGGTTGCCTAAGGGCCTGAAGATCACTGGAGCACTGCCGAGTTTGTTTTTTAAAATAAAAGGAGGTTACCGATTACATATTCTCCTTCTTCTCGTATTGCATATTGCATTACATCACAGCTATCGCTGTGGGAAAATAACAGGTGTTTACAGCAACTAAGTAGTTTGTTAGTAACCAAAACTGAAAATTAACAATATCTGTGTCAAACAGTCGTTTCAGTAGAAAGTTGGTGCAATGTGATGCTGCTACCTACAACCTGCATTCTGTCCTACAGACAATTAGCAGATTGGCATACACCTTCATCCTGCAATTATCTTCCACACAGTCGTAGTGGTACAGTAGGAGAGTAGTATGACTGGCTAATGTGTCCGGTTAATTCTAGGTTACTTGACAGATACTGTTCAGCCGTAACAGGTAATTATATGGGCTACTGTGTAAACAAGAACTGTAAACAAGGGAAGACCAACGCTTTAGCATTGATGGATATGAGGTCAGCTAATAATCACAATGACTGCAAGAATCAGAGTGGAACCTGAGAAACCACAACTTCTCCTCCTCCCAAGTCCTACAAGCTCGTACCCTCCCGGTTTTCCTCCTACCCGTAGCTACTTTTCCTCTCCTCTCTCTTCCTCCGTTGGTAAGAAGAAGAAGGAGAAAAAAAGCCTTTACCCCACAGCTCATCCCTCACGCCCACCCAGGACCTGTCACACTGCTGTTGCCATGACAACACAAACGCAGAGGCAGCAGGGTGAAGATGCTCACTTGCTCACTGAGGAGACAAGGCTAACAGATACAAGGGGGAGGGATTAAAAGGTCTAAGAGTCATGTAAATAATACACTGAGGGCCACATACCATAATGTGATGGACAGAATACATCTATAACTCATTTACAATTTTGAATCTTCTGAAAATGATTTGTGTTGTTCAAAGCTTCCCCTATTGCTAATAATTAGTCATGTTATGCCGATGTGTCTGTCAGTTTAGATTGAATGATTTAGATATTAGCAAAGGGGGGAGGAAAAAACAAAGAAACAGCTGCAGATTACTTCAGAAGGCTGCACTACGTCTTTCTTTGCCAAACACAACGCAGCAACGTTGTAACGTAGTTCCTTCTAACATTGGGTCTTTGTGTGCAGTGTGTTGTTTTATGCGGGGCCAAGTAGCAAGTTGCAACATCATTATGGAAGCCTAGATTTCCTCCAGCCTCTTAGCCCTGAACGCTGTCATTTGACACCCCTTTTTAAAAGGAACCAGGGAGTACACATTAAAAGAGCCTGTGTGAAACGCGAGGCATGGTGTTGTTCAGGAGATTGCCATGCTAAGCACCAGAGACAGGGATGTCATTTTCCAGCCTGGTTCAAATGACTCAACCTAATGTGTCAGTAAAGGAAAACGGTGTGGAAACCAGAGCAGCGGTGTAGTATACTAGTATTTTTGTAAAGTTTGAAAAGAGTTTCCCTATTTGATAGTGTGCCAATACCTCGGCTTAAACACAAGGATAACTAGTTATTCAATTAATAGTGAGACATTTCAGTATAGCACGCCACTTCACAATGTTGAAGCTATACGTTTGTCAGCAAAATTTGTATGAGCCCAACAGTAACGAGAAACAACTCAAGAACAAACAGGCAGCGTATGCTAGTAGAGAGAACAAGGGTCAAATGATTACAGTATCACTCAAAATGACACAACACAGCCATCTATCACAGGGCAAAGGCCAATGAGTACAAGATGACAGATTTGACTCAAAGAAGCACACTGGATCTCTGTTGTGGGTTATGAGAGTATGTCATGCAAGCCATCAGACAGTAGAAGACAAAGCTGTGGATGACGATGGATTGAGGGAAGCAACAGTGGGGAATTAATAGAGTAAGAGAAAGATGTGAGTTGGTTAGAGGTAAAGGAGGAACAGAATGAGGATAGAGAAAGAAAACAAAAGTGAACTAGTATGGAGAGAGACAGAGCAAACGAAAGAGAGAGTGAATAGACACATTTCCCACATACTTGTATGAGCGTGACAAATAAATCTCTTGAATCCTTGAAACATAAATTGTTTTCAAGTCATGTGATGAGTCAGGGCATTAGTTTGTCACACGCCTGTTGCTATACAGTAGCTCTATAGCATTCAGGCTGCCCCATAGTTCTAGGTAACAGACACACATTGTGCCAAGTTAGTGTGAGAAATCCTCCAGTCTGATATCCTTGTATAAACATCCACATACTCACTCACATGGATTCCTAACCCCCCGGCTCCACCGGGCGCGTCGATCGCCGCGTCAATGCTGGGAACGCTCCCGTTTTAATTAATGAAGGGTGCTCCTGCTCCACTGCCGACGTCAACGTCAACATCGGACCTCAAATTTGCCCTGGTTAATTTTTTGACGCCTAAGCTGTCACAATCTCATCTAACACTCATTCTTGCATTGTTATAAAGTCAGTGTTCACTAAAATGACATTTGTTCACGTTAGAACACTTCACATGTAAAATAAACATATTGCTAGTTTCAACTAATGCAGAGCAGACTATGCAACTAAGCATTTATTGTAAGATATGTGTATACAAGAATACTATAGAAATGTGTGCTGCCACACTGTTTCACTATCAATCCATGGATCTGTGTGCAATATACTCACTGATTTAATTTAATGTCCATTGTCCTCACCTACCACACACGACACGCAATGAGAATAAGTTCACTTAAAATTGCAGTTTTCCCTTTCAAGTGTTTTGCTGTCCAAGGATTAAATCAGGCACTGTCCATATTTAAGCAAAACTTAAATGTTTCACAGCACACGATAGATAGAACTTACATTAGGCATTAGTCTATGCTTTGGAGCCATTAGTCTATGCTTTGGAGCTGTGGTGGACTTCAGATCAATCAATAATCATGAGAAAATGAGGAGACAAGACAATTATATTAGGTGGTGGTGTGGTCAAGTTTATATAACATGATATCATGGACAGAAGTACAATTATCACTCTGGACAGTGGTAAAAGAGTTCTGCCAAGAAGAATGGTCCGACACTAGAATTATACTGTGTGGCTTCAAGGCCTCTGGAACAATCTGTACCATAACAAGATAGGCTTTACCAAAACAATAGCCTCGACTCCTAACTATCAAGTATTAGTATCATCATACAGACCTAGATATTAATATAATCAATGAATACATGATCTACTCTATAACGTCATACATAATCAATCATGATTGCGACCGAAGGTCGCATATACTCTGAAGAACCGTGTCGCTTGAGTGTCCTTCCTTCCTTCCGTATCCTCGTGACCGTCCGTATCCTCTGTGATGTCAGTGTGATGTCAGCGAGTTGTGACATCACCTCCTGTACAGGGCGGCTACACGAAATGTGGATAACACTATATATGGAGATAGTCCAGTCCATCATGTCATATGAGACTACCGTCATAGAAAGTAGCCATTGTTAGGCCGGAGTCATTGGCTGTCTAAACATGGAGATGTGGATAACACTATATATGGAGATAGTCTAGTCCAATATGTCATATGGGACTACCGTCATAGACAGTAGCCATTGTTAATCCGGAGTCAATGGCTGGCTGACTGTACAGGAAGTGATGTCACATGACATACTTTTTATGCCCATATATGAGTCCTAACATGGAGATGTGGATAACACTATATATGGAGATAGTCTAGTCCAATATGTCATATGGAACTACCGTCATAGACAGTAGCTATTGTTAGGTCGGAGTCAATGGCTGTCTGTCTGACTGTCTGTCTGTACAGGAAGTGATGTCACATGACATACTTTTTATGCCCATATATGAGTCCTTCTGTACCACATCTCCATGTTTAGGTAAACTCCACACAGAAAGGCCCTATCGCCAACCCTTACTAAGTAGCATACATTTACAACATACCTTCTCCAAAAACATCAATATTGAACTCCATATGTATATGGATACATACATGTATTTTTATTAATAAAGGATAAAATAAAATTAAAATGCCATAGATGGGCATTCCCAAAAGCAAAATCCCTTTATGCCCATATATGGGGATTTCTGATGTCATCAATCTCTGGCCCTAACTAGCTCAAAAGCCTGCTTTACTCTGATTTACACCCTACCTTTCCAGATGATGACCTATTGGGTATACACTTATGTCCAAATATAGAAATCCCAAGGCATCAAACCCAAGCTTGGCTTTACTAATTAACATACGTTTTATGCCCATATATGGAGATCCCTGTCCCAATGTTATCAATATTAAGGACATATCTGGAAATGCCCATATTTGGTAATGTCCACATATGGGCATGTTTTGACATAACATAGTCAGGGCCCTATCGCTCACACCCTAGGTTGGGTTGGCGTGTTCTCCCCGTGTCTCCTAGGGTTGATATCCTCACAAAATTGGTGCAAGTCAATGGCAGCGTTTCCAGAATATCAACAATACCAAGGGCCACCAGGACCGTAGGGCTGTGGACAAGGACTTGCAGCGCATGAACGCCGCACTGGAGCGTGAAAACCAACAGGCCTGATGGAAAGTCAGAGAAACGCTGTGGTTGGCCAGATTGTCAAGAATTGGCGCGACCTCGCCCAAAATACACATGCACTCATATATGAAGTGACCGATTCATATACCCTACATTGGATGCAACCAAATAGAGGTACTAACCTAATTCCATGTGCTAGTAAACTAAAATATGACCCACAATCCCCGAGTTGGGTGACTTACACGTTTTTGCACATATAACTAGCTATGGCTGGAACTTATCCCAGTATCATAGTTGGCCAACATATCATGCCTCATATCGGTGATGTGTGACATGAGCCCTGCTCACCGTCAGGTAGGAAGAGTGATGATGATGTAACAGAAAACTGCTTGACTGGTTCCACAGGCTGTGTGTGTTCCTTGGGCATTAGGAAGAGCAGCGTTTAAAATGACACAAGCTATCTTGCCTGTATAGTCCTGAATCAGCCAAGCAGCCGTACTCATGCAAATCACAACAATACAAAGTTGGAGTTGGAGATTCAATTTAAGAGAGCAGTCTATTCAATCGCCCCCACAGCTGCACGCCACAGCCCGTGATTTTGGTGGCCACTTAATAGCAGATTATGCATGGTTTATAATCTGATCTGAATAGTTCAGAGTAATAACAAGTTCAAAGCGAACACTTTAAAGTGTGCGGTTAAAGGGAAGAAAAATCAGCAACACAACAGCCAAAAGAGCCGCTGTCGTTTGTATGCACAGTGCCGTGCAAAGTTCACACACACCAGCTAAACTGGAGCAGAGAGAGACGATATAAGATAAATGTTCATTATTCACATTACGCGGCAGCTATGTGTTGTTAAAACGACACCGATAAGACCGTCCACCGATAATAAAACAATCAATTACAGAAGAACAAGTGCATTTAAAAGCCTGCTCGAACACACAGACTAGTCAGTTCTTCTGGAAGCTTTGCATCGCTTGCCAAAAATAGCAGGTCTACAAGATGAGATAATGCATGGTTGTTAATTGCTTGTATGTAGATGATCCGTTCATTTTTGGCAAGCGACACCGCCATAGTATATGTTCATCGAAGATGCTGCCAGGCAGAAGTCAAGCTGCTGAAGTGGTTATCAACCAGTAGTCTGGGGACCACCAGTGGTCCTTGAGGGGCTTCCAGGTGGTCCCTAGCTAAATTAATGTTGGTTACCAAATGGACCCTTATAGATTTCATTTTACGCTCTCAAGAGTTAAATTATAGTCAATCATCTGCATTACTTAATTTACAAGAAGTCTACACAATTAGAGAATGTAGAAATTGTGTTTTATTATATTATGTTTGTATGTTATCTCTCCTATGGTATACCACATCAACACAGCATGGAATTGCGGACAAAACCTAATCCAACAATGACAAAACATTCTGCGTTTTGAGTCTGAGAGGCTGAATGTCATGAAATGGT